>NC_092713.1:292941228-293241228 GCF_047496885.1 Scyliorhinus torazame
GGGGGTGCCCCCACGGTGGCCTAGCCCATGATCGGGGCCCACCGATCCGCGGGCAGGCCTGTGCCGTGGGGGCACTCTTTTCCTTCCGCCTCGGCCATAGCCTCCGCGATTGCCGACGCGGAAGTGACCCCCCCCTGCGCATGCGTGGGGATGATGTCAGCAGCTGCTGACACACCCGTGCATGCGTGGACCTCTGCCGGCCGGCGAAGTCCCTTCGGCCCCGGCTGGCGTGGCGCCAAAGGCCTTTCCCGCCGGCCGGCGGCGCACCAACCACTCCGGCGCGGGCCTAGCCCCTCAAGGTGAGGGCTTGGCCCCTAAAGGTGCGGAATCCGCACCTTTGGGGTGGCCCGACGCCAGAGTGGTTCCCGCCACTCCATCCCGTCGGGACCCCTTCCACGCTGGGTAGGGGAGAATCCCAGCCCAGCATTTCATTTGCATTTTTGACCATGTATTGCACTTCACTACTACATTTTAATGATCCGTTACATTAAGCAGTAAATCTCTTTTGATTCTTTTATTGCTTTTCACCATTTAAAAAGTGCTGGGGCCAATTCCTTTTTGCTCCAAACTGGAAGCAAAAGTTTATTTTTGCTTCACCCATATCTGCACTGAAATTTATCTGCCACAGTTCCGCACTCTCTTCATCCATCAATGTCACTTTGTAATTTTATATGCCTCCACGTTACTTAATATCTCATCAATCTTTGTCATCAGCAAATTTGGACATGGAACACCCTATTGTGATACCTAAGTTCATAGTAAATATCGTGAATAGCTATGGCCCCAGTGTGGATCCCTGTGCGACACCACCAGTCATTTCCTTCCAATTTGAATGCATACCCATTCTCCCTACTCTCTGTCTTCACCTGCTTAAATAATCTCCTAACCATGCAAATATTTTGCCTTCAATTCAGTAAAATTAGTATTTATTTGAAAAGATGATAAAAAGCTTGTTCTGACAAAATACTGGAAGTATCCTTGCTAAAATCGATTCTATTCCCATTTTGACTTCCTTGGACATACCTTCGCCTCCTTCACCACCTAATTCTCTGTGAGAATTGAAGCCGATGAATTGTGGGACTTTTCAGAGTTTCACATTGACTATACTTGGTCATGGAGAGGACCATTGCTTCTTGCACATTTGCCAATTCTGTAAGGCTCACATATGCATTGTGTCAGAATACATGATTAGCCTGGTGAATTTCATGGGAATGTTGATAGTTTGTTCTTTGCTCTATGGTAAGGCACTGACAATATAGTCTGGAGTGATTTTAAGAGGATAGTTTTAATATAACCCAATGATTGAAAAATGTTCGTGATCAGGTGAACCAATATTGTACCTGAATCCAATGGACTTTCCAACCCTGCGAATTAAGTTAAAATTACCCAATAATTGTGCATTACATAACACCTGAGTTGCTTGCATGTTATTCAGGATCACAGGAACTGGGATTGATGGTAAATCATAAGGTAAAAAGGAAAACCCGTCATTAAAGACAATTTCCTTTCGATTACAGGAACAATACAAACTGTGGAACTCCTTGACCGTGAAAGATGGCCCCACTATTGGCTGACAGTTCTTGCTACGGATTTAGGCGCCATTCCTTGGGTCACTTCAACTGAAGTCTTCATCAAAGTTTTAGATGTGAATGATAATCCTCCTCAGACCACAGCACCTGTTTACTACACCTCAATCAGTGAAAACTCCCAGAAAGATAAACCTGTTCTTCGCATCGACGCAGATGACCCTGATTCCAGTTCACAGGGTCAGCTGACCTTCAGGATCACTGGTGAAAACCCAAGAGGATTCTTTACTATTGACCCAAAGACTGGTATGTTAATACGGTGTGAAACTATCACTTTTTAAAGTTTAATATTTATTGTGTTTTCTTTGCCTATGCTGCCAAAATGAGCGAAGATCTGGGCCAATGTTTGTCAACAGGACAAAAAAATATTTATTTGGTTGTTCTTGGGTAGTACTGCTTTTGTTGAGGCTTTTCCCCCCTTGATTTCTGGTCATTTATTTATGGAATTGTAGCCGTCTTGTCCAAGGTGTCACTTACTAGAAAGCTGCAGAATATGGTTTCTTAAGCAAAGCAAAGGAAATTGGTTAACAATGTCTACACAGAATCAAATGTCGTTTGGAACTCTATGTACACCACATCAACAGCATTGCCCTCATCGACCCTCATCTACATCCTGAAGGTCCATACTTCACTGGAGGGCCATGTTGTGGCGAGCACAGCAGAGCACCAAAATGACCAAGACTTTTGCATTAGGGCATTGGAAGGGACCACCCAACGAGGTCAGGCACCAAAACCAATGCCCTCTGAGGCTGTGATGCCGGATTAGTTGTGAATTTGATATGTTGTCCACAGCACCAATTTCTAGTTAAACCCCTTCTAGTGCTTAGGTGGAGTCCATACAGCCATGCCCACTGTTCTGGTGCCCACGTGATGCCAGGGAGGTGACAAAGTTTTGCCCCCTCCCCTGACCTGTAATGGGAACTGAGCTTTTACTTCAAAAGGATAAATCCTTTCACCAAAGATCAGCATTCAGGCTTATCAGATACTTTTGTGGCCTCCATGACTCACCCCTGACATGGTCCATGTCTATCTTCAGCTGGTTTGAGACAGATGGCTCCGAAACATCGGTCGCTTCTACCAAATTTTAAAACGTTTAAGACGATGGGATTTTCACAAACCCTTAATTAACTTTCTTGGCCTAAACACCTGAACAGAAGCAATGGTGGACACTCTCCCCTGCCACCATCAGAGAAATGTTGTTGACATCAGAAACATTGACAGGGGCCAGGATTCTCCATTCACTGCCATTGCGATCGGAAATCCCGATCAGGCGAAGAATGGAGCGTCGGCAGAAAAACGGGATCAATGCTGGGTGCAAGAGCATTCCCATTCTCCTCCCTCCCTGGCCCGTGCCAGCGGGAAAATGCAAAATAGCAACAGCAACAACTTAACAAACTGCAAGCTTGAGTCTCCCCTCCGGGTTGAGCCCCCACAGCGGGTATCCTCCGGGCAGACAATAGGTAATGTGCCCCTCAGCAGGTGGGGGGGGGGGGGGGGTGGAGGAGGGGTTCCCCAGAGGAGTCGTAGGAGGTGGGCGTGCTTGAGCTAACCACTTAGCTGCTTTGATGTGGTCAGGCACTGTCAATCATAGCGAGAGTGTTTATAATCATTGTGGTTAGCATCAAAACAGGGCTCTCCAGATGCATTCAAGGGTGAAGGGAGAATAAATAAGCAAACCCCCGAAGCAGCTGTGTCTGAACCATTTAAGCTGTCAATAACAGGCTAGTGAATGGTATTGCTCTGTGAAATTGAATGGATGCTTAGCATTTCAAATGGTGCCGGGGGCAGTTCACCATTGCCAATGTCAGGGGCAGATACTGATGGGGGTGGGTGAAGGGAGGGTGGCTGTAGAAGGGGCTGTTTGTGTAAACTTGCCACATTGTAATTACCTCCTCCCATTAATAAAAGTGAGGCAACATCGAAAGTTTCATGGACATAAGAATTGAAACTAAGGATAGAGGGCGGGATTCTCCGTTCCTGCGGCTAGATGCCGGCTTGAACGGCGAATCCGTGGGAGGTTCACGTCAAAGAAATTGCCACAAAACCCTCACCGATTCCGGTACTGGTGAGGGGCTAGCACCGGCGCCGTGTGAAACGCCCGCGGATCGCACCGAGAACGGCCGGAGAACAGCCGGGCCCAAGGCTGCGCAAGCGCATGGCTGACGACCTGCAGTGGTCGTGCTGTACACCATAGTGCCGGCTGTGAGCAGACCCAACCCGCCATCTGCGACCCCACAGCCCACCCCCTGGCCACCCCCACCAGTTCTTCCAGCCCTCGCAGAAGCCCACCCGGCCAGCGGCACGGATCCCAGCCGAATGTGGCGGCGCTGGACACAGTCCGCAGCCGCCATGCCGGGTTCACAATTTGCGTCACCACACGTGTCCCACGCCATCGAGAACTTGGTCCATCGGGGACGGAGTATTGCGGGAGGGCTGGCCGATGAGACCCAGACGGCATTGCGGCTGCATGCGCTGCGCGTCACGATGACGCCATTTCGCAGGTGGCGGAGAATCACAAACCGGCATCAAACCGGCGCCGGCCTGATTCCGGTTTCGGAATCGGTTCTCCGCCCGATCGCCGATTACGATTTCGGGGTCGGGCAATGGAGAATTCCGCCCAGTGTGTCTGACCTAATAAAAAGGTTGGATTATGTCTGTCTTGGACCAATTACCCTTGGCTCTTTCATTCTACTTCATTGAAGGCTTCACTTACACATTGATTCGTCTTTTGCAATACCATGGGAGAATTCTTGCATCGCACTTCAAAAATATAGGGCGGGATTCTTCGGAAACCGGCGGGGTGGGCAACTCCGGCGTCGGGCTGCCTCGAAGGTGCAGAACCCTCCACACCTTCAGGGGCTAGGCTGGCGCCGGAGTACTTGCGCCAGCCGGCGTGGAAGGGCCTCCGCTGGCCGGCGCGAGTTGGCGCATGCGCGGGAGTGCCAGCGTGTGCTGGTGTCATCCCAGCGCATGCGCAGGGGGGGTTCATCTCCGCGCCAGCCATCGCGGACTGGTTCATCAGCCAGCGCGGAGGAATAGAGTGCCCCCACAGCACGGGCCTGCCCGCGGATTGGTGGGCTCCGATCGCGGGCCAGGCCACCATGGGGGCATCCCCCGGGGCCAGATCCCCTGCGCCCCCCAGCGACCACGTGGCCCATCGCGGGCGGGAGAATCGCCGGGGGGCTGCTGCTAACGGCCGCCGACCAGCGCGGCCCGATTCCCGCCCCTGCCAAATCCCCGGCGCCGGAGAATTCGACAGCCGGAGGGGGCGCGATTCACGCCGCCCCCGCCGATTCTCCGACCCGGCGGGGGGGTCGGAGAATCCTGCCCATAGACAGCAGACCAGTCATTGCTGGTCTTTTGCTTCTCTCCTGAGTTTAGACTCTCCCTAAGGCTGCAGTTCTCAAACTACAAAATCATCTTTCAACAAATGACAATAATGCCATAAATAAGTAGCTGAAACTAAACTCCATTTTAGCAGCTTAACATTGGCAGTGGAACGAGGGGGGCAGTGGTGAACTTGCGCAATATTGGAAAACAAGTGGGAACAAGCCCATTTTGCAACACTTTGAATTTTTATTTCTAGTGAGTGAGTATGTGAGCAGATTACTGGCAGACAACATTAAGTGCAGACAAACATGAAGTGTTATACATGGGAAGCAAGAAGTAGATTTGATTTGATTTATTGTTATGTGTACCGAGGTACAATGACAAGCATCGTTCTCCGTACAGCCCAGACAGATCATTCCATTCATGAAAACACTTAATACATACTTAAATACTAATGGTGTTGCAATAGATATGGATGAGATTAAAGACATTTTAACTTCATAGACAAACAATTAAATATGCCTAACCATTGCAGAGCGGTAATCAACAAAGTCAATAAAACATTACACAGCATAGTCAAAGGACCAGAATGTAAGTCTGGAGAGGTGATGATCAAATGTATTTGTGCTGTTCGACTTCGGTGGCGGCTATGAAGGAGTAGGTGGCACATTTGGTGGCTCCCGCTCGGGTCCGACTTTTGGACCTTTTCCCCCGGTTTTCTACCGGACTTGAATTGAAAAATTGATGACAGAGGCAATTGTGTACTGAATTCCCACATCGGTGCATGGAGAGGAGGACTAGAAGTGCTCGCAAAGGCTGAAACAGAAGGACAGAGAAGACTTGGGCTGCAGGGGGAGAAAGCATGGCGGAGGACCGGACCTCTGGCTCGGCGACCCAGTGGTCAATGGAGCAGCTGATGCAAGTCATTCAGGAAGGTTTTGCTAAACAGAAACGGGACTGCTTGACCCGGTAAAAGAGTTAGTTGAGTGGATGGAGCTTAGATTGGACGCCCAAGATCGGGCGATCCAGAAAGAGAGAGGCACCGGCTGACCAGGAGAAACATAAAACTGCGGTGGAGTTGGAGGTGGGGATGCTGAGAGACCAGCAGAAAAGGCTCCTGGAGAAAGTGGAGGACCTAGAGAACTGGGGCATACATCGCGGACATGTTTGAGAAGCTGCTCGTGGATGGGGCATTCTCCCGACCCTTGGAGGTGGACAGAACTCATAGAGCACATGCGAGGAAGCTGCGAATGGGAGACCCTCCGAGGGCAATGGTGGTGAGATTCCATAGGTACTTGGATAAGGAGCGCATTCTACAGTGGGCCAAGCAGACACGGAGCTGCAAATGGGACAACAGTAGCCTGCGGATCTACCAAGACCTGAGTGCGTAGGTGGCCAGGAAAAGAGCGGGATTTAACCAGATCAGGTCGACCCTTTTAAAGAAAAAGGTGAAGTTTGGACTGTTATATCCGGCCTGTCTCTGGGTCATGTACGAGGAACAGCACTTTTATTTCAAGTCGCCTGGGGACGCGCTGGACTTCGCGAAAAGGAAATGACTGGTGGTGGACTGAGAATTTTGAACTTTGCTGCAACGTTCATGTTTTTAAAAAAACTTTTCTCGTTTTTCGTTTTGTGGAAGCTGTCTGCAATGCCTTCTGTACTGATTTGGGGCCAGTTGCAGAGATGAGTAAGTTAAGGTTTACATTTGTTTTTCTTCCTGTTTTTTCTGTCGGGCAATTGTGTTTGGATTGTTTGTCATTGGAATATGTATGTTTGAGCAGAGGGGAGGGTGGGGAGGGGCAATAGGTGGGAGACTTTTCGGCGCCAGGGGTAGGGGCCGCCAAGCTAGCTGGACGGGCTAGCTCACGGAAGCGTAGTGGGGGGGGGGGGTGCATATGTTAGGTTTATTAAAAGGGTTGAGCTATATTGTGTTGTTGCTGGGGGGGGGGGAAATGTTCTGCCGACGAGGGAAGGACTTGGGCGAAGGGACAGAGAGGAGGTTGGGGGCGGGGGCTGCTTGGAGGCGGGCCGGTGGAGGCGCGGAGCATGGGCTGGAGGCGGGCCCAATAAAGGGGATGGCTGATTAGCGAGGGGGGGGGAGGCAATGAGCCCCCCAACTAGGCTGATCACCTGGAATGTACGAGCGCTAAATGGGCCGGTCAAGAGGGCACGTGTGTTCGCGTATCTTAGGGGACTGAAGGCGGACGTGGTAATGCGACAGGAGACGCACCTTAGAGTAGCTGACCAGATTAGATTGAGGAGAGGCTGGGTCAGTCAGGTCTTTCACTCGGGACTAGATTCAAAGACTAGAGGGGTCGCGATCCTGATCAATAAGCGGATGGTGTTTGAGGCGGGTAGAATAGTTTCGGATGTAGGAGGTCGGTACATTATGGTCAGTGGGAAACTGGAGGGAGTGCAGGTTGTATTATCTGTAAATCTGTATGCGCCAAATTGGGACGATGTGGAGTTCATAAAGAGGATGCTGGGGAAGATACCGGACCTGGACCCGCACAAGTTGGTCATGATAGGGACTTTAACACAGATATCAAGCTCGAAAACGGGCAGTGTGCTAGCAATGGCAAAGGAACTAAAAGAGTTCATGGAGCAGATGGGAGGGGAGTGGACCCACAGAGATTTGGGCAGCCGAGGGTGAAGGAGTTCTCCTTCTACTCACACTTGTATAAAGTGTACTCCCAGATGGATTTCTTTATTCTGAACAGGGCTTTACTGTCGGGGGTTGTGGACACTGGATACTTGGCGATCACAATCTCAGGCCATGCTCCGCACTGGGTTGACCTACAGGTTAGTAAAGACAGTAACTAGCGCCCGCACTGGAGGTTAGATGTGGTATTTTTGGCTGACGAAGGGTGTGCGAGCGGCTGAGGAAATGTATTCAGAACTACCTGCAGGTCAACGACACGGGGGAAATTTCAGCAGCGGTGGTTTGGGAAGCACTGCAGGCGGTGGTTGGAGGGGAGCTGATCTCGATACGGGCCAACAGGGAGAAGGTAGACAGGGTAGAGACGGCCGACTGGTAAAGATCGATAGGAGGTATGTGGAGACCCCAGAGGCACGGCTGTTAAGGGAATGACAGAGGCTACAGGCGGAGTTTGGTTTGTTAACCACAAGGAGGGCGCTGGAGCAGCTGAGGAAGGTGAGGGGGGGCGATCTATGAGCATGGAGAGAAGGCCAGCAGAATACTTGCACAGCAGCTTAGAAAGAAGGCGGCAACCCCGGTCGGGTTGAAAGAGGTAGTGGAGAGTCTGAATGCCATGCAGCCGGGTAAAGCCCCGGGGCCGGACGGGTACCCAGTGGAGTTTTATAAAAAGTTCTCTGGGATATTGGGACTATTGTTGATGAGGACGTTCAATGAGGCAAGGGAGAGAGGGATGCTGCCCCCGACGATGTCACAGGCAACAATTTTGCTGATCCTGAAGCTGGACAAGAACCCGGAGCTGTGTGGGTCCTACGGGCCGCTATCCTTGTTGAATGTGGATGCCAAACAGCTGGCCAAAATTTTTGCCTCTAAGATTGAGGACTGTGTTCCGGACATTATTGGGGAGGACCAGACAGGGTTTGTTAAGGGTAGGCATTTGGTGGCCAATATAAGAAGGCTATTAAACGTGATCATGATGCCCCCGGAAGGTAGGGAGGTGGAGGTAGTAGTCGCAATGGACGCAGAGAAGGCCTTTTATCGAGTAGAATGGGAATATCTGTGGGAGGTACTGGGACGGTTTGGATTTGGTGGGGCTTTATTGACTGGGTCAGGTTGCTGTATCAGGTTCCTGTGGCGAGCGTGCAATCGAATAGGACAACATCGGACTTTTAGACTGCACCGAGGGACGAGACAGGGATGCCCCCTCTCCCCACTGTTGTTCGCGCTAGCTGTAGAACCGCTGGCAATTGCTCTGGGAGCTGGAAGGGGCTGGTCCGGGGGGGGGGGGGGAGGGTGGAGCACAGATCTCGCTTTATGCAGACGACCTGCTTCTGTATGTATCGGACCCAATAGACGGGATGGAAAAAATCATGAGGATTCTAGGGGAATTTGGCCGGTTTTCGGGGTATAGGCTAAATATGGGGAAAAATGAGATGTTTGCAGTCCAGGCGAGGGGACAGGAGAAGCGATTAGGGGAGCTGCCATTTAGATTAGTAGGGGGAAGCTTTAGGTATCTAGGCATCCAAGTGGCGCGGAAATTGACCTTCTGCATAAATTAAATCTGGCACGACTAGTAGACCAAATAAAGAACGATTTTCGGAGATGGGACGCGCTTCCGTTGTCACTAGCTGGAGAGTGCAGACGGTGAAGGTGACGGTCCTCCCGAGATTCCTGTTTGTATTTCAGTGTCTCCCCATCTTTATTCCGCGGTTCTTTTTTAAACAGGGCAACAAAGTGATCACAGGCTTTGTTTGGGCAGGCAAGAACCCGCGAGTAAGGAAGGTAATGCTTGAGCGGAGTCGGGGAGGGGGCGGGCTGGCGCTGCCAAATTTTAGTAACTATTACTGGCCGGCGAATATAGCCATGATCAGGAAGTGGGTGGTGGGGGAGGGTCGGCATGGGAGCGTATGGAGGTGGCTTCATGCAAGGGCACCAGTTTGGGGGCGTTGGTAACTGCGCCTCTGCCGTTCCCGCCGGCACGGTACTCCACCAGCCCCGTGGTGGTGGCGGCCCTGAGAGTCTGGGGGCAATGGAGGAGGCATTTGGGAGCAGATGGAGCATTGGTTTGGTCTCCAATCTGTAATAATCACTGGTTTGCCCCGGGAAGGGTGAACGGGGGGGTTTTGGAGATGGCGGAGAGCAGGGATGGAGAGGATGGGGGAAATATGTTTATAGAGGGGAGCTTTCCGAGTTTGAGGGTGCTGGAGGAGAAGTTTGGTTTGGCGAGGGGAAACAAATTCAGGTATCTGCAGGTGCGGGACTTCCTACGTAAACAGGTGTCAACCTTCCCGCTCCTACCACCAAGGGGGATTCAGGACAGGGTAGTTTCCAGAGGTTGGTGAGGAGAAGGAAGCATCTCTGTCAATTACAAGGCACTTATGGGGTCAGAGGAGACGCAGACTGAGGAGCTGAAGCGCAAGTGGGAGGAGGAGCTGGGAGGAGAGATAGAGGATAGTCTATGGGCTGATGCGTTGAGTAGAGTCAACGCGTCCACAACATGTGCCAGGCTCAGCCTGATACAATTCAAGGTCGTTCAACGGGCTCACATGACAGTGGCCCAGGTGAGCAGATTCTTTGGGGTGGAAGACAGATGTGCAAAGTGTGCGAGAGGGCCAGCGAACCATGTCCACATGTTCTGGACATGTCTGAAGCTTAGGGGATTTTGGCAGGGGTTTTCAGATGTCATGTCCACGATGTTAAAAACAAGGGTGCCGCTGAGTCCAGAGGTGGGGATTTTCGGGGTGTCGCAGGATCCGGGAATCCAGGAGGAGAAAGAGGCAGACGTTCTGGCCTTTGCTTCCCTGGTAGCCCCGAGATGGATACTACTAGCTTGGAGGGACGCAAAGCCCCCGAAATCGGAGACCTGGCTATCTGACATGGCTAGCTTTCTCTTTCTGGAGCAAATTAAGTTCGCCATGAGAGGGTCAATGTTAGGGTTCGCCCGGATACGGCAACCGTTCGTCGACTTCTTTGCGGAAAATTAATCGTCAGCAGAAGGGGTGGGGGGTTAGTTTAGCTTAGAGTAGTGGGTTAATAAAGGTGGGACCTGTAAGGGAGGGAGACGGCTTTTGCACTATGTTTATAGATTCATGTACATTGTTTATCTTGTTGTTGTAAAACCAAAAATACCTCAATAAAATGTTTACAAAAAAAAATGTATTTGTGCTGTTGGCAGACCAGAGCGTAAATACCACGTCCAAATTATTAACCAAAAAACAAGAGAAAATTCAAGTGCTGGAGACAGTGTTGAGAAGATCTATCAGAGTGGTATCTACTCTTAAGAATCTTGAGTTGTGAGGAAAGACTGGAGAGACTTTGGGCCGGATTTTCGTGAATGAGGTGGGAAGCTTGAGTTGGGACATTTCCTGACCTAGCAGACCTGTCTCCATATAAATGGTCCCTTGTACACACTAACTGGAATTTTCCAGCCATTCCCATAGACTGGATCTTCTGGTTCACCAATGGCGTACCATGGGTTTCCCAGTGGCAGGAGGGAGCATAAAACGGGAAATCTTGTTGACAGTGGCGGGACCAGAAGATCCAGCCGCCGGCCAATGGTGGGGCCTCTATCCCTCATCTACCCCCCCCCCCCCTTTACACCTATCATTCCCCATTCCCCTTCATATCTCCCATATCTCCTGGATGCCCCCTAAGCCCACACACCAATTATACAATGTACAGAACCAATAAGACATAAAAACAATGGCAAGCCTTGAAATAGTCGTGAAAAAAACATCTCTTCTGGAATTTGCTTTGAAATAAACTGCTGCACCTACATCCGTAAAAAGTGTCAATTAGACACTTCATGTATAGTTTCAAAGCTTTACCCCACTTAATGCGTTTTAATCTAGTCCAAATAATCATACGGACATTGAAAAGCAAAGATCATAGAAAGGAAAGCTTATTATAATCTCACAAAGTTGCCAATTAATCAAGGCTGGCACGTCATTTCCGCCTCTGTAAACAGCTGAGCTTATCAGTGAGTTTTGGAGTAGTGTTGGAAGGTGGTGTTTTGTTTTTAATGTTTCAAATTAAGGGGCAATTCAGCATGGCTAATCCAACTGCCCTGCACATCTTTTGAGTTGTGGGGGTAAGACCCACGTAGACACGGGGAGAATGTGCAAACTCGGGGAGTGGTATTAGCATCTGGATTACCCAGGATGGGATGAATGGCCTTCTTCACCCTCAAGTATATTTTGATCCTGTTATGATTAAAGACCATAACGGAGAAAAGGATGAATAATACAATGCGTAAGTTACAAACGCTTGTGGGTGTAGATGGACGTGAACACAAAATTCGCAGATGTCTTAAGAGATAACTAGAGATAGGAGAATTGCTTTTCCAAAAGGCAAATTGTTGGCTTGCAATTGCTGGCCTGGCTGTAACCAGCTAATTTTGTAAAAATAGCAAATCAAATCTGTATCTTCCAATTTGTGTGGTCTAGTAGTACAGGAAGTCTTATTCCCCTTCTATCATAACTCTACAGTAAATGTCTGTGGAGGAATGGGGTTGTGTGGGAATAGGAAGTATCTAGTCACAATGCTACAGCCATATGAGTGTGGGCAGGTTTGATGGGTCAACTATTCTTTTTCTTGTCCATTGTTTTTGGAAGTAACTTCCTGCCCAGAGCAACATTACCTTGCACCACCAGCTAAATCAAGTCAAGCAACTTTTTAACACTGCCTGTATTCAAGCTAGTGATTTACTTTCCCTGTTGGTCGACATACTAACAGCCTCTCCATTTCAAATATAGTTAATTATGTGAAACCCTTTGAGCCTTTCTGGCATCTTAAAGTGCTGTGTAGATAGTGAACTCATTTAGGATCTTCAGGTTGTGGAATGCCTTATTGTGTTTTGAGATGGGTTATAATTATTGTTTTGTTTAATAGCTTAATTTGGAATTTCAAACTGAAACAATTTGCATCAATTAATATGGCTAATTATGAAACTAACATGTTTATATAAAACAATTCTTGCCAATTTTTAAGGAGTCTTGTTATCGGATTTATGAATCAGAATAATTTACATAATTACTGACGTCTCTGTGCATGAGTCAATGAAAACAACTATCAACACGGCAATTAATTGTCTGCCACAAGAAAATTGGTTAATTGGTGAAATTATGAAAGGAAAAGCAGACTTGCTTTCTCCAAACAGAATATTATAAGGTTTCATTTATTTAATGGATTGGAATATTTTCCAAAAACTAGGTGAATTGATCATATTTGCTGAGAACATCCCAAATGTTGAGAAATTTTGTCAACGCCAAACTTGTGAAACTCACAACTCTAGTAAATTACTCCAATACCTTCCTTTTCCATTTCCTTCATCTTCTTTTTCTTCCCAATTCTTGCCCTCCCTTTTCTCATCCCCAAGTCATTGCTTCATTCCCTTCCATTAGTTATAGCTCCTTTTTATATTTATATTTCTTATATTTTTAATCAGTAAGGGAATCATAGATTGTAGGGATAAGGTGCGCGATTCTCCGACCCCCCGCCGGGTCAGAGAATCGCCGGGGGGGGCGGCGTGAATCCCGCCCCCGCCGGCCGCCGAATTCTCCAGCACCGGAGGTTTGGCGGGGGCGGGAATCGCGCCGCGCCGGTCGGCGGGACCCCCCCGGCGATTCTCCGGCCCGCGATGGGCCGAAGTCCCACTGCTGTAATGCCAGTCCCGCTGGCGTGAATTAAACCATCTGCCTTACTGGTGGGACCAGGCGGCGCGAGCGGGCTCCGGGGTCCTGGGTGGGGGGCGCGGGCCGATCTGGCCCCAGGGGTTGCCCCCATGGTGGCCTGGCCCACGATTGGGGCCCACCGATCCGCGGGTGGGCCTGTGCCGTGAGGGCACTTTTACTACGCGTTGGCCGTGTAGGTCTCTGCGATGGCCGACGAGTAGGAGACCCCCCCCCCCCCCGCGCATACGCGGGGATGACATCAGCAGCCGTTGACGCTCCTGCGCATGCGCGGACTTCCGCCTGCCGGCAGAGTCCCTTCGGCCCCGGCTGGCGTGGCACCAAAGGCCTTCCACGCCAGCCGGCGGGGCACCCACCACTCCGGCGCGGGCCTAGCCCCTAAAGGTGAGGGCTTGGCCCCTAAAGATGCGGAGAAATCCGCACCTTTGGGATGGCCCAACGCCGGAGTGGTTCACGCCACTCCATCCCGCTGGGACCCCCCGCCCCGCTGGGTAGGGGAGAATCCCGCCCAAGGTGGGAAAGTGGAGTTAAGGATAATCACATCAGTTCAGTCATGATCTAGTTTAATGACGGAACAGACTCGATGGGCAGAAAGGCCTACTTCTGATCTTATGTCTTTTGCATTAGTTGGGCTCATGATTTCTTGAAACCCCTGGTTTATTGGTCTTGCCACAGGTCAGATGGTCCTTATTAAAGCCACAATCAGAGGTTTTCCAGTTTATTGTCAGAACTCGCAGTTTATATGAAATATTTGACTGAGAAAATTCAATATAGTGTCATTGCAGAGGATCTGTGGGGGCAGCTCGGCGGCGCAGTGGTTAGCACTGCTGCCTCACGGCGCCGAGGTCCCAGGTTCGAACCCGGCTCTGGGTCATTGTCTGTGTGGAGTTTGCACATTCTCCCCGTGTTTGCCGTGGGTTTCGCCCCCACAACCCAAAGATGTACAGGGTAGATGAATTGGCCACACTAAATTGCCCCTTGATTGGAAAAAAAATTAATTGGTTGCTCCAAATTTAAAAAAAATATATTACAGAGGATCTGTAGACTACTAATAGGTCCTACTATCAATAATTACCTGGGGACTTGGCATCACTGTATTGTTAATAGAAGGACCTATTAGTAGCCTACAGTTCCTCTGTAATGACACTATATTGAATCTGACAACAATCTTGAAAAGTCTGCAGCATTCAGTTTAAATAAAAAGTATACAAAATATTCCAGTCTCTTCTACCCCCTTGAAGAACTACTTTCTTTCTTCTGATACTGCAATGGGTATCCTGCCACAGCACCATTGTTAATCCCTCTTCTGTAGCAATGGGCTCGCTTTTGAAAGCTGAAATCCAACCTGATGCCCACTCTGCGTATCAAATGTGACCCAAGGAAGAATTGGAAATGCAATTAGAAGTCTGGCTTCCAATCTCTTTTCTAAGCTGAAGCAAATCTAGTCCATGTACTTTCCATCAGCGTTTATGGGATAACAATTAGAAGTGGGAGCCACAATTGATTTATTTTTAACCCTCATCAGCTGTTACCCCATTGGAATCAGTTAAGTCGGCACAGATTGAGGAGAAAGTCTGAGGATGATCTGATCTGGATGGTATAAGTGACACACTAGGAAGTGCCTTTTTAAAATAAATTTAGAGTACCCAATTATTTTTATTTTCCATTAAAGGGACAATTTCGCGTGGCCAATCCACCTACCCTGCCATCTTTGGGTTGTGGGGGTGAGACCCATGCAGACATGGAGAGAATGTGTAATCTCCACATGGATAGTGACCCAGGGCCACGATCGAACCTTGGTCCTCGGCACCAAGAGGCTGCAGTGCTAACCACTGCACAACCATGCTGCCTTACTAGGAAGTGTCTTTAGGCATAATTATAATAATAATAATAATCGCTTATTGTCACAAGTAGGCTTCAATGAATTTACTGTGAAAGGCCCCTAGTCGCCACATTCCGGCGCCTGTTCGGGGAGGCCGGTACGGGAATTGAACCCGTGCTGCTACCTTGTTCTGCATGACAAGCCAGCTGTTTAGCCCACTGTGCTAAACCCGCCCCTCATGTAATTGTAGAGTGGTGGATTTTAACTGTGTGATATGCTAATCAGATACTGTGTATTAGCCTATATAATACAAAGAATGCTATAATAGTTCCATTAGTGATGCTATAACGAAAGAAGCGTCGAATCATAAAATCCCTATGGTGCAGAAGGGGGCCATTCAGCTTACTGAGTCTGCACCAACGCTTCGATAGAATCCTATAATTCATCATAATGGATTGATAGATTTATGTGCAGCAAAGATACGAAGTAGCATGGCTGCAAGATGGGCAGATGGAATTAAGATGCAGAACAGCTATGATCTGCGGTCCAATTGAATGCCATACAGGCTCCAAGGTCTGATCCCATGTTCCTGTGTTCCATCACAGGAGTCATAGAGTCATTGAGTCTTTGCAGCACAGAAATAGGTCATTGGGCCCATTGGACTGCCCCAGCTCTGCAGGTTAACCCAGTTAGTTCTGCTCTCCTGTAGCCCTGTAAATTTATTTCCCTCAAGTCCCCAACCAGTTTCCTTTTGAACTCATTGATCCTTTTAATTTCCACCAGCTTCACAGGCAACAAGTTCCTGGTCATTATCTCTCAGTCAGTAAAAGGTCTTTCTCATATTTGACCTCTGGCTCTTGCCTCGCACTTAAACCTTTGTCCTCTAGTCTTCGTACCATCATCGAATGAAAACAGCGTTCCTTTGTTCACGTTATCCAAACCTATCATAGTGTTGCACACCAGAATCAAATTTCCCCCCAAACTCCTTAGCTGCAAGGAACACAACCCAAGCTACAAACTCACTTTGTAGTTGAAATCCCTCATCACTGGAACTATCTGGTAAATCTGTACTTTAGTTGTGGCCTAACAATGGCCTTTAAAGGTTCAGCAAAGCTTCCCAGCTTTTGCAAGGAATACCCATATTTATGGTGCCTAAGATCTAAGATCCTATATTGTTTTCCAATTACTGTCTCAATCTTTCCTGCCACCTTCAAAGACCTATATCCAATTGATCCTCCAGTTCCCTCTGACCTTACACACTCTTTATAACTGTGCCGTTAAGTTTATAAAAACTCTCCCTATCCCTTCTGCCAAAATGCAGCCCTTCTCTGTGGTAAATTCCATCTGCCCCTTGTCTGCCTGTTCTGTTAGCCTACCTGTAACTTGTTGCAGTTAATTGCCATTGTCCTCATGGTTTGCCACACCTCTAAGTGTGGTATCATGGGCAACTTTTGAAATTTTACACAGGATTCCAATATCCAAATCATTTATATTTATCAAAAGGTCTGATTGCAATTCCTTCAAGGCTGAGGTACATTTAGCAGTTCAAGCTATTCTTGCTTCTATACATCTAAATGTACCAGCTTGAAATACTTCCTTTCCTCAATAATTTGTTGCTCTTTAGTAAATAATTTGACCAACTTTAGGATGCAATCAGACATTTGTGGTTGAGCCAAGCAGCTTTCATGATAGAAAAATGCAGCTCCACTGCCACAGTATATTATTGCCGCTTAAACATTTTCCATGTCAATTTTATAGAGCAGTTACTCATTTCTCTTTTGGTTTGTGTAGGGTGTTATTAAAATTGCCCGGAGCTAGTGCGCAAGGAAAGATTAATGCATGGGAAAAAGAAACCATCAATTTGATTTTCATCGCCCTGTTTAGACATGACTGGGAATGGCATCAAGTAGCAGTAACAACAAACCCATCTGCACACTTTATTGCTTGTAACCTGTTTTTCACTAAGTATCTAGCTCTGACATGCAGCTAGCGTAGGCTATATATTGTCAAACACTGCTCAGTTTGTATATCTGATTGAGAGTTTTCACGGTTCAAAGACCCATTGCGCAGAATTTTGAGCGTAAAATCTGCGTAGACTCTCCAATACTGAAGGAGCGCTGGACTGTCAGAGGTGACAACGTTTCAACGAGGTCCAGTCTGCCATCTTAAGTGGGTGTAAAAAATTCCACTGTAATATTTTCGATGAAAAGGGGGAGGGAGTTATTTGCAGCATTCTGATCAACATTAATGGTCAGCCAACATCGTGGAAACAAATGATCTTGTGATGGTCAGATTGCTGTTTGTGGGACCCAGGTTGCATGCAAATTGGCTACCACAATTTCCACATTACAGCAGAGACACCATTTGAAAAAAGTACTTAATTGGCTGCAAAGCATTTTAGGATGTCCTGAGGCCATGAAAGATGCGCGATGAATGCATGTCTTTCAAGCTTCATGTAGTAATGTGAGTTTGTTAAGTTCAACTGGGAGGTTTCCGTCTGAGTCAGAAAGTTGTGAGCTTAGTCCTGTTCCAGGAACTGAATATGTAATCACGGGATGGATGTTTCGGTTTATTGCTGTAGTAATGCTCCTTTGCAGGGATCCTGTCTTTCAAAAGATACCTGAAACTGAGGCTCTGGCTGACTCATTCAGGTGAATGTTAAAGGTTTCATGGCCGTATTTGAAGAGGAGGAGGGTATCCTGTTCAATCTTTCCTTAATCAACTGATTACTCATTTTGGCAACATGCAGATTAGCAACAATATTCATATAGATAGCCACATTCATGGTCATTCACTGTACTTGCAATAAGGTTGTCTTGAGGGTGTGAGAAGCACTGTATAAATGCAAGTTTCTTTTTCTTAGATTTCCTAAATTGTAAGATGTTTGTTCAGTCACCAGAGTGGACAGAGGGGTCTGACTACATTGGACATTTAGCATGTCATTTAGTTTTCTCCTGTCTTTTTATCAAGATGGTCACTGATGGACTATGATTCGCCTCTGTTGTTCAGTCAACACTTGGTTCCCACAGTGAGTTATTTCAACAAACGATTGCAATCATTCCACCTCTGCTTCTTGGGCCAAAGATTGCATGATCGAAGGCAGTGCAACAGGAAAGTGACATTGGCGGTAAATGGAGCTAACTGAAGGCCATATCTTAGAAAATTGTATTCTCGGAAACAAAATGATGGGCGTTTCTAATACAGTGCTTCCCAAATCTTCTCCCACTGTGACCCCATTTTGAGGCTTGAAAGTTGCTGTGACACCTAGGGAACACCACTTTCAACTCGTCTCTAGACTGAGAAATGCTCATCTCTACCTACCCTCTATTTCCTATCTCTTAGCCAACTTCTAATCCCAAGGACCTATCAATCCCAAACATTTCTAATTTGCTAACCAACCTGCCATGTGGCACCGTAGCAAATTCTTTCTGAAAGTCTAAATATACAACATCCATAATACTACCCTCATCTACTGCCTGTGTCAACTTGTCAAAGAACTCAATTAAATTTGTCAGACATGATCTGCCCTTGACAAAGCCATGGTGACTGTCTAGTATTAACTTATTTTTCTCTATGTGTATATTTAGCTTATCCGTTATTATGGCCTCCAGTTTCCCCACTATTGATATCAAGCTGACAGGTCTGTAGTTTCCTGTGTTATCCTTTGCCCCTTTCATAAACAAAGGCATCACATTTGAAATGCTCCAGTCCCCCGGGACTAATCCTTTCAGAGAGGCCTGGAAAATTTCTCTCATACGGCTCCGTAATTTGCTCCCTTACCTCTCTCAGCAATCCAGATACATCCCATCTGGGCCTGGCAATTTCTCTACATGGAGTGCTGCCAGCCTTTTTAGCACCTCTTCTTTACCTATTGCTATTTTGCTCAGTTGCTCAACACCCACATTTTCAACTTGGCCATTGTCACCATCTTCTGTTTTGGTAAGGACAGAAGCAAAGTACTCATTTCTTAAAAATAAATTTAGAGTGCCCAATTCATTTTTTCTGATGAAGGGGCAATTTTAGCGTGGCCAATCCATCTACCCCGCACATCTTTGGGTTGTGGGGGCGAAACCCACACAAACATGGGGAGAATGGGCAAACTCCATACGGACAGTGACCCAGAGCCGGGATCGAACCTGGGACCTCGGCGCGTGAGGCAACAGGGCTAACCCACTGCGCCACCGTGCTGCCCACAAAGTACTCATTTAGTATCTCTGCCATACTCTCTGCTTCAGTGAGCAGCTTATCCTGCTTTTCCTTTATGGGCCCACTCTATCCTTCACAAATCCTTTACTATGAATATGTTTGAAGAACATTTTACTATTTGTTTTAGCGTAGCCTGCCATCCTTTCCTCATGTTTCCTCTTAGCCTGCCTTATTTCAGCCTTAGCCTCTCTCCTACATTTTAGATACTCTTCCTGATTTTAAAGATAAATTTAGAGTACCATTTTTTGTTTCAATGAAGGGGCAATTTAGCGTGGCCAATCCACCTATCTGGACTTCTTTGTGTTGTGGGGTTGAAACCCACGCAGACACAGGGAGAATGTGCAAACTCTACACGGACAGTGATCCGGGGCCGGGATCGAACCCCAGTACTCAGCACTGTGACGCAGCAGTTCTAGCCACTGTGCCGTCCCTCTTCCTGATTTCGATTGCTATTATTATTCCTGCACGTATCATATGCCTCTTTTTTCTTCCCTATTTTCTCCTCAGTAACGTTAGTTATCCAGGGTACTCGAGCTTTAGATAAGCAATCTTTATTTATCTCGATATGTACCCAGCTTGCACCCTATTCATAGTTCCCATTTTTTAGTCACTGTTTTATCCACCAAAATGCGTTTCCAATCAACCTTCTGCAGTTCAACTTTTACACCCTAAAATTTCCCCCTTTACACTCTGGGATCTTAATCCGTGACAGATTTCTATTGTTTTCCAACTGCATATTCAACCGTATTATATTATGTTTGCTATTTCCCAACTGCTCCTCACTCTGACATTCTCCACCTGGCCTGCCTCATTTCCTCGGACCAGATCCAGCACAGCTTTCTCTCTAGTAGGACTGGAAATGCACAGTTCCGGAAAGTTCTCCTGCACACACTGCAAGCATTTCTCCCACACTCAATCCTTCTCCCAGTTTAGAATCATAGAATTCCCTACAGTGCAGAAAGAGGCCATTCGGCCCATCAAGTCTGCACTGGTCCTTGGAATGAGCACCCTACTTTTTTTTAAATAAATTTAGAGAATCCAATTAATTTTTTCCAATTAAGGGGCAATTTAGCGTGGCCAATCCATTTTAGGATGTTGGGGTGAAACCTACCCAAACACGAAGGGAATATGCAAACTCCACACGGACAGTGACCCAGAGCCGGGGACTCCCCCACAGGTGAGTTGGGGGGGTTTGGGGGTCGCGTCGGTGCTCGAGACATTGGAGCGCCATACGCGTTCACTGCCGGAGCCCGGAAACAAAACAGAGTTCGATAGCGGGGTCCTCACTAATCCTCTCCGGAAAGCACTCTTTTTTTTTTAGTTAAATTGCACCCTTGAAGTTTGGGATCCACCATTTATTCATCTTCATGGACTGCCTGTCGTCCCAGCAGTGGCCACGGCTCTATTTCAGCAGAGCTGGGACTACAGTGCTCCTAGTCAATCAGATTGGCCGGCAGCTGTCTCGGGCAGGACTTCGTCCCGGATGGTGGTAAAGCTGGTAAAATTAAGGATGTCCCCAGTGTATCATCGCTGCCGGGAAGCCAGGACTCTGGTCGGAGTGATGTTGACACCAACGTTTCTGTCAGGAGAGCACGGATAACTCACATCCTGTAAAATCCACCCTATAAGAGTGACATGGACATATGATTACTTTCTATACCTTTTCATGGCATTTTAAGATTTAAAAACTTTTGAGGACGGTAGAGGGTGGACTCAACTTAATTCAGCTAAACGTGTTTCATCTCATTGCACCTCCCATAAATATGTACCCTGAACTGAAATCATTTCTACTTTTGTCTTTACAATATATCTTTACAGAGAATTGCTTTCTTCTTTTTGATTCTAGGTCTCATTACTACCACAGTGCGTAAGCTGGACCGTGAAAAGAAAGACGAACACAACCTAGAGGTGAGTAGAATAAGACCATCAGGTTCGCGGTTAATAACCGAGGACACCCCCACCAGTCAGAGGCAAGACAATGGTCAGGTTGAACAACTCGCTCAGTCCTTTGCACATATAAAGGAGCATCATTGTATATTTGAAATTGATATTAATATCTGATGGGCATCTTGTGGTGCAGTTGGTAAAGACCCTGCCTCTGAGCTACAAGCTTTGGATTACAATCCCGCTCCAGGACTTTAATGCCAAGGGAGATGCATTCACAACACGGCCAAACAGGTTTAACATCAACTTGGAAATCCTCCTGACAAATGCCAATGGTAAGAGCACAGGGGATTCCTGGTCAGCTATGTGATGGAAAGAAATCGGAGCCTTGACCATCACTGTCCATAGCTCCGAGCTGCAACAGCAACTTGGACTCCTTGGCCAATCTGGCTGGACCATTGGAATAGATCAGATGGAGTCAACAGCAAGGGGATCGACCCCCATTTCAGTTGGGGGTGCATTCGGGTCCTGGCTCCGACCCTAATGGTGGAGTTCATGCTGCTGTGGGTTGGACCAGCCCTTGGGCAGAGAACTCAGAAGAAGGAGATTAATATCTAAAAGAAAAAATATTTCTTTCATGAGGAAAATGTAGACAATCAAACAAGTAACCGTCGGTGCAGTGACTAGATTCAGACCATTCACCATTATCGTGATTCATATTTCCACAGCCGGCTCTCCTCCTCCACTCGTTTTGCACCAGCTGCCGTTAATTTTTGTTGGGGCAGGACTCTTACAGGTCACTGCGGTGCTTCCATGACACTTCCCAATTTTCTTGCCTCCAAGCTATTATCCGTGTGGGAAGCAGGCTCTCCCCACACCCCCCTTGACTCTCCCGAAGCGGGTTCACAACCTAAGGAGGACTGACTGGACTGGTGGAGGCGAACTGCAGCAGGCCTTGGAGGTATTGTCGTAGCAGGAAAAAGAAATCGCTGGCGATCCCAATTTTCCATATTCTGTTAATATTTCGAACATTCACAGGGTTTGTCCTTGACAACATTCTCAGCGCACCTGCACTTTTTCAATCTCTGCTCTCAGATCTGTTTTACAGGCAGCATGGTAGCACAGCGGTTAGCACTGCTGGAAGAAAGTGCCAGGGACTCCGGTTTAATTCCGGCCTTGGGTGACTGTGGAGTTTGTACCCCCTGTGTCTGCTTGGGTTTCTTCCGGGTACTCCGGTTTACTCCCACAGTCCCAAGATGCGCAGGTTAGGTCGATTGGCCATGCTAAATTTTAAAAAATAAATAAATTTAGAGTACCCAATTCATTTTTCCAATTAAGGGGCAATTTTGCATGGCCAAATCACCTACCCTGCTCATCTTTGGGTTGTGGGGGCGAAACCCACGCAGACACAGGGAGAATGTGCAAACTCCACACAGACAGTGATCCAGAGCCGGGATCGAACCGGAGACCTGTCGCGTTTGGCAGCAATGCTAACCACTGTGCCACGTGCTGCCTCTTGGCCATGCTAAAATTGACCCTTAGTGTCCAAAGATGTGCAGGTTACCTGGGGTTATAAGGTGACGGGGATACGGCAGGGGAATGGGCAGAGGCAGGGGGGGGCCGGAGGGTCGGTGCAGACTGGATGGGCAGAATGACCTCCTTCTGCACTGTCGGAATTCTATGATTCTCTGGTTCTGTCTCAGAATACTGAACATGAAGCCTCTCAGGCAGCCAAGAATGTGAAGGGCTACTCCGTGTTCTTCTCATTCACCTCTTTTTGTCACACATTGTCCCTCATATGGACAGGCATAGATTTGATGTGTTGGGTGTTCTGGATCACATACAGGTCACCAACACTTGAAATAGTGCAACACTATTTTATTGAATCATTAACTGTTTAAACATACTCAGACTGTGGGTTAATACGATACTCGCTTTAACTAAAGACCTTTGCCTTGTCCTAACCAAGCGATGCCTTCAGCACATGGTGAATGTCTGTGTTACAGGCTGTGAGCTCTGTCCTCCTATCTATCTGCAACTCGAATGAACGGGAACTCTGATGCCCCCTGTCTTTATAGTGCGTGTGCTCTCACTGGTGATTGGCTGCGGTGTTGTGTGTGTTGATTGGTCCCACTGTGTGTCCATCAGTGTGTGTCTGCACCATGATATACTGGTGTATATTATGACAAGATTGTTCTGACAAAATCATGCCTCAGGTGATGGTAAGAAAATGTGAATTCAGAAAATTGCACCCAGATAGCTTTCTGCCGTGCCAAGTTGGTGGGGAGAGTGAAGGCAGAATGGAATTCTCAGCTTTCTTTCCCAAGTTGCGCCTAAATTGCAAGAAAGCTTATTGGGTCTGTTATCCCATAGAAAAGAGGGTTAGTTTTGGGCCTCCTTGTGTTCAAAGATTTTGGCTGGATGCTTTGATAGATTTGCGTACTTTCTGTTGCTTGGATATACAACCTCTAATAGTTACCCTATAATGTCATTTTTTTTCTTTTCATATACTAAATGATCTGTTTGAGCTGCTCACAGAAAAATACTTTTCACTGTACCTCAGTACACGTGACAAGAAACAAATCCAATCAAATCATTGATCTCACAACTGGAAACATTCCCACTTAGAAACAGTATCATAGAATCACTTGCAGTTTTACAATGAGTGATTTGGTGACAAGTTGGTCCCTGACAGAAAATCATGAACATCTAGGGGGGGCGATTCTCCGATATGGAGCCCAAGTGTTCGCGCTGCCGGGAACGCCGTCGCGTTTCACGACGGCGCGAACCGGGCCCTGATACGACCGATTCTGGCCCACAGGGGGCCAGCACGGCGCTGGAGCGGTTCAGGCCGCTCCAGCCTCTTTCGCGGCGACAAATGGGCGCCGCGCTCACCTGCGCATGTGCAGTTGGGCCGCGCCAACATGCGCATGCGTGGGGGACTTCTTTAGCGCGCCGGCCCCAACACAACATGGAGTCGGTGTTCAGGGGCCGGCGCGCCAGAAAGTAGGCCCGGGTGGGGAGAGGCTGGCCCGCCGGTCGGTAGGCCCCGATCGCGGGCCAAACCCCATTGGAGGCCCCCCCTCAGTGAAGGAGCCCCCCCCTCCCCTTCCCCACAGGCCGCACCCCGACCATTCCCGCAGTGTCCCCGCCGGTAGCGACCAGGGGTGAACGGCGCCGGCGGGACTCTGTCGTATCGGCGCGGCCGCTTGGCCCATCCGGGCCGGAGAATCCAGCGGCCGGCGCCGGGACAAACGCGCTGGTGCAAATGGTGCCGACTCTCCGCACCTCGGAGAGTCGCGCGGCAGCATCGGGGCGTCGTGGCACGGTTGCTCCGATTCTCCGGCCCAGCGTGGGGCTCGGACAATCGCCCCCCTAGTTTATGATTTTCACCTTTTCTCACCTGTGTGGAACATTGGGTGACATTCTCCGACCTCCCGCCGGGTCGGAGAATCGCCGGGGGCTGGCGTGAATCCCGCCCCTGCCGGTTGCCGAAGTCTCCGGCACCGGAGATTCGGCGGGGCGGGAATCGCGCCGCGCCGCGCCGGTTGGCGGGGCCCCCTCTCGATTCTCCGGCCCGGATGGGCCGAAGTCCCGCTGATAAATTGCCTGTCCCGCCGGCGTAAATTAAATCACCTACCTTACTGGCGGGACAAGGTGGCGTGGGCGGGCTCCGGGGTCCTGGGGGGGGGGCGCGGGGCGATCTGACCCTGGGGGGTGCCCCCACGGTGGCCTGGCCCGCGATCGGGGCCCACCGATCCGCGGGCGGGCCTGTACCGTGGGGGCACTCTTTCCCTTCCGCCTCCGCCACGGTCTCCACCATGGCGGAGGCAGAAGAGACTCCCTCCACTGTGCAAGCGTGGGAAACTGTCAGCGACCGCTGACGCTCCCGCACATGCGCCGCCCGGAGATGTCATTTCCACGCCAGCTGGCGGGGCAACAAAGGCCGTTTCCGCCAGCTGGCGGGGCGGAAATTCCTCCGGCGTCGGCCTAGCCCCTCAATGTTGGGGCTCGGCCCCCAAAGATGCGGAGCATTCCGCACCTTTGGGGCGGCGCGATGCCCGTCTGATTGGCGCCGTTTTGGGTGCCAGTCGGCGGACATCGCGCCGTTTCTGGAGAATTCCGCCGCTTAAATCATGAAATTGCCTTGAAACTATACTATACTCACTGAAAAGTCAAAGACAATAGTTTTTATTTCCATACCAACACTTAAACAAAGTAATCCAAATCCACCCATGTGCCATTTTGATGGTGAAAGATGATATGAACTTAATAGGTATGTTACCATTGATTTTCTCTGTCCATTTGCCTGGCTAAGAAGTTTGTAATGTAGCATTGGTTCTAGACAATACATGGAGGTGGTTGCATCTGTCTTAACAACATTTGGAAATGTTGGAAACAGTTTGCTCTTTCTGTTTCCTCACAGGTGACTGTCAGTGACAACGGTGTTCCCCCGAGACAATCCACAGCAAAGGTGGTGGTGGAAATTTTGGATGAAAATGACAATGCTCCCAGGTTCCTAGAAGTCCTGTATAATGTTAAACTGCTGGAACGCAACAGCTCCACAGAGCCTGAGCCCATCTACAAGGTGATCGCTTCCGACCGAGATATTGGTTCAAATGCAGATGTTACCTACAGCATTGAGAACGATGAGGAAAGAAAATTCAACATTCATCCGAAATCTGGGCTGGTGTCATCCACGTCGACATTCATAGCAGGGGACTATGACATCTTAACAGTGAGTAGGAATGGTTCCTATTTAAACCTTTTCATTTAAAGTTTAGTCTTCTGAGTGGATGGAACTGAAGAATATAACAGATGTGAAATGCAATGGAGTACATAGAGTTTTCTGGGGAGGGGTGTTTGCTTTGATCTGAGTTTGCAGGTGGATGAGAAGGGCGGCACGGTAGCAGAGTGGTTAGCACTGTTGCTTCACAGCGCCGAGATCCCGGGTTCGATTTCCGCTAGGGTCACTGTCTGTGCGGAGTCTGCACGTTCTCCCCATATCTGCATGGGTTTCCTCCGGGTGCTCCGGTTTCCTCACACAAGTCCCGAATGATGTGCTGTAAGGTGAATTGGGCGTTCTGAATTCTGAAATTTTTCGCTGGCAAGACCTGCATTTGTCATCCACCCCTTAATTACCCTTGAAGTGAATGACTTGCTCCACGCCATGTCAGGAGACATTTAAGATTCAACCACATTTCTGTGGGTCTGGAGTCACATGTCAGCCAGACCAGGTAAGGTTGGCAGATTTCCTTCCCTAAACGGCGTTAGTGAACCAGATGGATTACGGCAATCAACAATGGATTCATAGTCATCATTAGACTTTTGACATTGAATTCAAATTCCACCATCTGCCATAGTGGGATTTAAACCTGGGTCCCAGTGTAATTATACCTTTTTCATTAGGCAGAGGCAAGTCTGAGCCGGTTTGTAGAAAGTACTAACCTTTCTAATAAATCTGAAACTTGCCATAAGAACAACAAAGAAATGTACAGCACAGGAACAGGCCCTTCGGCCCTCCAAGCCCGTGCCGACCATGCTGCCCGACTAAACTACAATCTTCTATCCTTCCTGGGTCCGTATCCCTCTATTCCCATCCTATTCATGTATTTGTCAAGATGCCCCTTAAATGTCACTACAGTCCCTGCTTCCACCACCTCCTCCGGTAGTGAGTTCCAGGCACCCACTACCCTCTGTGTAAAAAAAACTTGCCTCGTACATCTACTCTAAACCTTGCCCCTCTCACCTTAAACCTATGCCCTCTAGTAATTGACCCCTCTACCCTGGGGAAAAGCCTCTGACTATCCACTCTGTCTATGCCCCTCAACATTTTGTTGACCCCTATCAGGTCGCCCCTCAACCTCCGTCGTTCCAGTGAGAACAAACCGAGTTTATTCAACCGCTCCTCATAGCAGAGCCAGAAGGTGGCAAAGGGTCACCTGACCACCTCCAGTCTTGTACCCTATTTGTATTTGTCCCAGGTAGCAAGAGGGTCACAGCATTTAAATTAAGGTTGGGGTTAAAGTGTGGAGCAGGTCCAGAAATGGATAAAAGCAAATTAGTGGAGATGCTGGAATCTGAAACAAAAACAGAAAATACTGGACAATCTCAGCAGGTCTGACAGAGAAGGGAGCTTGTTAGGTGAGATAGCACTTGGGGAGAATGGGATTAAAGGCTATTGGGAGAAAGCAGGATTAGGCTATTGAGTTGGCTGATCAGCCATGATCGTGATAAATGGCGGAGCAGGCTCGAAGGGCCAAAAGGCCTCCTTCTGCTCCTATCTTCTATGTATCTATGTAATGTTTTGAGTCTGGATGACACTTTGTCAAAGCTAGAGATAACTGGAAATGGGGGAAGATTTTTTTTTTATCATAGAATTTACAGTGCAGAAGGAGGCCATTCGGCCCATCGAGACTGCACCGGCTCTTGGAAAGAGCACCCTACCCAAGGTCAACACCTCCACCCTATCGCCATAACCCAGTAACCCCACCCAACACTAAGGGCAATTTTGGACACTATGGGCAATTTATCATGGCCAATCCACCTAACCTGCACATCTTTGGACTGTGGGAGGAAACCGGAGCACCCGGAGGAAACCCACGCACACACGGGTAGGATGTGCAGACTCCGCACAGACAGTGACCCAAGCCGGAATCGAACCTAGGACCCTGGAGCTGTGAAGCAATTGTGCTAACCACAATGCTACCGTGCTGCCCTTTAAATTTAAATTTAAATTTATATTGTGGGGAGGGGGGGATGCGTGGATCAGTGGGGCTGGATAGAGGGCGAGCGATAGGTCGAGATTTACAAAGATGTTGTGGACAGAAAGATAAAGGAATGTAAATGAGGGTGATTACGGCTGAGAAGGTGCTGATCGTGGCCAGAAATGGGAAACCTGCTCTGAGTTAAAAATCACCCAGAATGGGCAGCACGGTGGCACAGTGGTTAGCATTGCTGCCTCACGGCACCAAGGTCCCAGGTTCGATCCCCGCCCTGGGACACTGTCCGTGTGGAGTTTGCACATTCTCCCCGTGTCTGCGTGGGTTTTGTCCCCACAACACAAAGATGTGCAAGTTAGATTGATTGGCCACGCTAAATTGCCCCTATTGGGTACTCTAAATTTTAAAAAAATATCACCCAGATACATTTTTATTTTACTCTTGCATTTCAGTTACATTGCAGAAAGAAATCTAACACAGTGATACAGTGGTATAGTCATTGGACTTGCTCCCTAGATCAACTTGGCCCACAAAGCCTTGCATGATCGAAAGTGATCCGTGAGACTTTGCGCTGTAAGTCCCGCCCATTGTTGTTTTTTGGTAAATCTGAATATTAAAGCGGCGAAGGGCGTCCGCCGGCCGGCGCGAGTTGGCGCATGCGCGGGAGCGCCAGCATCTGCTGGCATCATCCCCGCGCATGCGCTGGGGGGTTCATCTCCGCTTCGGCCATCGCGGATCGGTACAAGGCTGATGCGGAGGAATAGAGTGCCCCTACGGCACAGGCCCGTCCGCGGATCGGTGGGCCCCGATCGCAGGCCAGGCCACTGTGGGAGCACCCCCCGCGGCCAGTTCACCCCGCGCCCCGCCGAGGACCCCGGAGGCCACCCACGGAGCTGGGTCCCGCCGGTAAGGACCAACCTTGATTTACGCCGGCGGGACCCTCGTTAAACGGGCGGGACTTCGGCCCATCGCGGCCTGGAGAATTCGTGAGGGCCCATTGAGTTGCACCGGTCCCCGCCATTTTCCGAGGCGGGCAGCGCGATTCACGCCGGGACGACTTTTGCGGGGCCGGAGAATTTGGAGGACGGTGGGGGCGGGATTCACGCCGCCCCCCGGCAATTCTCCGACCCGGTGGGGGGGTTGGAGAATCCCGCCCCTAGTCTCACTTTAATAGGCAGTTTCCTTTCTTATAAAATTTAAGAGTACCCAATTCATTTTTTCCAATTTAAAAAAAAAAAAAATTATTCTCCTCCTTTTTCACATTTTCTCCCACATTTACATCCATCAACAATAAACAATAATCAGCAAGATATGTCAATCCCCATAATAACAACGATCCCATCTACCCACCAACCCCCAAACCTCAACCCGCATGTTTACATAAACAAATGACAAAAAGGAAGCAGGGGTTACCCGTCGTCACCCTTAATCTTACACAGCTCCCCCACCCCCCCCACCCCCACCCCAGGTCTCCAGCTCCTCCCGTCCACTGCCTCTTGTAAAACTCCTCCTCCCAACGTTGGTTCCTGCCCCCCAACTTTCCACCCTGGCTAGACCACTCGGACCCTGTTCTGCCAGGCTCCGATGGCTGCAGCCCCTCCCCCCACCTCACTCCCGTTCACTGGCCGGCTTAAACCGGCCAGCGTGGAGCCCCCGCGCGGGTCCCTTTCCCACTTGCCCGGCCCCAGGAAAGCCCAAAGATCCCCTTTTAGCACACACATCCCGCATATCCACCTACACCCCAAAGAACCCTCATTTCGAGTGAAAGTCCCGTCCCTTCCCTTGTCCAAATATATACCACATTGGCTCCTTTAGTCTCTACACCCGCGCGCAGTGATACAAAAAAGAAGAAAATACAGTCATGAGGTTACATCGGCACATGACCATTCCTCAATTTGTCAGTTCTGCCACAGTCCTTCTGCTTTCGCAAACTCCTCCGCTGCTTCCGCCGTTCCAAAATAAAAGTCCCTGAGCTTGTAAGTCACCCTCAGCTTCGCTGGATATACAATGCCGCACCGCACCTTGCTAATGTACAGTGCCCTCTTCACCCGGTTGAAGGCAGCCCGCCTCCTTGCCAGCTCCACCGTAAAGCCCTGGTATACACGTATACCAGCTCCAGCCCACTGCACCACCCGCTTCTGCTTGGCCCAGCTTAGGACCTTCTCCTTCACACTGTACCTACAGAAGCACAGAGTCACTGCCCTTGGCGGCTCACTCGCCTTTGGTACAGGCCTCCACGACCGATGAGCCCGATCCAGTTCATATCGGGAGGGATCCTCCCCCTCCCCCAATAGTTTTGCCAACATCGCGGCAAAATACTCAGTCGGCTTCGGTCCTTCAACCCCTTCGGGCAGCCCGATTGTGGAAGCCCCACAATCCTCAAATTCTGTCGCCTGGATCTGTTTTCCAGGTCTTCCATTTTTCCTCGCATATCCTTGTTAGTATCCATCACCTTCTGCATCTCTTTCCTCATCGAGGCAAGTTGATCACCGTGCTGCAATAATGTCTCCTCCACTTCCTTCAGCGCCTCCCCTTGCTCTCGCACCTCCGCCACTGCGCTCGCCACCTCCGTCCTCACCGGGGAAACCGCCTCCTCCACCAGCACACTCAAAACCTCCCTCACCTCCTACCTCACCGTCTCCATGCATTTCGCAATCTGCGCCAACTGCTTTTCAAATTCCGCAGCATTCACCTTCGTTATTTCTTCAGCCGTAAGCAGTGCGGCCTTCCCTGGTGCTCCAGCCTCCATTTTCCTTGGTGACCCCACGGTGACCTTTCCACTCCCCGACGGACCTTCAGCTGTTTTTTTTCCGGCCGGTTTCTTGCTCACCCTCAACATTTTTCTTTGTTCTTTTTTTCCTCCTGTATCTTCACTGTGCCTCCTCCGTGCCTTCTCCCTGCTTCTGCCGCCTCCGTGGACCCTGGGACCGGGCTTAAAGCCCCGAAAATGCCGTTGCTGAACGGGAGCCCTCCATTGTGCGGCCGCCTCCCGCCCGCCGCCACCGGAAGTCCCATTTTTTCCAATTAAGGGACAATTTAGCATGTCCCAGCCACAAATTCTGGAGAGAAGCATTGAGGGACAAGGAGTCAGCCTGGAGGGGCTTCCAGAGATAGAGGTCTCCCCGGTGTGTGACTCTCTCCGCCGCAAATGGCGTCAATCCATTTTCTTTCCATAGATGTCACGCCCAGTCCCCGAAAGAAAAGAGGTGGAGGGATGGTGAGGAAATCCCAGCAGCTGCCGCTGTCCCCCGACTAGGGTGCTTCGGGGTCGGGCGGGACCCAAGAGGGCCTGTTCCATCCAGCCCAATTTAGCACCCTGGACTTGTTCGGTTTCTCAGGGGAGGGGGTCAGCGATAACCCCCTGCTTCTTTGGTTCTTAGCGGGTTACAGTTTGGAAGACCCTCTGTCCCAATCGCTGTCTTCGGGCACCTCTGCCACCATCCCGGACCTGTTTCCGGAGTTGTATTCGAGGCCTTCCGGTGACCAGGCAGCAGGGGCGGAGCAGGCATCTGCACCACCGCCTCCCGCTGGCACGGGGCCCCGGGAGGAGCCTGAGGAGATCCCGTCTGTCGATCATCCCGGTGGCAGGATCAAGGCAGCCCCTGGGTTGGTTGGTGGGCCTGTGTCGCCCTCCACACTCACTGTGGTGGATGACCCGGGCCCGGAGGGCGACTGGCCGAAGGCTGTCAGCCGCCCAGTGTCGGGTGCGCAGGGTGCACGAGACGCTCTGTAGCGGGGTACGGGTCTCACTCGTGCCTGACACTATGTCGTCCCTCACCCCCTCTGGGGGACTCCCGGAATCTGGCACATCATAATTGAAGGTTCTTTTATTTTTCTGCCTCCGTAGATAGTTCAGGTAGTGTCCTATTGGGCCCTCCCCTTCCACCAACACCCCGACTCCCTCCCCACCACCCTCCTTTCCCCTCTCTCCCCACCCCCCCTTCCTTTCCCTTCTGTTGGTACAGAGGCGAGGGTATCTGGTCTCTCCAGCGCAAAGTTTAGTGCTTGTACCATTTGTTTTTTGTAGAAATGTGTTGTGAACTGTTTTAATAATCAGAGTATCCACCCCCCCTCCCCGTACGTTGGTACTGAGGGGATGGTACCATGTTTCTCCAACACAAAATTAGTGTTTGTACCTTTGGCCTTGTATCTATTTTATACTGTTTTAATAAAAAGATATGGCCAATCCACCTAGTCTGCACATCTTTTGAGTTGTGGGGACGAAACCCACACAAAAACAGGGAGAATGTGCAAACCCCACACGGACAGTGACCCAGAAACGAGATCGAACCTGGGTCCTCAGCACCGAGAGGCAGCAGGGCTAACCCACTGCACCACCGTGCTGCCCTATAAGCAGTTTCCTGAGGTATTCGAGGCGTTGGGATCTCTGCCCTTCAGCTCAGAGATCTCGGGCGAGTGCCACTCAGTACTGGTCTCCTCAAACAGGGACCAGGTAGAACGGCACTCGTGCGGGTCTCCCAGGGGATTGGAGGCCCCCAGGTCTATGCTCTTTGGGCAGGTTAGTACCCTGGTACTGCTGATGGCACCCTGGCAGTGCCAGCCTGGCACCACAGCAGTGCCACCTGGGTGCCAAACTAGCACTGCCAGGGTGCACAGGTGGTGCTGGCAGGGGCACTGCCAGGTCCAGGTTGGCGCTGCTCAGGTGCCAAGCTGGCATTTTATGCGCAGTGGCATTTGGGCTGGGCTGCCCCACATGGGTGGTAGGGGGTGCAGGGACCCACCCAAAATGTGTTGGAGCTTGTGGAGGAGGAGGTCGGCGGTCGTTTTGGGGGCTCCATAGATCGGGACGCCATTCTTACCCGCTACCTTGAGGGGTTCCAGCGAGTGGAGCTTCTCATTGCACAAAAGGGGACTATGTGCGTCCTCGGCTGCACGTTCCCCGCTGAGGCCCCTTATCTACCCGGGTGCCGTATTATAGCATTGTGTTTTTCGGCACTGTGAACACCGGGAAGCACATGGCTAACATGCTTGTTATGGGACTTTGTTCCCATTTAGTTAAATCCCGCCCAAAGTCGACAGGACATTGAAACCCTTATTGATAAATACCCATCTGATTCAATAATGTTCCTTAGGGAAGGAAACCTTCCCTCCTTACCTACTCTGGCCTATGTGTGACTCCAGACCCACAGAAATGTGTGGTTGACTCTTCAATGCCCCCTGAAATGACAAGCCACTCTATTCAAGGGCAATTAGGGATGGGCAATAAATGCTGGCCCAGCCAGAGACGGCCATGTCCCATGAACACATTTTTAAAAATCTGTACTAAGAACTGCTATAGGTATAATTGCATTATTCTGGAGATAAGCCAAAGCTGTCAACAATGAACAGAGCCTAGATATGAGCCTCTTCATTGCAACCTGAGGTGTCACCTCTTAACAAAAACATAAGCATTAAAAGTGGCAGACTTCATACCACTTGAAGGTCGCAGGAAATATCAATTTTACTCTCTTTTCCTTGAGTTTCATGTTTTTTAAATTCTCTGTATTCACCGTTCAATCTGTGGGACTTTCTTTTTTAAAATAAATTTAGAGTACCCATTATTTTTTCCAATTAAAGGACAATTTAGCATGGCCAATCCACCTACCCACCTACCCTGCACACCCCTGGGTTGTGGGGATGAGACGGTCGCAGACACGGGGAGAATTTACACGGACAGTGACCCAGGGCCGGGATCGAACCTGAGTTCTCAGCGCTAACCACTGCGCCATGCTGCCGCCCAATCTGTGGGACTTTCAATTGTTCTCCCTGTTGACTCTTGTTGGAGGTAAAGCAATCCTATCCCTGTAACCCCACCTAGGGGCAATTTAGCATAGCCAATCCACCTAACCTACACACCTTTGGATTGTGGGAGGAAACCAGAGCACCCGGAGTAAACCTACACCCACCAGGGGGGCAAGGGAAAACTCTACACAGTCAGTTAACCAAGGTCAGAATCGAACCTGGGTCTCTGGCGCTGTGAGGCAGCAGTGCTAACCACTGTGCCGCCCTGAATTTTGTTTTATTTCTTTATTTATCAATTTAAAAAATATATTTTATTACAAACATGTATCAAAAGAGGTACAGCAAATAAACACCCTGGGAAACATACTTCCCAGCAGTCAACTATACACTCCTTTTCCCTTTTTCAACCCCCACCCACCGCGACGAACAGCCCCTCAAATATGGTCACAAACATCCCCAACCTTTTCTGCAGAGCCCTTCAACTCATACTTTATATTCTCCAACTGCAGAAAGTCGTACAGTTAACCCAACCAAGCCGCTACTCCCGGAGGCGATGCCGGCTGCCACTCCAGTAAAATTTGCCGCGAAGGCCATGACATTGGCCTTCCTCCTCACCATGAGCTCCAGCTTCTCTGAAACCCCAAATATCGCCACCAAAGGGTCCGGGTCCACCACCTTCTCCACTACCCTGGCTAAGACCACAAACACTCCCACCCAGATTCTTCCCAATTTTTCGCAACCCCAAAACATGGGTGCGTGATTTGCTGGCCCCCGCCCACACCTCTCACACTTATCTACCCCCTGAAAGAACCCACTCATTCTTGCCTGAGTCATATGCACCCTGTGCACCACCTTAAACTATATCAGGCTCATCCTTGCACAAGAGGAGCTCCTGCTTACCCCACGCAGTGCCTCACTCCATACTCCCCAATTGATCTCCCCACCCAACTTCCCTTCCTATTTCTCTTTGATCTTCACCATCCGCTCGCCTCCCTGCTCCCCCAGCCACTTGTATATATCCCCAATTCTTCCCTCCCCTTCCACATCTGGAAGCAGCAGTCGTTCCAGAAGGGTGTAGCGCGGCAACCTAGGGAACCCCCCCGGCAACTGAGGAACCCCCTCCCCCCGGCAACCTAGGGAACCGCCTGAATTTTGTTTTATAATGCTCCCGTGAACTGCCTTGGGACATTTCATTACATTAAAGTAATGTATAAATGCAAGTTATGTTGTCATTGTTGTCGTTATTAAACCATAATTATCTATTCTCTTGCAGCTCTCTTCTAGTCCCTCGAGGTATTTTCTTTCCTTTCACTATTAGGCTTTATCCTCTTGCCCTGGAGACAAACCTGATTCTCTGCTCTCAGATTTCTAGGCCTTATTCGACATTTTGTAACTCTGGAGAATTACTGTTCTTATTACCCTGGAGTTCAGCCGAATTCTCCATTCCTCAGTTTGTAGGGAGGCCTGATATGATCCTCTCTTGTATGTCGTTGGGAGGATGAGGTGTAGGGATCAACTTTGTGGCAGTGACTATTGGAGGAAATTTCTGCTTGTTCGATATGGGACAATGAATAAACAGCAGGACAATTCGGAAGCAGTGGAAGGGTCGAGAGAGGTGGTGGTGAGGTAGTGCTGGGTATCATCAGCAAACCCATGGAACCCGATGCATTGCCACTTAGGTCCAGTATGTAGATGAAACTCATAGACTTATAGAAACTTTAAGGAGACTATTCAGTCGATCATCTCTGTCCCAAACAGTGGTCTTGCTTAGGTCAACACCTGGGATTCTGTCCTTAACCTTATTGTTCTGTATCCTCAGTTCAATCCACTTTCAAAAATAAATAGCGAGGACCTAAGGAAATCCAGAGGTAATTGTGCATGAACAGCAAAAGAAGCCATTACAGGAGGAGTTACAGGAGACTGGAAAAAGATATTGAAGCAGACAACTTAGTTTCCTCCTAGTTACAGCACAGACGCAGACCATTTGACCCAACTGACCTACACCAAAGCTCATGCTTCACACTAGCCTCCCACCCGACTGTTCATAACTCTGTCAGCATATTTGTCTATTCCTTTCCACCTCATTTATTTAACTTTAAATACATCTGCACTATTTGTCTCAACTGCTCCATCTGATAGCAAGTTCCACATTCCACCCACTCACTCTCTGGGTAAAGTAGTTGCTTATTAGATTTATTAGTAACTACCTTTTGTAAAAAGAATTCTGGCCAGAATTTTACATTGCTCAGGTGCAAGCTCGGCCCGAAAGTCTGTGAAATTGTGGGAAAAGATGTCGGGCGCGCATCTGACGTTATTGCACACAAAGGGCGGATTCTGCCGTAATTGGCGGGGTGGGCATCTCCGGCGGGAAGGAGTGGCATGAACCACTCCGGCGTCAAGCTGCCCCAAAGGTGCGGAATCCTCCGCACCTTCAGGGGCTAGGCTGGCCCGGAGTGGTTTGTGCCGCACTGGCCGGCGGGGAAGGGGCTTGGCGCCACGCCAACCGGGGCCGAAGGGCTTCCACCGGCCGGCGCGAGTTGGCGCATGGGCGGGAGCGCCAGCGTGTGCTGGCGTCATCCCAGCGCATGCTCAGAGGGCTTCGTCTCCGCACCGGCCATGGCGGACCACTGCAGCTACCGGGTGTGCGGAAGAATAGAGTGCCCCCATGGCACAGTTTCGCCCGCGGATCGGTGGGCCCCGATCGCGGGCCAGGCCACCGCGGGGGCAACTCCCGGGGCCAGGCCCCCCCGAGAACCCCGGAGGCCACCCGAGCCGCCAGGTCCCGCTGGTAAGGACCTACTCTAATTTACGCTGGCGGGACCGGCAACAAAAAAAAAAAAACGGGCCGGAGAATTGCCGGGGTGGCCGCTGCCAGCGGCCGCCGACCGGCGCGGCACGATTCCTGCCCCCGCCAAATCCCCGGCGCTGGAGAATTCGGCAGCTGGCGGGGGCGGGATTCACGCCGCCCCCCCCGGCGATTCTCCAACCCAGCGGGGTGTCGGAGAATCCCACCCCATATTTCGGTCGGCTGGCAAGTGTGAAAGTCGGAAGCGCATTCGGCAACAATAAAGCAGACAATTTAGCCCAATAAGGGGCCAAATGAACACAATTTAAATGGGATGTCTGATTTTATGATTGGCGGGAGGGCTGATTAGCCAGGTTTTAGCTTGAACCTTGATCCAGGGCGGAATGAACTGTCAGGGCTGAAGTAAAAGGGTGCCTGGGGACTGAGTTTTGTGTTTGCCTGTGCTGCCTCGACACAGTTTGCATAGTTTTCCCATCACCATTTATTTTTCACATTTCAGCAGCTCCATGAGACATTTCCACAGCACCTGTCCCCCCTGGGGGAGCACGTTGGAAATGCAAGCCTGCCCCCTCCCTGCTTCCTGTCCTCCACATCAAGGATGTGCCTTTCCCAGCATGCATTTCATGCTGGCTGCCTGTTAATTAGCCAGCCAATAGGAAGTTCCACTCCGGGGACAACCGTGGCCAAGAATAAGTTTTACGCTCGCTTCTGTGCTCGGCAAGTCCGCACGCTCAATGGGTGAAAAAAGTCCCGGCCTCTGTGTCCATCCTACCAAACCTCTTCATAATTTTAAGGACCTCGATCACTCCATGTCTCAGCCTTCTCTTTTCAAAAGACAAAGCAAGCACTTAGAGAAGAAGTCATGGAGATCATTGCTGGATAAGCAGTTGGAAAGTTAATCTGCCAAATTGTGGAAAGCATAATTCGAAAGCACGGTTGATCAAGCATTAAAAGGGCATTGTGAAAAAAAGAGCAAGCCTATTTAATTTTGTGCAAGGAGAAATAGCAGAAGGACATTTTAGTCATAAATTCATGTGTGTAGTTGATGCACTATGTTGTCTATTTATAAGCAAACAGAAAAAAAGGGTTGCCAAATATTTTCTGTAAAACCGGTTAATATTCTCAATAACATTTAAACAAAGACACCAACAAAGATATGTTTAATTGCAGTTTCTGTGAACACAGAATCCATTAAATAGAAATAAAACCTGATTACAGGGAAACAAGGAAGGCGTGCTAGGATTATAGTTTAAACACGTTGATGTATTGAAGGCAAATATGTTCACGTCTTTTAATTAAGAATGATAGAACCTTTAATGACACGGAGCCCTCAGGTAAACACAAGAGATTAATTTTTTTGCCGACAGTAGCTTTGCCCAAGATAGATTTTTTTCTCTTCTTTTTTGTAAGTTTAGAGTACCAATTCATTTTTTCCAATTAAGGGACAATTTAGCATGGCCTAGCCACCTACCCTGCACCTCTTTGGGTTATGGGGGAGGGGAACCCACGCAAGCATGGGGAGAATGCGCAAACTCCACATGGACCATGACCCAGAGCTGGGGTCGACCCTGGGACCTCAACGCCGTGAGGTAGCAGTGCTAACCACTGCACCACCGAGCTGCCTCTTGCCCAAGATAGATGACAGGTCAGCTTCTTTTGGAAGGCTATTGATGGAGGCAGTTACATAAAACTCAGTCCAGAAGCTGACCATTCAGCTCAACTGATCAACGGTATTCATGTTCCTCATGAGCTTCCTTTTCTGACTTTATCAGCATAGCGTTCTATTCCTTTATCCCATATGTATTCATTCAATAACCCCTGAAAGCATCTATACTGTTTGCCTCAAGCATGCCATTTTTTAGCAAGTTCCACACTCTTAACTACTTATGGGTAAAGAAGTATCTCCTGAACTTAGAACATAGAACATAGAAAAATACAGCACAGAACAGGCCCTTCGGCCCACGATGTTGTTCCGAACCTTTGTCCTAGATTAATCATAATTATCATTGAATTTACAGTGCAGAAGGAGGCCATTCGGCCCATTGAGTCTGCACCGGCTCTTGGAAAGTCAACACCTCCGCCCAACACTAAGGGCAATTTTGGACACTAAGGGCAATTTATCATGGCCAATCCACCTAACCTGCACATCTTTGGACTGTGGGAGGAAACCGGAGCACCCGGAGGAAACCCACGCACACACGGGGAGGATGTGCAGACTCCGCACAGTGACCCACGCCGGAATCGAACCTGGGACCCTGGAGCTGTGAAGCAATCGTGCTATCCACAATGCTACCGTGCTGCCCTTAAGAACAAATAAATCTACACTATATCATTTTACCGTAATCCATGTACCTATCCAATAGCTGCTTGAAGGTCCCTAATGTTTTCGACTCAACTACTTCCACAGGCAGTGCATTCGATGCCCCCACTACTCGCTGGGTAAAGAACTTACCTCTGACATCCCCCCTATATCTTCCACCATTCACCTTAAATTTATGTCCCCTTTGTAATGGTTTGTTCCACCCGGGGAAAAAGTCTCTGACTGTCTACTCTATCTATTCCCCATATCATCTTATAAATCTCTATCAAGCCGCCCCTCATCCTTCTCCGTTCTAATGAGAAAAGGCCTAGCACCCTCAACCTTTCCTCGTAAGACCTACTCTCCATTCCAGGCAACATCCTGGTAAATCTCCTTTGCACCTTTTCCAAAGCTTCCACATCCTTCCTAAAATGAGACGACCAGAACTGTACACAGTACTCCAAATGTGGCCTTACCAAAGATTTGTACAGCTGCATCATCACCTCACGGCTCTCAAATTCAATCCCTCTGTGAATGAACGCTAGCACACCATAGGCCTTCTTCACAGCTCTATCCACTTGAGTGGCAACTTTCAAAGATGTATGAACATAGACCCCAAGATCTCTCTGCTCCTCCACATTGCCAAGAACTCTACCGTTAACCCTGTATTCCGCATTCATATTTGTCCTTCCAAAATGGACAACCTCACACTTTTCAGGGTTAAACTCCATCTGCCACTTCTCAGCCCAGCTCTGCATCCTACCTATGTCTCTTTGCAGCCGACAACAGCCCTCCTCACTATCCACAACTCCACCAATCTTCGTATCAACTGACCCACCCTTCAACTCCCTCATCCAAGTCATTAATGAAAATCACGAACAGCAGAGGACCCAGAACTGATCCCTGTGGTACACCACTGATAACTGGGATCCAGGCTGAATATTTGCCATCCACCACCACTCTCTGACTTCTATCGGTTAGCCAGTTCGTTATCCCAACTGGCCAAATTTCCCACTATCCCATGCCTTGTTACTTTCTGCAGAAGCCTACCATGGGGAAACTTATCAAATGCCTTACTAAAATCCATGTACACTACATCCACTGCTTTACCTTCATCCACATGCTTGGTCACCTCCTCAAAGAATTTAATAAGACTTGTAAGGCAAGACCTACCCCTCGCAAATCCGTGCTGACTATCCCTAATCAAGCAGTGACTTTCCAGATGCTCAGAAATCCTATCCTTCAGTACCCTTTCCATGACTTTGCCTACCACCGAAGTAAGACTAACTGGCCTGTAATTCCCAGGGTTATCCCTAGTCCCTTTTTTGAACAGGGGCACGACATTCGCCACTCTCCAATCCCCTGGTACCACCCCTGTTGACAGTGAGGACGAAAAGATCATTGCCAACAGCTCTGCAATTTCATCTCTTGCTTCCCATAGAATCCTTGGATATATCCCGTCAGGCCCGGGGGGACTTGTCTATCCTCAAGTTTTTCAAAATGCCCAACACATCTTCCTTCCTAACAAGTATTTCCTCGAGCTTACCAGTCTGTTTCACACTGTCCTCTCCAACAATATCGCCCCTCTCATTTGTAAATACAGAAGAAAAGTACTCGTTCAAGACCTCTCCTATCTCTTCAGACTCAATACACAATCTCCCGCTACTGTCCTTGATCGGACCTACCCTCGCTCTAGTCAGTCTCATATTTCTCACATATGTGTAAAAGGCCTTGGGGTTTTCCTTGATCCTACCCGCCAAAGATTGTTCATGCCCTCTCTTAGCTCTCCTAATCCCTTTCTTCAGTTCCCTCCTGGCTATCTTGTATCCCTCCAGCGCCCTGTCTGAACCTTGTTTCCTCAGCCTTACATAAGTCTCCTTTTTCCTCTTAACAAGACATTCAACCTCTCTTGTCAACCATGGTTCCCTCACTCGACCATCTCTTCCCTGCCTGACAGGGACATACATATCAAGGACACGTAGTACCTGTTCCTTGAACAAGTTCCACATTTCACTTGTGTCCTTCCCTGACAGCCTATGTTCCCAACTTATGCACTTTAATTCTTGTCTGACAACATCGTATTTACCCTTCCCCCAATTGTAAACCTTGCCCTGCACCTATCCCTCTCCATTACTAAAGTGAAAGTCACAGAATTGTGGTCACTATCTCCAAAATGCTCCCCCACTAACAAATCTATCACTTGCCCTGGTTCATTACCAAGTACTAAATCCAATATTGCCCCTCCTCTGGTCGGACAATCTTCATACTGTGTTAGAAAAGCTTCCTGGACACACTGCACAAACACCACCCCATCCAAACTATTTGATCTAAAGAGTTTCCACTCAATGTTTGGGAAGTTAAAGTCACCCATGACTACTACCCTGTGACTTCTGCACCTTTCCAAAATCTGTTTCCCAATCTGTTCCTCCACACCTCTGCTACTATTGGGGGGCCGATAGAAAACTCCTAACAAGGTGACTGCTCCTTTCCTATTTCTGACTTCAACCCATACTACCTCAGTCGGCTGATACTCCTCGAACTGCCTTTCTGCAGCTGTTATACTATCTCTAATTAACAATGCCACCCCCACCCCACCCCCCCCCCCCCCACTTCTTTTACCACCCTCCCTAATCTTATTGAAACATTTATAACCAGGGACCTCCAACAACCATTTCTGCCCCTCTTCTATCCAAGTTTCCGTGATGGCCACCACATCGTAGTCCCAAGTACCGATCCATGCCTTAAGTTCACCCACCTTATTCCTGATGCTTCTTGCGTTGAAGTATACACACTTCAACCCATCTCCGTGCCTGAAAGTGCTCTCTTTTGTCAGTGTTCCCTTCCCCACTGCCTCATTACACGCTTTGGCGTCCTGAATATCGGCTACCTTAGTTGCTGGACGACAAATCCGGTTCCCATTCCCCTGCCAAATTAGTTTAAACCCTCCCGAAGAGTACTAGAAAACCTCCCTCCCAGGATATTGGTGCCCCTCTGGTTCAGATGCAACCCGTCCTGCTTGTACAGGTCCCACCTTCCCCAGAATGCGCTCCAAGTATCCAAATACCTGAAGCCCTCCCTCGTACACCATTCCTGCAGCCACGTGTTCAGCTGCACTCTCTCCCTATTCCTAGCCTCGCTATCACGTGGCACCGGCAACAAACCAGAGATGACAACTCTGTCTGTCCTGGCTTTTAACTTCCAGCCTAACTCCCTAAACTCGTTTATTACCTCCACACCCCTTTTTCTACCTACGTCGTTGGTACCAATGTGCACCACGACTTCTGGCTGCTCCCCATCACCCTTAAGGATCCTGAAGACACGATCCGAGACATTCCTGGCCCTGGCACCCGGGAGGCAACATACCTTCCGGGAGTCTCGCTCGCGACCACAGAATCTCCTATCTATTCCCCTAGCCATTGAATCTCCTGCAACTATTGCTTTTCTATTCTCCCCCCTCCCCTTCTGAGCCCCAGAGCCAGACTCAGTGCCAGATACCTGGCCGCTAGGGCCTTCCCCCGGTAGGTCATCCCCCCCCCCAACAGCATCCAAAACGGTATACTTGTTTTGAAGGGGAACGGCCACGAGGGATCCCTGCACTGTCTGCCTGTTTGGTTTTTTTCCCCTGACTGTAACCCAGCTATTCTTGTCCTGTACCTTGGGTGTGGTTACCTCCCTGTAACTCTTCTCTATCACCCCCTCTGCCTCCCGGATGATCCGAAGTTCATCCAAATTGGATTCCTTAGTGACTATCTTCCATTATGACCCCAGGTTTTGAATTTGACCACAAGTGGAAATATTTTCTTTACATCTAGAGTATTAAACACCTTTTTCATTTAAAAGAGCTTGGTCACGTCATCTTTCAGTTTTCTCCTTTTGAGAGAAAGGAGCCTCTACCTATTCGATCTTTATAGAACCCCTCAGCTATCAACAACATGGGGGTTACTATTGACCAGAAACTGAACTAGACCAGCTGTGGCTACAAGAACTGATCAGAGGTTAGGAACCCAGTAGTTAGTAATTCACCTACTGACTCCCCAAAGCCTGTCCACCATTTACAAGTCACATGTCTGATGGAATGCTCTCTACTTGCCTGGGTGAGTGCAGCTCCAACAATGTTCAAGAAGCTGGACACCATAAAGGACAAATCAGCCCGCTTGATTGGCACCCCACCCACAAACGTTCAATTCCTCCACCACTGGTGCACAGTAGCAGCAGTGTGTACCATCTACAAGATGCATTGCAGGAACTTACCAGAGCTCCTTCGACAGCATCTTCATAACCCATGACCACTACCATCTAGGAGGACTTGGGTAGCAGTGACATGGGGACACCACCTGGAAGTTCCCCTCCAAGCTGCTCACCATCATGGCATGGAAATATATCGCCGTTCTTTCACTGTTGCTGAGCCAAAATCCTGGAACTCCCTCCCTAATAGTGTTGTGGGTGTACCTACACAATATGGACTGCAGCAGTTCAAGAAGACAGCTCACCACCACCTTCTCAAGGTGAATTTGGGATGGGCAATAAATGGTGGCCTAGCCAATGGCACCCAAATCCCACCAATGAATTAAAAAAAGCTCTGCTGAATCTCTTTTTGCACTTTCTCCAGTGCTTTTTCATAATAGTGACCCCCAACTGTGTGCAGTAAAAGGTGCATTATGGATGTGAGTGCAGCCGATACTAAATGCAAATATTTATGTGTACCTCACCCACACACAGCGTCAGGTGTTAAGCAGCATCATGACTTAATGAGTGCATGTAATTTAGCGAGTTATTCCAAAAAGATCAAATACAGTCTGCATTGTCAGTGACTCTAATTTAACCTCTTGAGAAAAATTAACAATAAAAGAATCTCTCAAAGTTACCTGACTCCAAAGGCTGAATATTGTAAATTGAAGTATTGGGTTGATATTTCCTTTCAAGGAAATATCAACCCAATATTTCAATTTACAATATTCAGCCTTGATATTCTCATTCTGATATTATTGCATGCACAGTGAGCATTTAATCATCTTCCTGTACCTTACTCCAGAGTCTGTGGCCTGAATTTTCCAGATTCATTGGTGATGGGTTGGGATGGGGAAGGTTGGCAATACGACATGGTAAGGTGTTGGGGGAGTGAGGGGGAGGGGGTGCTCTAGCCTCCCCACCACCTGCCTTTTTTCGCGCCACGGGAAAAGTGAGAGAGGAACTGCGCTCTGGGAGCCCAATTGAGTCACATTAGAAGCAAATTAAAAGCCTCTTCCTGCCTTCACATGGGGGGTTTTCCAGCTAAAGCCTCCCAGTGGGCTCCAGGGAAGTGGAGTCGCACCTCCGTTTTAGACATTCCTGGGCCTACTGAGGTACAGCGCGGCCCCATCCCACCCGGTGGTAATGTTTGCCCCAGCAACCCCCTTTGCTGGGGCCTAACTAATTGGTCCGGTATCCCCAGAATCCACTCACCTGTCTTCAAGGGTGCACAACCATCGATGCACCCTAATTCACCAGGTGCAGCTTCAATAATGACCACCATTAGTGACGGCGCTGCCAAGCCTGGACTGGCAGGTTTCAGGGGAAGGCTGCCATCCTTAACTGGACAGAGGCCCTGGAATTAGCTCCTTGATTGACTGCTGCCGACAAAATGTGGACCTGGATCCCGCTGCTTGTGTTACCTCCTGCTTCCAGCCTTGGCGGTGAGACCCCTGCCCCCTCTATGAAACTCTGACTGATATTTCTAACCTGGATAAACCATGAGCCCAGTATTATTTCGAACAATTAAAACGAGTCAGTATTTTGTTGGGAGTCTATTCACTGTACATTCCTCATCATTTGAATGTATTCTTCTGATCCCTAATCTTGTTGATGCTGCAACCTACATTATAATTATTTCCCGCATGCCCTTGAGCTTTTGAATAATTGGCACCAAGAGCACGCTCAACTTCTTTTCTCTGACGGTAGCAAGTTAAATTTTTCCTACCTGTGTTCATTCCTTAATATTTTGAACCCCATCTACATGTCGCTAATATGTAATCGGTGATATGCACAGAGTAGTCTATGCGGCTTAATATTTTGTGGGTTATCATTTTCCTTTTTGACAAAATCCAGACTGAGGAATTGGCCCATTGTTCAGCAAAACAGTGGAACTGTAGGCCATGGGGAACAAGAGAGGAAAGGTTGGCACAGCAATAATAATGATAGAATCATAAATTAGAAAAAGATAGACTGTTGAGAGCAGAGAGTTTGAAAATAGAGGGAGCTGGCTGTGAGCGGTGCTAGGTGCGTTCCCGCATGACAGTTTGAGGTACACAAACAGGCAAAACAGATTCTTGTATACCTACTGTTTATAGTATTGGCCTCCTTATTTAAGGAAAGATGTAAATGCTTTAGGAGCAGTTCAGAGAGGTTTATAAGGAGAGACAGTGGCATAATAGTATTGACGCTGGACTAGCAATCCAGTGACCCAGAGTCATGCTCTGGGGACCTGGGTTCGAATCCCACCACTGCAGATGGTGAAATTTGAATTCAATAAAAATCTGGAATTAAAAGTCTAAAGGTGACCATGAAACCATTGTCGATTCACTAAAACCCCAACCGATGTCCTTTAGGGAATGAAATCTGTCCCCTGGTCTGGCCTACATGTGACTCCAGATCCACAGCAATGTGGTTGACTCTTAAATGCCCTCAGGGATGGGCAATAAATGCTGGCCCAGCCAGTGACACCCACATTCCATGAACGAATAAAAAAGAACAGGTTAATAAAAGGTTGAACAGGTTAGGTTTGCATCCACTAGGTTGGGAAGAGTAAGAGGCAACTTGATCAAAGCCTTAAAGATCCTGATGGGATATTGACAGGGTGGATGTGGAGAGGATGTTTCCTCTTGTTGGGAGAATCTGGAACTAGGGGTTGTGAGTCTCTGGAACGCTCCTCCTCAAAAGGCAGGGGAAGCAGAGTCTTTGACTATTTTAAAGAGAGAGCTAGATAGATCCTTGATAAACAAGGCGGTAAAAGATTGTGGGAAGTAAGCAGGAATGCGGGGCTGAAGTTACAATCAGATCAGCCATGCTTTTTTGAGCAGGCTCGAGGGGCCGAGTGGCCTACTCCTGCTCCCAATTTGAATGCTCGTATGTCTATTTTAATTATGCTGGAGAATGAAAACAGATGTACTGATAATGACTCAATATGATTATGTGGTTGTATCGTAACTTTAATTAAAATCTAATGGATAACAAGCACAATGTTTTTTTCAGATTAAGTACAATGAGTGCTTTCAGAAATATGTTTTAAATAACTCTGTGGTGTGTAGCTCACTACAAGTTTCTAGGCATTAATGGGCATTAGTGGGGTGGCACAGTGTTGAAATACTGAGGCACGATGCCAAGGAATGGCTCACTGCACGTTTTATAGTGGCAATAGCCACCCAGCAAGGCCCTGATCTCAGCAAAACTATCAACTTAGTGACTCGCATTGAAGTATGGATTCACTGAAGCGAATGCTGGCCTGTTTATGCTGGTGTGTTAAATGGCTTTCTTATTCCAATGTCTGTTTATTGCTGCCAGAGTAGGGTGGCACGGTGGCGCAGTGGTTAGCACTGCTGCAGCACGGCGCTGAGGACCCGGGTTCGATCCTGGCCCCGGGTCACAGTCCGTGTAGAGTTGCACATTCTCCCCGTGTCTGTGTGGGTCCCACCCCCACAACCCCCAAAAATAAATGTGCAGGGTAGGTGATTTGGCCAGACTAAATTGCCCCTTACGTGGGAAAAAAGAAATTGGGTACTCTAAATTGTTTTGAAAAAAATGGTTGCCAGAGTGGACTTCCTTGTGCTGGGAAGGGTCAATCTTGAGTCCATTCGTTCAGATGTATACCATCCATTCGTAAAATGGGTGTACTGCAGCTGGATTAATTTCTTAACCATATCTGCTGCAGGTGGGAACTCTTTCAACACATGTACGAATTTCAGAAGTTACATGTCTTTTATTTGCATTATGAGGTATTGGGTTTCCTGCCTCATATTATTGACTTCTAAGCATGTACTGTGTGACTACTGGATGGAGAAGGTTCTTCTGACATATTTAATCTGAGTTGTAGCATCAGGTAAAGGCGTGAACATGATCCATGTACTCATTATGAAGTGGCTTGCAGAGTCTAGCTTCTTCCTGAACAGCTTCAGGCTCAGCTTTTACTTATTAGGTACAGTTGATCCTCAGGTTAAATTCCCATCAGTCAGTTCTCTCGGTCAAAGGGGAAAGCAGCCTATGGTCATCTGGGACTATAGCGATTTTACTTACTTTACAGAGATCAGAAACAACATCAAAGCTACTAAGGAGTCCATTAGAGTTGGACAGTTGATAACAACTGACAGGTGAAAAAGCTCAAATGAAGTTGAATTAAATGCTGGCTTCAGATTGGAGGCAGTCCCAGTTTAACCCTATGTGAAAAAGATGCACTATCTCATATATGACTTGCACCATGTCCGATTTAAGATTCTTTTCATACAATAGGCATAGGATTATATTTTTAAATAAAGCATTTAATGTATATTAATTTACAAACTTGCCTATTACATATTAATGCAGTTCATTATCGTGTGCGTGGCCCAGGAGCTGTTGTGACTGCAATATTACCGTAGGATTTCAGTTGAAAAGGGATTTGAGAATTTTTTGCACAATGTTTTTTGTATTGGGAAGATACCAAATGTTATCCTTCTCATTTGATGGTTGTGTCTGGAGAGAATGTGCACCTTCATAAATCTGCTTTAAAATGCTTTGCTGCCGCCATGTAGCGGATACATAGCAGGAGTAAGATGAGGACAATCAGATCATGTAAATAAAATCCACACTGCTGAAATTCATTGTATGTCACGACGATGACTAGAATTATTTTGGGAATCCAAGTCATTTAACTGCATTGTGTACTTTCAGATCTGTGCTTCTGATAATGGGAACCCTCAGAAATCAGCGACTGTCCGTCTGCACATTGAATGGATTAAGAAACCTTCACCATCCACCGAACCTCTGGCTTTTGACGAGCCTCACTTCAACTTTGCCATCATGGAGTCAGACCCCGTGAATCATATGGTTGGAGTGACCAGTACAGAACTCACTAAGAGTCAGCTGTGGTTTGATATTATTGGTAAGACAATAATATACTTTCAGAAACATAAACATTCTTCAAGCTTAAGGATTATTTGTTGCCTTATGTAGTTTGAATAGTTAAACCAACTCATCGTTCTGTTAAACACTGAAAAAGCCTAACAATTCTGTTCAAGTAACAACAGTTCCCAGCTATGACGAAGAGGAATATCTCCCTTCTCAGGACTGTTTCTATGTCTTAGTTAGGTTTCTGTGATGGAAGTGTTCTGTGCTCCTAGATGGAAGTTTAAATCTGACGGTAATTGGTACTAATTAAGCAATTATGCAAATTATGCTATTTCACTCAAATCGCTACAATTTGATTGCCTTGCATATAGTTGCTTTAAATTTGCATTTATGTAGTAGTTCTCATGGACCAGGACAAATAGTAATATAGTTACAACAATATAACTTAGTCTGGCAAGATGGGTCCAGTGGGAAGTCCCATTTTTACCTGCCCACCTTCAGTTGGACGATTCTTGTGTACATGGAGATCTTTTGAGATCAAACACTCACAGAGTTAAGGAGTGCCTTATTCTGAGCAGGAAGATTATGTTGACACCTATCAATTATCCTTAGATCCAACGCATGAAAGATTGAGCTTCACCACAATGAGTGACATTACAGACAATAAGAATTGATAGAATGGGCTTAAAGGGGGATCAGAAGCTATCATCCAGGGCAGTGTCAGGGATACTGAAATTGGCCTCAGTGCACTTGGTTAAAGAGGGGAAGGATTCATGCTCCCAAGAATTTCTGCTAGCTCTTGCTAGAAATGGAGGAGGTGGTGGCGGTTGGAGGGTGCGGGGAGGGAAAGTTGCTGACTAAAATAAGAATCGGACAGGTAACCCTGGACCAAGTGTAGGGGCTGCTGGGTGCAGAGGTGGACTGGGCGCAAGGCGTACCTCTGCTCCACTGTGTTTGCATTTTTTTAAAGTGCTTAAATAAAAACATCCCTCCAGCCCTCAGCCCCCTCTCATCACCCCATGCCAACCTATTCCAAGCAAAATACCCACCTGCCTCCATGGTCCTTCAGACCATCTATGCCAACCCATGTGCCTACCCACCCCACCAGGGGCCCTCACATGGAAACTTTATGCCACTCATGTCACCACAAACTCCCCCAACCACCACCCTTTGCCCTTTCCCCTTTCATGGCAACTCACCCCAAGTACCTTTGACAGTTCCTGGATGGCTTGGCAGTTCCAATGAGTTTGTGCATAAAGTGTGCATAACCAGTTCTAATTCCAACAATTTCAAAGGGTTCCTCACCACTCTTCTCTACTGAGTCGCACTACACTCCGTATGCTTCACCTGATGTCTATGTCGATATATTTACATTGTGTATTTATCGTATGTCCAATGTTTTTCATGTATTGAACGATCTGTCTGGACTGTAAGCAGAACAATACTTTCCACTGTACCTCGGTACATGTGACAATGAATCCAATATCCAAATTCAAAACGGAGTCTTATCTCTCCAAACGTTTGGCTTACCTCTTCCACAGGTGACTCAGAGGACCCTATACAAAGGGTACAGTACCCTTTCCAAAGGGGAGAGATGTATAAATAATCCACCAATTTCAGACCTCCTCTCACCTGATCTGCTTGCGCATTCCGGAATTCATGCAGCAAGGGTCCAAAAATCCCTCCTCAGTGGAGGAAGCTGGTGATTTAAATGGCCAGTTGCCTCCATGATGTGCGAAGTCCAGCTTGACTCCAGTCCTGCCTCCCCAAAGATGGGAAATGCCAAATTTGGGGACGGGGCTTAGAAATTTTGTCCATTTCTGGGACTTGTGCCATGTTGAGCCTCTCCTTCACAACGGAAATCCAGGCCTGTGTAAAACTGTGACAGCTGTTGCCCCTTTTTGTCCTGTGTTGGAAAAGTGCATCTGATTCTCTGAAGGAAGCAAGCTCTCTCAGTGTTACTTGTATTGCCGAAGTACCATATAATTACATAGAATAGACATCACAGAAACAGACCATTTACTCCAATTACAGATATATAATATATATGTGCCACACCCGCAGTCCATCTAGCTGTTAGGATCTCGGACGCAAACCTGACTATCTGCAATTTGTAAAACTGAGGAAAGGTTACTGCAGCACAGGAATGATATCCCTGACCTTGTTTTAAAACAAAATAGATTTAAAGCACCCAGTTCATTTTTTTCCACTTGAGGGCAATTTACTGTGGCCAATCAACCTGCTCTGCACGTCTTTGGGTTGTGGGGAAGATACCCACACAGACATGAGGAGAATGTGCAAACTCCACACGGACAGTGACCTGGAGCAGAGATCAAACCCAGTTCCTTGGCGCTGTGAGGTAGCGGTGCTAACCACTGCACCACCGATCCTCCCGTGATAACACTGACCAATAGCTAGCTTTTGTGTGAAGACAAATGTTATGGGCCAGGGTTTCGAGAACCCCAAAGTGTATCATGGAGTTCACCTGACCCACAACTTTTAATAGATTGTGGTAGGGGGAGCACACGGCCCACTCTACAGATGAGGTACAGCAGAAATGGAAAAGTATTTTTTTTAAAGCAAAACATTGTTTATTCTATGAACTCAAGTTAACCTTTTTAAAACATACCGTGAACATCTTAGCAACCATTAATTCAAATACAACCCCCAAAGACTACAGCACTAAGTAATCCTTTAAGCTTTCCTTTTAACATCCATATGACTTAAAACACCTTTTACCAGAAGCACATTAGGTTAAAGTCACAACTGTTATTAGTTTTAAATCACCAGGATCGATTTACAGTCTTTAGATTACAGAGAAAGATTCATACACCTTCTGTCTGTGACTGCAGCTATCCAGCTCTGAAAACGAAACTAGAACACACCCTGCAGCAAACAGCCTAAAACGAAAGTAAAAAGCTGACAGACAGCCCAGCTCCACTCGCTCTCTGACTTCACTGCATTAATGAACACCCATTTCTTAAAGGTACTCTCACAAGACACAAATCTTAATTTAATCACAGAATTTAAAAAAAAAAACATTTAGAGTACCCAATTCATTTTCTTCCCCAATTAAGGGCAATTTAGCACGGCCAATCCACCTACCCTGCACATCTTTCGGTTGCAAGACCCATGCAGACACAGGGAGAATGTGCGAACTCCAAACAGACAGCGACCCAGGGCCAGGATTGAAACTGGGTCCTTGGCGCCGTATGGCAGCAGTGCTAACCACTGCGCCACAGTGCTGCTCATTTAAACACAGAGCTAACCACTATGACAACAGAGAAATAGCTTTACAGTTAACAGTTACAACAGTTCTTAAGTAAAAGAAGTCACTTTAACTTATTTCCTAAATCTGACACTATATTTCAATTAAGTCAACCAATATAGCTTAAATACCACTCATGAATAAAGTTAACAAGCAGGGTTTTTATTTGATTTTCTCTGTGCAGGATCTTTGGAGAGAGAACCTTTCAGGACCAAAACTGAAACACCTCTGTTTTAGATTAAAATCTTTGGAAGAACTAACTTTTTCAGACAGACCTGGCTCCTCCCCTTAATTATGTCACCTGTACCCAAAGCATAAGATGTCCCATGACCTCTGTGTCTCGGACCAAACACAATACCCTTCATAAATTATCAACACCTCAGTTGTCCTTTAAAACTTTACTCTCTAACCAGATATAAACAAGTAAACGGTTCTCAAATCTATAGCAGAATACTTCATCTACAAAATCAATGATTACCCCACGTTTATGACCCCTTAATCACGCTTTAGCAGACATACTGTCTGTATGCATCTTAACCCAGGTTTAAAAAAATATAATCTTTATTGTCGCCAGTAGGCTTACTGCAATGAAGTTACTGTGAAAAGCCCCTAGTCGCCACATTCCGCCGCCTGTTCGGTTACACAGAGGGAGAATTCAGAATGGCCACATTACCTGACAGCACATCTTTTGGGACTTGTGGGAGGAAACCAGAGCACCCGGAGGAAACCCATGCAGACACGGGGAGAATGTGCAAACTCTGCACAGACAGTGACCCAGCCGGGAATAGAACCTGGGACTCTGGAGCTGTGAAGCAACAGTGCTATCCATTGTGCTACCATGCTGCCCATTGCTGCAAAAATAAAATAAAATATGACAATTTTTTTTACATACATCACATACCTGGGACGGGATCGAATGGCCTTGCTGTGCCCGACTTGGTGAAACAGCAAGGCCGTTAGCCTCTCGCGAGATTTTCGACACTCAGGACGCCTCGTGAGATCTCATTAGATCTCGCAAGATGTCACAACCTGGATCTCGCCTCTCTGGGCAGGATCCAGATTTACATATTTAAGTGAGCAGTTAAAGTTAGCTTCACTTAACTATGTCTCTGCCTGCGTATCCCAATGCCTGGGATTGAACGTTTGTGCTTGGGAATGCTTCCTGTCATGGCACGTTTAATACTGGTTTCCGCAAACGTGGACCAGGCATAACGGCACTTTGGGGGTCTCCCAGGTGATCGGAGGCCCCTGAGTGGTCGGTCTCTGGGCACGGTGGTATCCTGGCACCCCCCCTTACAACACAGGGACTTTGGCACTGCCAGCCTGGCACCTTGGCACTGCCACCAGTGTGGCATCGAAACTGCCAGGGTGCCATGCTGGCAACGCCAAGGTACCCAGGTGCCAGGTTGTCTGTGAGAGGATCAGGTCCGGGGGTGCCCTGTACTTGTGAGGTGGGTGAGGGGAGGGGGGTAGAGGTTCCAGGATCCTCTAATCTGTAAGTTGGGGTGTAGTGCAGGAAGTGAGGAAAGAGGGGTTGGGCAGGCATTCACCGCAGAAGCCCCCCAGAATAACAAAGTCACGTTTGATAGCTGGGTTGCTCTCGGCACTGCTGGCTCCGAGAAACACCCTATTATTCCAGCCCAAAATAGGACGTTTTTTTTTGTTAAGTCGCACCTCTCATCTCAGTATTTCAGCATTTTGTTCTATTCCTTTATCTCTCATGTACTCATCTACTTTCTATTTGAAAGCCTCTAAACTATTTGCCCATTCCACATTCTGTTCTCTTACTGAGTTAAGGAATTTCCCATAATTTTTCAATTAGATTTATTAGTAACTATCTTTCCCTTCTTCTGCTAATGGCTCCTAGTTTTGGAGGCCAAATCTGTGCAGAGTACCCGAAGTGCATGTGGCAAGGATTGCATACAAGTTTAATATAATGTAACTACTTTTGAACTCTGTACCCACAAAAGTAAAGCCAGGGCTTAGTTAGCATTTCTACTTGGTGAACTGATCTGCCCTTGCTCCTTTTAATGATTTTATAGAATCACAGAATTTTTATTATGCAGAAGGAAGCCATTTGGCCCATCATAGAGTTTGTACAGCATGGAACAATGCTGGGCCCAATGTGTCCGTGTTGCGATCAAGCACCTATTATTGCAAGAGGATTTGAATACAGGTAGAATGATGTCTTATTGCAACTGTACAGGGCCTTGGTGAAACCTTTTTTTAATCTTCTTACCCAGGGAAGGATATAGTTGCCGTGCAGCGAAGGTTTACCAGGCTGATTCCTGGAATGGCAGGATTGTCATATGAGGAGAGGTTGTGGGCTCGATTCTCTGCCCGCAGGGTGCTCCATTTTGCCGGCAGCCCGGGGGTTTCCCGACGGCGTGGGGCTGCCCCCACAATGGGAAACCCCATTGACCGGACGGCGTAACGGAGAATCCCGCCGGTGTGCTGACACAGAAATGTAGTGCGGTGGGGTGGAGAATCCAGAGCTAGGTTGAATAGGCCGATATTCACTGGGTTTAGAAGAATGAGAGGGATCTAATTCAAGTATACAAAATTCAAAGTTGGACAGATTCTGGGGGAGGGGGCTCTATAACAAGGGGTCACAGTTCCAGGATTTGTGGTAGGCCATTTTGGACTGAGCTGAGGAACAAAAGAACAAACAAAGAACAAAGAAATGTACAGCACAGGAACAGGCCCTTCGGCCCTCCAAGCCCGTGCCGACCATACTGCCCGACTAAACTACAATCTTCTACACTTCCTGGGTCCGTATCCTTCTATTCCCATCCTATTCATATATTTGTCAAGATGCCCCTTAAATGTCCCTATCGTCCCTGCTTCCACTACCTCCTCCGGTAGTGAGTTCCAGACACCCACTACCCTCTGCGTAAAAAACTTGCCTCGTACATCTACTCTAAACTTTGCCCCTCTCACCTTAAACCTATGCCCCCTAGTAATTGACCCCTCTACCCTGGGGAAAAGCCTCTGACTATCCACTCTGTCTATGCCCCTCATAATTTTGTATACCTCTATCAGGTCGCCCCTCAACCTCCTTCGTTCCAGTGAGAACAAACCGAGTTTATTCAATCGCTCCTCATAGCTTATGCCCTCCATACCAGGCAACATTCTGGTAAATCTCTTCTGCACCCTCTCTAAAGCCTCCACATCCTTCTGGTAGTGTGGCGACCAGAATTGAACACTATACTCCAAGTGTGGCCTAACTAAGGTTCTATACAGCTGCAACATGACTTGCCAATTCTTATACTCAATGCCCCGGCCAATGAAGGCAAGCATGCCGTATGCCTTCTTGACTACCTTCTCCACCTGTGTAGCCCCTTTCAGTGATCTGTGGACCTGTACTCCTAGATCTCTTTGACTTTCAATACTCTTGAGGGTTCTACCATTCACTGTATATTCCCTACCTGCATTAGCCCTTCCAAAATGCATTACCTCACATTTGTCCAGGTTAAACTCCATCTGCCATCTCTCCGCCCAAGTCTCCAGACAATCTAAATCCTGCTGTATCCTCAGACAGTCCTCATCGCTATCCGCAATTCCACCAACCTTTGTGTCGTCTGCAAACTTACTAATCAGACCAGTTACATTTTCCTCCAAATCATTTATATATACTACAAAGAGCAAAGGTCCCAGCACTGATCCCTGTGGAACACCACTGGTCACAGCCCTCCAATTAGAAAAGCATCCCTCCATTGCTACCCTCTGCCTTCTATGGCCTAGCCAGTTCTGTATCCACCTTGCCAGTTCACCCCTGATCCCGTGTGACTTCACCTTTTGTACTAGTCTACCATGAGGGACCTTGTCAAAGGCCTTACTGAAGTCCATATAGACAACATCTACTGCCCTACCTGCATCAATCATCTTAGTGACCTCCTCGAAAAACTCTATCAAGTTAGTGAGACACGACCTCCCCTTCACAAAACCGTGCTGCCTCTCACTAATACGTCCATTTGCTTCCAAATGGGAGTAGATCCTGTCTCGAAGAATTCTCTCCAGTAATTTCCCTACCACTGAAGTAAGGCTCACCGGCCTGTAGTTCCCGGGATTATCCCTGCCACCCTTCTTAAACAGAGGAACAACATTGGCTATTCTCCAGTCCTCCGGGACATCCCCTGAAGACAGCGAGGATCCAAAGATTTCTGTCAAGGCCTCAGCAATTTCCTCTCCAGCCTCCTTCAGTATTCTGGGGTAGATCCCATCCGGCCCTGGGGACTTATCTACCTTAATATTTTTTAAGACACCCAACACCTCATCTTTTTGGATCACAATGTGACCCAGGCTATCTACACCCCCTTCTCCAGACTCAACATCTACCAATTCCTTCTCTTTGGTGAATACTGATGCAAAGTATTCATTTAGTACCTCGCCCATTTCCTCTGGCTCCACACATAGATTCCCTTGCCTATCCTTCAGTGGGCCAACCCTTTCCCTGGCTACCCTCTTGCTTTTTATGTACGTGTAAAAAGCCTTGGGATTTTCCTTAACCCTATTTGCCAATGACTTTTCATGACCCCTTCTAGCCCTCCTGACTCCTTGCTTAAGTTCCTTCCTACTTTCCTTATATGCCACACAGGCTTCGTCTGTTCCCAGCCTTTTAGCCCTGACAAATGCCTCCTTTTTCTTTTTGACGAGGCCTACAATATCACTCGTCATCCAAGGTTCCCGAAAATTGCCGTATTTATCTTTCTTCCTCACAGGAACATGCCTGTCCTGTATTCCTTTCAACTGACACTTGAAAGCCTCCCACATGTCAGATGTTGATTTGCCCTCAAACATCCGCCCCCAATCTATGTTCTTCAGTTCCCGCCTAATATTGTTATAATTAGCCTTCCCCCAATTTAGCACATTCATCCTCGGACCACTCTTATCCTTGTCCACCAGTACTTTAAAACTTACTGAATTGTGGTCACTGTTACCGAAATGCTCCCCTACTGAAACATCTACCACCTGGCCGGGCTCATTCCCCAATACCAGGTCCAGTACCGCCCCTTCCCTAGTTGGACTGTTTACATATTGTTTTAAGAAGCCCTCCTGGATGCTCCTTACAAACTCTGCCCCGTCTAAGCCCCTGGCGCTAAGTGAGTCCCAGTCAATATTGGGGAAGTTGAAGTCTCCCATCACCACAACCCTGTTGTTTTTACTCTTTTCCAAAATCTGTCTACCTATCTGCTCCTCTATCTCCCGCTGGCTGTTGGGAGGCCTGTAGTATACCCCCAACATTGTGACTGCACCCTTCTTATTCCTGATCTCTGAAGGAGCGATGTCTTCACTCAGAGGATGGTGAACCTGTGTAATAATCTACCACAGAAGGCTACGGAGGCCAACTCACTGAATATATTTGTGAAGAAAATAAATAGATTCCTTTGGGATGATTTTGAGCCCACATTAGCGGTCCACGGGATCATCGACGTGGCGGAAAATGAATCGGGAATGGTTCCCTCCGGAGTGATTGCAATTCCTGCTTTTCTACGCACCCCGCAAAGGGTGAGAACCTCATTTTAATGGTTTTGTATGCATTTTAACACAATTAGCCAGCCCCCCGCCTCATACCAACCTGGCAATGCCAACCTGGCAGCAGCAACCTGTGCTGGGTGTAGTGCCAGGAATGGGCCGTCTGGGCAGCCTCATGGGAGAGGTTCTCCTTATGCGTGTTGGGGAGGGCTGATGCCTGTAAGGGGGGTGGAGAGACCCCCCGCGACTACAGTGGTGGTGGTGGTGGTGGGGTGGGTGGTCGCTTCAGTGCCTGCAAGGGGGTTGGGGGTGAGAGGATCACCCAATGCCTGCAAGAGGGTTGAAGGTGAGGAGGGGGGGTCGCTTCGTACCTGCAAAGGAGTTGGAGATGAGGGGTCCACCTGATTGCTGCAAGGGGGTTGGGGAGGGGTGAGGGGGTTGCCTGATACCTGCAAAAGGGTTGGGGATTAAGAGGGGGTCACCCAATGCCTGTTAAGGAGGTGGGGTTGCTCTGATGTTGGCATTGTGGGAGGTGGTGGGGGAGAACATCATCACTCTGGCGGCACAGTGGTCAGTTCTGCTGCCTCACAGCTCCAGGGTCCCAGGTTTGGTTCCCAGCTTGGGTCACTCTTTGTGCGGAGTCTGCACGTTCCCCCGTGTCTGCATGGATTTCCTCCCGGTGCTCTGGTTTCCTCCTATAGTCTAAAGATGTGCAGGTTAGGTGGATTGGCCATTCTGAATTGCCCCTTAGTGTCCAAAAGATGAGGTGTGGTTGCTGGGTCACAGGAATATGGTGGAAGCCTGAGCTTAAGTAGGGTGCTCTTTCCAAGGGCCGGTACAGACACGATGGGCCGAATAGCCCCCTTCTGCACTGTCAATTCTATAATTCTCTGCTGTGGTGGGCAGGGGCACTGAATTGGGCGTCCTTTTAAGATGACCTCCCGATCTCTGTGGCCTGGCACAAACCATGCCCACGCAATTTATTTTTCTCAGACATGCTCAAGATCTGGGTTGAAACTGGTCTGAGCAGCTGAGAGCTGCACAATGGATTCAAAGAGCCAAATGGCCTACTCCTCCTATTTTCTGTTTCTCATATCGCTTTTGAAAGTTTGTTCACCTGTACCCCTAAATCCCTTTGCTCTTCTACCCCATCCAGTTGCATATTTTGTACTCAGTGTAGGTGAGTACCAAAGTCTTTCACCTCATATTTTTCCATGATAACATTCACTTTCCACTTAATGCCCAGTCTACACATTTTCTACTATTATGTTACTTTCACCGTCAATTTTAGCTGCACCCTCGTGTTTAATATAATCTGTAAAGTTTGATGCTGAGTTACTTATTCCTCAATCCAGTTCATTAACGGAAATTATGAATAACAATTGTCCCAGCGCTAATCCTTGAGGAAAATTGCTTTCCTCCATCAGAAAATCGAACTTTAGCCTTAGTCACTTAGTTCTCTATGTAAAAGCCAATTTGCTACTCCTGTAACTATTTGTCCCACGTACCCGAAGCTTTGTTATTAGCCCACCATGTGGTACCTTATTGAAAGGTACAGCACAAAGGTTGCTTTTTACAGACACCTTGCACCTGCAGATAAACATCTTTCACTTTACGATTGATTTAAACCCTCTTGTTGTGCTGAGGCAACAGTTCGTGCTGTTTGTTTGTGGTTGTTGTGAAGTTCTACAATCCAGTGTGTTCCCTTTCTGAATTGAACAAAATTTAGTTACAGTTGCGCTGAGATTTGAATGATTCTTGTGAAACCCATTTATTGCATGTCAGCTGTGAAAACCCAGTCTTGGCGATGATAGATAATAAATGCTGAAGGCAGATTAGATTTGCACACATGCTCTCTCTGAACATGGACTCAGCGACTGTTTATACTCCATCGGTCTATTTAAATGGTAAAGGGCAGGTAGTACCCCTGGTGTGCTGTGTCCTCTGATTGTCTTAGTTGCATCAGCATGCTAAGCATCTCTACACCAATGGAAACGCACTTGCAACCGCGAGGGGTCTGCATGGAGAGGTATTTATGCAAGAGTTTTCCGTGGGTTTTAAACAGTGAAAGAATGGGAGTAATGCTACAATTATGTAAAGCCCTGGTTAGACTCCAATTAGACTGTTGTAGTTAGTCCTGGGTACCACACCTCAGGAAAAATGTATTTATCTTGGAGGAGATTCATCAGGATTATACCAGGGCTAAAAGAGTTAAAATATGAGGATAGGTTGCAAAGTCTAGGTTTGTATTTCCTCACGTGTGGAAGATTAAAGTGTTATCTAATTGTGGCGATTGTCCCTTAATAAGAATGGGGAATCAACTCAAGGCAGGAATTCTCAGAGGGAGGCAGAGGCGCTTGAGAGCTGCAGTATGTTTACGGCTATCGCTGAATTTCCTCTGCCTGGGGAAACCCCTCCCCCAGGAGTGATTCAGTTCCGATTGGTCACCCAGGCCAGGTGACCTTTACTCAAATGTGTTGCCCTTAAAGGTACAATCACCACTCTAATTGAGATTTTTCAGTTGATTAAAGGATTTGATAGGGTAGATGGAAACTATTTTCTCTGGTGGGAGAGCTGGGAACAAGTGATCATTAAGGAGGAAATAACGGGGCACCTGGAGGGAAATTGTCCCATTGGGCAGACGCAGCATGGGTTCACAACAGGTAGGTCGTGTCTGACTAATTTGGTAGAATTTTTTGAGGACGTTACCAGTGCAGTAGATAACGGGGAGCCAATGGATGTGGTATATCTGGATTTCCAGAAAGCTTTTGACAAGGTGCCACACAAAAGGTTGCTGCATAAACTAAAGATGCATGGCATTGAGGGTAAAGTAGCATGGGTAGAGGATTGTTTAACTAACAGAAAGCAGAGAGTGGGGATAAATGGGTGTTTCTCTGGTTGGCAACCTGTAACTAGTGGGGTCCCTCAAGGATCAGTGTTGGGCCCGCAGTTGTTCACAATTTACATAGACGATTTGGAGTTGGGGACCAAGTGCAATGTGTCAAAGTTTGCAGACGACACTAAGATGAATGGTAAAGCAAAAAGTGCAGAGGATACCGGAAGTCTGCAGAAGGATTTGGATAGGTTAGGTGAATGGGCTAGGGTCTGGCAGATGGAATTCAATGTTGCCAAGTGTGAGGCTATCCATTTTGGGAGGAATAACAGCAGAATGGATTATTATTTAAACGGTAAGATGTTAAAACATGCTGCTGTGCAGAGGGACCTGGGTGTGCTGGTGCACGAGTCGCAAAAAGTTGGTGTGCAGGTGCAACAGGTGATTAAGAAGGCTAATCGAGTTTTGTCTTTCATTGCTAGAGGGATGGAGTTCAAGACTAGTGAGGTTATGCTGCAATTGTATAGGGTGTTGGTGAGGCCGTATCTGGAGTATTGTGTTCAGTTTTGGTCTCCTTACCTGAGAAAGGACATATTGGCACTGGAGGGAGTGCAGAGGAGATTCACTCGGTTGATCCCAGAGTTGAGGGGATTAGATTATGACGAGAGGTTGAGTAGACTGGGACAGTACTCATTGGAGTTTAGAAGGATGCGGGGGGATCGTATTGAGACATATAAAATTATGAAGGGAATAGATAGGATAGATGCGGGCAGGTTGTTTTAACTGGTCGGGGAAAGCAGAACTAGGGGGCATAGCCTCAGAATAAGGGGAGGTAGATTTAGGACGGAGTGTAGGAGGAACTTCTTCACCCAAAGGGTTGTGAATCTCTGGAATTCCTTGCCCAGTGAAGCAGTTGAGGCTCCTTCTTTAAACGTTTTTAAGAAAAAGATAGGTGCCTTTCTAAAGAATAAAGGGATTCGGGGATATGGTGTACAGGCCGGAGAGTGGAGCTGAGTCCACAAAGATCAGCCATGATCTCAGTAAATGGTGGAGCAGGCTCGAGGGCCCAGATGGCCTACTCCTGTTCCTAGTTCTTATGTTCTTATGACCTTAAAACTAGAGCTAAACAGGGCAGCATGGTGGTGCAGTGGATAGCTCTGCTGCCTCACGGCACTGAGGACACAGGTTTGAATCCCGGCCCTGGGTCACTGTCCGTGTGGAGTTTGCACATTCTCCCCGTGTTTGTGTGGATTTCGCCCCCACAACCCAAAGATGTGCAGGCCAGGTGGATTGGCCACGCTAAATTGCCCCTTACTTGGAAAAAACAATTTGGGCACTCTAAATGTATTTAAAAAAACTAGAGCTAAACCATTTAGGGTTAATTCAGAGAGCACTTCTTTCACTCAAACAATAGTAGAAGTCTGAAACCTCCTCTTCTCAAAATCTGTTGAGGCTAGGTCATTTGAAATTTTATATTCAGGCATCAATATATTTTGGTTCAGTAAGTATATTAAGAGATACAGAACAATGGTGGGTAGATGGAGTTAAGGTGCAGATCAATTGTGATCCAATTGAATGGCAGAAAAGGCTTGAGGAGCTGAATGGTCGACTCCTATTCCAAACCTTTGAGATCAACTCATTTACATACGTGTTTCAGGAGGTGTGGTATAAATCCAGGGAAAATATAAATATACCCCCCCCCCCCCCCGGCGATTCTCCAGCCCGCAATGGGCCGAAGTCCCGCTGCTGGAATGCCTGCCCCACTGGCGAGGATCAAACCACCTCTCTTCCCAGCGGGACCTGACGGCGCGGGTGGGCTCAGGGGTCCTGGGGGGGGGGGGGGGGCGCGGGGCGATCTGGCCCCGGGGAGTGCCCCCACGGAGAAATCCGCACCTTTGGGGCAGCCCGACGCCGGAGTGGTTCCCGCCACTGCATCCCACCGGGACCCCCCCGCCCCGCCGGGTAGGGGAGAATCCCGCCCAATGTTTCAAGCAGAGGTTACAAGATATCAGGAGTGGGAGTCCTGACTGACTTTTGCTGTTTACTGAGGCCCCTTGCAGCATCTCCACATGAACTGGAGAGTGAACCTGAAGCATTCCTGTGAGCTGGTTCAAACTGAGCAACACATCTACCAAGTTCATCAGGTGAGGCGCAACAGGCTCTCTGTCTACTCAGGTGTTTCATAACTGTGCCTCTGTGCTGGTGAAGATGCTTCACACAATGAGGGAAGCAGAGGCACAAATTGTGTACAAGATGTAAAGTGAGCAACAGTGTACCTGTCCAGTGTACAGATATGAAAATCTATGTGCAGCAGATAGAGGAGCATTTGCTATGAATCTAGAGTATATCATTATTTCCTCACAATGTCATTCAGTTCATGGTGTTACCATCTGGGATCTGGCAGGACCTCCATTCCCACTGGGTAATCCATCTGTTCCTCACACCGTGCATTCTTTCACTTGGCCATTAATGTAATAAGTCCCCTGTTGCTCAGAGTTTCCATTTAGATGTCATTTTATTATGTCATAAACTAATTATGCAACTGCTTTTTCTTTTGCTGTCTGCTGATAAATACTTGTAATTCTTCGCAGTACAGAAAGGCACAAATGAGAATAATATTTTTATGAATGAATTTGACTCCATGTCACTGATTGTACTTGGTGTACACAGCACATGTGTGTAGATATGAATTACGTATGTATATGAATGATGTGTATGTATATAAATTATGTATGGGCAGCATGGTTGAACAGTGGTTAGCACTGTTGCGTCACAGCACCAGGGACCTGGGTTCGATTCCCACTTGGGTCACTGTCTGTGCGGAGTCTGCACGTTCCCCCTGTGTCTGCTTGGGTTTCCTCCGGGTGCTCCGGTTTCCTCCCAGAAGTCCTGAAAGACGTGCTGTTAGGTGAATTGGACATTCTGAATTCTCCCTCTCTGTACCCGAACAGGGGCCGGAATGTGGCGACTAGGGGATTTTCACAGTAACTTCATTGCAGTGTTAATGTAAGCCTACTTGTGACAAGAATAAAAGATTATTATATAGAGTAATTTCTATGGCATTACTAAGATCAATCAAGGGTTTCAGTGGTACTAATTTGCAGATGCAAACATAGAAGGATAAATTCCTGATATTTCAATTGCAGACTTGGCGTTTTAACTAAAATTTATATTTTCATTTCAGACTGACTAGATTCAATCAAATGATAGTGCAACTAGTGTGAGTTTCTGAGACACTTCCATGAGATAATCTGACAGATGCAGTTCAACCAACAAGAACATCTGTCGGAGGCAAAGCATTAAACCATGAGGAGCCATTCCGAATTAACAAGTCACACATACTGCAATGGGGGTCAGGGTGAGGATTGCGAGGGAATCCTGCTATCGGGATGCCATTTTGAGCAGGCAGCCCGACAGCAAAGCCTCGTAGCTGGCCACCCGCCCCCGCACATCGCAAATCAGCCCCCTACCTCCGGAGTTTCTGGGTTCCCCTCCCCCAAGTACGGGGATGACCTGACCTGCCACCCCCAGAAACCCCCTAAATAAAGAGACCCCACCCAGCAACCCCCTAAATAAAGGTATCCTCCACAGATATCACCAAAATAAAGCCCCCCCCCCCCCCACCCCCCCCACACACACACACACACCCAGAGAAAAAAGACCCCTGTCTAAAAGCAAGAGAGCAGTCCAGGTGGAGGTAGTGAAAAGAAATACTGTTGTACCACTCAGCTGGGCACACACCTGCAGGCTCAGACAGAGGAAGCACCACATGCCAATTCTAAGAAAGGGAAACCAGTGATCAGCGTTTAAACACTTAAGATCCTTGAGCTGCAAGCCATTCATTCATTTCTCTTACTGGGCTGTGATTGACAGTTTCCACACACACACAGCTGTCAGCCTTGCTTCATTCATCTTCCCACAGGTTGAGGAACTGAAGTTCTCTGAACATAATGTTTATAAACATCAACCACCTCAAAGAGAGTTAAGTGCTGTCAATTTCCAAATGATCACTTAATAATTAATTATTAATCAATAATCTTTATTGTCACAAGTGGGCTTACATTAACAGTGCATTGAAGTTACTGTGAAAAGTCCCTAGTCTCCACACTCCGGCACCTGTTCGGGTACACAGAGGGAGGGGGGGGGTGATTCTCTGGGGGTGTCTCTTTAATTAAGGGTCTCTGGTGGAGGCGGTGAGCGCGATCCTGATTTCTCCCCGATATTGGAGCCTCCTCCTCCGAGAACTCCGCTACTGGCAGCGACGGAGAATCCAGCCCGAGATGAATGACCAGTAGTCTACCGTCTTCAGGTTAATCCACCTGACCGTTAACTTCCACCAGAACATATCAATACTTAATATTTTACCTGGTTAGGATGGCACGGTGGCGCAATGGCTAGCACTGTTGCCTCATGGCGCTGAGGACCCAGGTTCGATTCCGGCCCCGGGTCAGTGTCCGTGTGGAGTTTTCACATTCTCCCTGTGCCTGTGTGGCTCTCACCTCCACAACCCAAAGTCTGTGCAGAGTAGGTGGATCGGCCATGCTAAATTGCCCCTTAATTGGAAAAATTTAAAAGAAACATTTCGCCCGGTTATTGAGTCCACCACTGTGTACGTTCTGCTTGGTCCATTGGAACGTTCCTGCACAATAAGCAAAATGAGCTTTACTTGTTCCGAAAAAGGGTGCTTTGATGGTTAGCACGGTAGCTAGAACTGCTGCTTCACAGCTCCAGGTCCCGGTTCAATTCTAGCCTTCGTTGTCTGTGTTGAGTTTGCACTTTCTCCCCGTGTCTGCGCGGGTTTCCTCCGGATGCTCTGGTTTCCTCCCACAGTCCAAAGATGTGTAGGCTAGGTGGATTGACCATGATAGTCCAACTAGTGTGAGTTTCTGAGACACTGCCATGAGATAATCTAACAGATGCAGTTAAACCAACAAGAACATCTGTCGGAGGCAAAGCATTAAACCATGAGGAGCCATTCCGAATTAACAAGGTCACACAAACTGCAATGAGGGGCCTGGGTGAGGATTGCGAGGGAATCCTGAGGGAATCGTGCTATCGGGATGCCATTTTGTCCCTTAGTGTCCAAATGGTTAGGTGGGGTTATTGGGTTATGGGCAAAGGGTGGGGGCATGGGATTAAGTAGGGTGGGGGCATGGGGTTAAGTAGGGTGCTCTTTCCATGGGCCAGTGCAGACTCAATGGACCAAATGGCCTCCATCTGCACTGTCAATTCTATGATTCTATGATTTTTGATGTAAAGTATATTGAATGAGATTCCCGTGCCTGGCCTTGAATCTGGGCAATATTTATTTCAGGCTGACATATTCATCTCTCCTTACTCCATCAGGTGGGGCTGCCGATGAGGAGTTTGAAATTGAGAAGAACAGTGGCACCATCACCATTGCCAAACGATTGAATGCCAGTCAAACCTCAAATTACAACTTGACAGTACAAATGACCAATGGAACACATGCTGTGACAACTCAGGTATAAGAGTTAAATAAATATCAATATCAACGATGTGCACAATTTATTTTATAGTTCAGTAGTAACGAGCTCCGTGTGCCCATAACACATAGGGTAATGCCACCATCTGCTGGTGCCGTTCCATGACTCTCTTTTGAAGTTGATTGTCGTGTTAATTTATTCGGGTCTGGAACACAGCTGCGATGCTTCTCTGCTCAGATAATGCTGCGTTTAACTTGGCCTATCTCTGCTCAGGCACTGCCTGTGGAGAAGCAACTTAAATAAATGCATCCTGGGGCGAATAAGTAGTTCATTGTTGAGGGAGGTTTCTGTACTGCCACTTATAAAGTGATCTTTTTACTACTTTTTTTAATGTGGGGAAGATGGTAATGCAGTGGGAATGTCACTGGCCTAGTAATTCCACAAGTCTAGGCTATTGCTCTGGGCACATGAGTTAAAATCCTACACGCTTAAATTCCAAAACTCTGGAATTGAAAGCTCGTATCAGTAACAGTGACCATGATTCATTGTAAAACCCCATCTGGCTCGCTAATGATCTTTAGCAAGGAAATCTTCTGAGATGGATTCCCCGTCGGCTTCTGCCGGAATCGGGAAATGTGATTGGACGGAGAATCGGTTTTGAAAATCGTGGTGGGTGCCAGTTTCACGGAAAATCGCAATTCTCCATTGACTCGATAGCAGCATCAATGTGTTCCAAAACGCACGTAGAGTAAGCGCAGTTGGCATCTCATTAGCGGGCCCGACCCGCGATTCTCCGTATCCACTGGGGGGGAATTCCCGACGGCGAGGTTCACTTGTGCTTTTAAAAATCGTGAAACAGGCGCCGTGGCTGCAGAGGGAGAGCGTGGGCGTACGGAAGGTGTCCAACATCGCCATAGCTTACTGACAGTCATGCCACTGGCTGGGGGGCTTCTGCCAACGCCGGGACGGGTGGTCTGGAGGTAGCTGTGGGGTCGGGGTGGATGGGCACGGAGCACCATTGCCGCAGACTGCAAGGCAGCCATGCAGCTGCGCATGCCGCTGACTGACCACTGTGAAGTTAGGGCCACAGGTCCCCACAGGCCATTCCCCTAGGTATCCTCTGGCCCCAGCTAACCCATCAGCGGCATGGGGTGCTCCAGCACAACCAGTGCCATCTTGTTGGCTGGGATGAGGTGTGTGTGGGGTGTGTAATATATATTTAAAAAAAAATTTTTTTAAAGAGTACCCAATTAATTTTTTCCAATTAAGGTGCAATTTAGCATAGCCAATCCACCTCCCCTGCACATCTTTGGATTGTGGGGGCGAACCCACACAAACACAGGGAGAATGTGTAAACACCACACAGAAAGTGACCCAGAGCCGGGATCGAACCTGGGACCTCGACGCAGTGAGGCAGCAGTGCTAACCACTGCACCACCGTGCTGCCTAGAGTGTAATGTGTATATGTGGAAGCAGTTCGTCAGCCCCCTGAGTGTCAGTCACGGACCCCACGAATTCCGCACCATTTCTCATTGGCATCGATTGTGTTCCACATGGCACAGGTGCTAGCCCCTCAACGGTCGCTGAATCGATCCAGGTGCGGCGCCAGTTTTGCTGTCTTGGAAGTCCACGAATCTTGCCCGGCATCAACAATTAGAATCATAGAATTTACAGTGCCGAAAGCGGCCATTCAGCCCATCGATTCTGCACTATCCCTTGGAAAGAGCAACCTACTTAAACCCACCACTCCACCCTACCTCACTAATCTCACCTAACCTTTTGGACACTATGGGGCAATTTAGCATGGCCAATCCACCTACCCTACACATCTTTGGACTGTGGGAGGAAACCGGAGCACCCAGAGAAAACCCACGCATACACAGGGAAGAAGTGCAAACGGCACACACATAGTCACTCGAGGCCGGAATTGAACCCGGCTCCCTTGAGCTGTGAGGCAGAAGTGCTAGCCACTGTGGCAGCGGTACACCCCTCTTAGTCTCTTAGTCTCAGGAATGGAGAATGTGGCCCTCAATCTTTACCTGATCTGGCCTTCACGTGACTCCATACCCACAGCAACATGGTTGACTCTTGGCTGCCCTCATAAATGGGCTAACAAGCTATTCAGTTCTAGGGGCAATTCCGGAGTGGACTGGCATTTCCAAGGATGCCCGCGTCTCATGCAAAAATTTTAAAAAGTGTGATATCTGTAGTTGAAATCAGAGGAAGGCATTATACATAACAATTTTTATATAGATAAATAAATAAAATAAATTTAGTAAACATAAATGAATATTGTACAAATGATCTAGGTGTGCCAATCCTCATCGGTTCCATCATTCAAATTATACCAGATACAATAAGGACAGAAAGTGCAGAAATTTCCATCCCTATGAATTGCCATTTTACAATACTTTCTATGGAAGATATAGGTTACATTGTTACGGTCATTTGGGGGATGCCATATTCTGAGATCATTTTCTTGACCTTGTACTAACCTGGACAAACCTTTGGTGAAACATATTCTATACTGTTTCTTTTTGCATCTGGCTTGACTGCAGCTTTGGATTTGCTAATCTATATGGCTCAGTACCACATTAAGCATTGTGTCACTGGGATCGTAGTCTTAACAGAACTGAGGGAAAACTAAAATTAAGATCATCATGCCACTGAATAGACTGGGTAAAGGATAACCCTCCAGTGGATAGATGTGCTTGTGCTGTGATCCTGGATGTTACAGACACGCGTGATGCAGCCGCTAGATCCCTCTCGTCATGATGTGAATCCCACCCATTGTGAGCAGATTACTTCTTGGCAAATCTGCACATCAGTGTGAGACAGCCAGTCTCACTCTTAATATGCACTCCCATGTCTACCCAAGGCTTTGGGACCTAATCCCTTCGTGTTGTAGACTTCGGGTGAGTACCATTCAGTGCTGGTCTCCACAAACGAGGACCAGAGGGAACGGCACTCACGGGGGTCTCCCAGGGGAATGGAGGCCCCCAGGTGCTTGCCCTCTTGGCAGCGTGGCACCCTGACACTGCCAAGTCTACAATTATTCCCAGGTTACTGCTGAGGTGGGGGGGGGGGATTCCTCCTTCTGTCTACAATGCAGTGATCTCTGCTGGAACGTGCAACAGTAAAGAATAGGTCAGGCAATGATGGGCATTCCCCGCCCATTGCTGCTCACTCTCCAGAGGTTGAAACATGGATAATATAACTTTTAATAGTGCATCAAAGGGTTGGTGGCACCTGAAAGGCTGCAGTTCAGCATCAATCCCCGGTTCCGAGTAGGAGGTAAGAAAATATACAGCAAAAAAATATATAGCACAGAAACTGTACCGTTCAACCCACCAGTCCAAGCTGGTATTTATCCTCAAACTGAACCCCGTCCCATTCTTGTTCACATAACTCTATCAGCTTAGTCCATTATTTCCATCTCTCATTTGCTTCCTCTTAACTATATCTACACTATTTGTCACAATATGCCTTATGGCAGTGAATTCCACTTTCTCATTACCCTCTGGTTTCCCAATTTATTTATGGAATCAGGAGCAATGGGGTAGGTGGACGCCCCTCCCCAGTGACGATGGACTGGAATTCAGCCAGGCAGAAATATCCCAGCAGCTGTGTAAAGGAAAGTAGACCAACTCATTTGAATGGACAATACATAGACGCATGCAATCAAATAGACTGTGATGAAAGCACCCTTTGAATTTTAAATACTACCCCACTAACGCCATTACAACCCTGTAAGCCACGTGCTCCTAACACCCAGAGTTCCTGGGGATAAATGGCAGCAGGTGTAACGTTCATTCACATGTGCTCTGCCCAGAGGTAGGTCCTTGGCTCATTGCCTGTTGGTGCATCATTCTGAACCATTTCCCATGATGCTATTTTTTACAGTGGTGGTTTACCATTGCCTTCTACGCTCAGGGTAAGGGCACAGAATCAGACCCCAAGACTACCTCAGGCAGAATGGAAATTAAACCCACGCTGTTGGCTACTTGCTCGCAGCCGAGCCAACTGAACTAACCACCCCCCAAGTCTAACGTAGTAACAGTTAAATGATAACATTTCCCAGCAGAAGGCCTTCAGTCCAGCTAGTACACCTGTCTACAGTATTCTCTTGGTGCACTTCTAAACAGAAACTGCTATTACCTATTCCTGTAATGTGTTTTAATGTGAGTGTGCCCACCTGTATTGGGGTTATTTTATATCACCCGCCACTTGCAGTGGAAAATCTTGAGAAGTGGTGATGAAGGTAGGAGTACAGGAAGAGGCTCCATGGATAATTTCTCATGCATACCTATATGATTTATGCCCTGGGGCCAACCAGTTCCAGAGGATCATCCTGCCCACTGCTGCTTCTGTAATATTCACTTCATAACTTTCAGGGCAGCACCTTATAATCACTTTTGTTTTTAAATATTAGGCCTACATCAAAGTGATTGACATCAATGAACACCGGCCACAATTTTTGCAGAATATGTATGAGATCTCGATTCCTGAGGACACCCCTCACTTCACTGAGATTCTGCAGATCAGTGCACGAGACACTGATGGGAGAAGCAAGATGATTTATACCATTCAGAGCAGTGTTGATGTTAACAGCCTACAGCTGTTTCGTCTGGACCCTACCAGTGGAAAGCTACTGACTACCAAGGAACTAGATTATGAATCGATGCAGCTGCACATACTCACTATTATGGTAAGTTAACCACATACAATTAAAGGCTAGATGGTCTAATTTTTTTTGTATGAATGTGCAGAAAGCCTTCTTATCCAATTAGTTCTCTTGGTAGTGTACAACGTGTTCAACCTTTCTTCGCTCCACTGCCATATGTTTGCTAGAACACGAACGTTATGGAGACGGAGAAGATCCACCAAAATTCTTAGCCCCGTGTCAGCATCAAGCACTCTCGTGTCAAGAAATCATGGGTGGATGTAGAATGAACCTCCTTCAATCTATCATCTCCCAACGATATGCCGTTGCCTTGACTTCAGAAAAACAAACCCCTGCAACATCAGAAGGACATTTTTCTGTTTCTCTAGAGCCAGCCCATCTATGGCCTCACTAAAGGACATTGGCTACTTAATTCCAATTTGTACATGTATATTGCTGCATGTCTGTTCCCATTGAGACCTGGATTGACATTGCCCGAACTCATTGTATTTAGAATCCAACTGGGCACCTTAGGCAGGATCAGACAGCAGTACAGCACTGCAGCAGCATTGGTTGGGGTTCAGACACTGGCACTTTTTAGCCGGTGTACTAGGAAATCCAAAACTTCCCCGGGTAGTGTTTCCGATTGTACTAAAGCCATTCTATTTCTAAGGCTAGGTTTGAGTGACTGTAAGACCATTTCAAGTGAAATTAATTTGACTCTTGATTCCATAAAAGGGGAACTGTTCGAATAAGTTTGGTTCTGTAGAGGGTGGGAATGAGATTGCTATTGAGCTGGAAATAATTCACATTGTTCCTGGGAGCATATGGGAAAAGCCTGAATTGTGCCAAATCTGTTCCATCCACCTGCTGTTAATGTGCAAAATGATAAATTACATTCATTTCCACAGAACTGATAACCTTGGACTTGATTTTCAAGGTCATGCAAGTAATATTTCTCTAGTTTGCTTTGCCAAGCTTGCTGGTTGTGTAAGTTCTGGTTGCAATGTGGCAGCTTCCAAGATGACAGATTATTGCACTGCGCACAGTGGGCGCGATGATACAATGTGCTGGCAAATTTGACCTTTTAAGCTGAGATGTAAACTTGAATGCAATGGAGTGGTGGAATGATATTTCCTCTGTGACAGCTGTTAAGGTACATGAGTTAAAAATCTGCTAAAATGAGGGCTGATATTTAAATTCCCGCCTCAAGCATCTTGACATTTGCCCTCAGCCCCGGCTTTTGTTTTGAAAAGGACATCTCACCTTACTTTTGCAGTAATTAACTGAGCGTTTATATATTTCACTTCAGTAAAAAGTCTGATTAAAATTTCCCGCAAGAGATATGGGGAAAAGTAGAAATGGAAAGCATTCAAGATGGAGTTGCTAACTGAATTGTTAGTTAAAATAATTCTAGTTTTAAATAATGACTCTGATGGCCAGCTTCCAACAGCAGCCAGAAATGTTGTCAACATTAAAAATTGGCTTGATTTCATTCTTAGAAGAATGTGATCAGGAAATTAGACTTTAAGTAATTGATTGCGCTCTGTGGAATCAGGATAATTAATAGTTGGATGTTTTTTACCAATGTGCCAGCTAAAAGTGAAGTAGACAATAATTAGGTGTTATGGCATATTGTTTTCAATATACAAATTCAGAACCCAGCAAAGGAGGACTAAAAGGATAATATAGAGAGAGAAAATAAACTATGAGGGCAAATTAGCGAGGAATATAAAAAGTGACAGTAAGAGCTTCTTTAAAGGTATAAAAAGGAAGAGAGAGAGATCAAAGTGAGCATAGCCCCCTTAGAAACGGAATCAGGGAAGATAGTTATGGGGAACAAGGAAATGGCAGAGGAGTTAAACAGATATTTTGCATCAGTCTTGACAATAGAAGATACAAAGAACATTCCATTAATAGTAAAGAATATGGGGGAAGGAATTAAATACCATTGCCATCATTAGGGAAGTAGTATTAGACAAACTAGTGAGGCTAAAGGCAGATTAGTCACCTGGCCCAGATGGTGTGCATCTTAGCAACCTAAAAGAAGTCACGACAGAGATAGTGGATTCATTGATTGTAATTTTCCAAAAATCCTTTGATTCTGGAGAAGTACCGGAAGATTGGAAAACGGCCAATGTGACACCCTTATTCAAAATGGGAGGGAGGCAAAATCCTAGAATTTACAGTGCAGAAGGAGGCCATTCGGCCCATTGAGTCTGCACCAGCTCTTGGAAAGAGCACCGTACCCAAGCCCCCACCCTATCCCCATAACCCAGTAACCCCACCCAACTCTAAGGGCAATTTTGGACACTAAGGGCAATTTATCATGGCCAATCCACCTAACCTGCACATCTTTGGACTGGGAGGAAACCAGAGCACCCGGAGGAAACCCACGCACACACGGTGAGAACGTGCAGACTCCGCACAGACAGTGACCCAAGCCGGGAATCGAACCTGGGACCCTAGAGCTGTGAAGCAATTGTGCTAACCACTATGCTACCATGCTGCCCTTAAATGTGACTAACTACAGTTCAATTAGCCTAACATCTAGTGTTGGGAAAATGTTGGAATCAATTATAATTAGCAACCTCCTCCTCATCCCCCCTTTCATGGGCATGGTGCCCCTCAGGCTCTGACCCTTGGCAATGCCACCCTTGTACCGCCACACCGGCACCTTTGTAGTGCCCATGCCAGCCTGGCAGTGCCACCCAAAAAACTTGTCAGTGCCCGGTGGCGATGCCAAGGTGTCAGACTGGCAGTGCCAAGGTTTTTGCGTGTCTGGGGAAATACAGGATGGCACTTCCAGGCTGGCAGGGGCATCACGACCACCGGGGGTCCTGGCAGAGGCCTCTCCCGGCATTTAACGGCCGCGTCCCATTCCAATTCCGGCAGGATGCGCCCGGTGAATCGTGCCCATAGAATTCTTAAGGGGATTGACAGGGTAAGTGCTGAGAGGATGTTTCCCCTAACCAGAGGGATTAACCTCAGAATCAAGGGGTGCCAATTTAGGACTGAGATGAGGAGGAATTTCTTCTCTGAGGATCGTGAGTCTTTGGAATTCTTTGCCACAGACAGCTGCAAGAACAAAGAACAAAGAAATGTACAGGGGCAGAGTCCTTGTGTATATTAAGGCTGAAATAGATAGGTTCCTCTTTAGTAAGGGAATCAAGGGTTACAGGAAAAGGGCAGGAAAGTAGACTTGATCCTATTGAATGGCAAAGCAGACTCGAGGAATCGAATAAGACCGCAAGACATAAGAGCAGAATTAGGCCACTCGGCCCATCGAGTTTGCTCCGCCATTCAATCATGGCTGATATTTTTCTCATTCCCATTCTCCTACCTTCTCCCCATAACCCCGATCCTCTTTTATTGATCAAGAACCTATCTATCTCTGTCTTAAAGATACTCACTGATTTGGCCTCCACAGCCCACTCCTGTTCCAATTTCCTGTGGTCTTAAAGTACCGAGTCCAGTCCTAGAAGTCTCATGTGTTATGGGCCAGGGTTTAGAGAACCCGAAAGTGTATCATGGAGTTCACCTGACCCACAACTTTTCATAGATTGTGGTTATGGGGAGTCCACTGTACAGGGAAAGTGCAAACAGAGCTTTACAGTACTTTTAAATTAAAACAATGTTTATTCTATGAACTCAAGTTAACCTTTTTAAAGCCCCCAAAATGGGGGTTGTATTTGAATTGATGGTTGCTAAGATGTTCACTGTATGTTTTAAAAAGTTTAACTTGAGTTCATAGAATAAACATTGTTTTGCTTTAAAAAATACTTTTCCATTTCTGCTGTACCGCACCTGTAGAGTGGGCCGTGTGCTCCCCATACCACAATCTATTAAAAGTTGTGGGTCAGGTGAACTCCATGATACAGTGAACATCTTAGCAACCATCAATTAAAATACAACCCCCAAAGAAAACAACACTAAGTAATCCTTAATAACTTCCCAAACAACATCCAGAAGAAAAAAGAAACACCTTTTCAACAGAAGCACATTAGGTTTACATTCACTACTGAGAACATTTAAAATTCTGAATTCATCAAATGATCAAGAGATAGTCTTTTGATGGCAGAGAGAACAGCAGTACACCTGCTTGGTCTGGCTTCAGCTCCAACACTGAAAACAAAACTAAAACACGCCCTGCAGCCTGCTCAAAAACGAAAGTAAAAAGCTGACAGACAGCCCAGCTCCACCCACTGTCTGTCCTCACTGCAGTGGTAAACACCCATTTCTTAAAAGTACTCTCAATACAGATATTTATATACACACCCATTTATAAACACCCATTTCTTAAAGGTACTCTCACATGATTGGCAGGCCAGACAGCATCTGTGGCGAGAAAAACATGAGTTAATGTTTCAGGGCAATAGCCGTTCATTAACTCAGTTTCTCTTCACAGGCGCAGCCAGACCTACAATGAATTTGGATGGAATTTGGTGCCGTTTAAAGGCTTAAAGTATTCATGGGTGGTGTGATACGCCAAGGACAGGATTTAGCAATGAGCTTCAGGGCCCCAATATCTGGATGACACATTCACTGGCAGCAAGTCCAGTACAGTGACATTCCTGGAGATAGCTTTCTAATTACCATCTCTGAACCCTCCATCCAGTTAAGGACAGAGGGCAGACATCAGATGCTGTTTGGAGGGTCAGTAGCTCTCAAGCCTCTCCCCATTGGGAGAGGTGGGCGCTGATCAGATAGGTAGGAGACCTCGATGGCACTTCAAAATTGATGTCCCCTTGGAGGGGTAAAATTAAAGATATCAATTAAGAGGGGAAACCGATAGGCTCCAGGGCTGGCTTTTCCTGGCTTTGGCTCACTCTTTGTGACACGGAGTCTGTGTCTCCCCCCCTCAAGCCAACCAGCCTGCAACTTTTATTAATCAGTAGGTTTTCGCATCTGGCAGTAGCTCTTTCTCTGTCATCAAAATGCCACCAAGCTGGTTTAAACACGCCTAACTATTTACATTGGCTGTTCACTGATCTGCTTTCCTGCCTGCCTCTGGGTAAATTTCCCGACGGCGCGAATGTATCAGTAAGATGTCCAGATGCATCTCCCTGCTATTTCCCCAGCCTTCCTCACCTCCAAACCTGCCACCCTGTATGTACCGAGATACATACAGCAGAAGAACAATCTAATGTGAGGGTTTTTTGCCTGTTTTTTAAGTGACTTTTACAGAAAACTGATTTTTTTTTTCTGATGTAGTATTCTGATGGTGTTGTGACCTGATTTATTTTTGTGACAGGTGCGGGATCAGGAGGTACCTATTAAACGGAACTTTGTCCGGGCTGCTATTAACGTGGTGGATTCAAATGACCACCCGCCGAGATTTACCAGTCCCACTTACAAAGGCAATGTGACAGAAATGGCACCGCTTGGATCACAGGTTCTGCAAGTAACCGCTTTAGACAAGGACACAGGAATTAATGCAGAAATCATGTATTCCATTCAATCAGGTAAGAAGAACATCAAATATAGAATAGCCAATGGATAATAAAGAGGCTGGTTTTGTGTACAGTTGTTCAACATGGATACAATCACAACATAGAAAAGGATAAGAAAATCTATTTGATCTGAACTAATTCAGCAGAAAACCATGCAGATCCTTCATTGCAACTTGAAAACTGTTTGTTGACTCCATCACCCTCCTGTAATGCCCATTTATATTGGTTAATCCTCAGGTGGCACGGTGGTGCAGTGGTTAGCACTGTTGCCTCACGGCGCCGAGTTCCCAGGTTCAATCCCGGCTCTGGGTCACTGTCCATGTAGAGTTTGTACATTCTTCCCGTGCCTGTGTGGGTCTCGCCCCCACTACCCAAAGATGTGCCGAGTCGGTGGATTGGCCACAATAAATTGCCCCTTAATTGAAAAAAAAGAATTGGGTACTCTAAATTTATTTTAAAATATATATATATAGGTTGATTCTGTGATAAGAAGAAGTTCTTGACATCAACTCTAAACTTGCAATTTAACTAGCTTGAACCCGGGACGCTATGTCTTCCTTCACAAATTAATTTGAATGTTAATATTCCAAATTAACATTTTCTTTGTTTGCTATCTTAGGCACCTCTTTAAGACTTCCTCCCTTTCAAGGTTGAAGAACCCGAGTTTCTAGTTTCTTTCTCAGTTCTCGTTGTTCTGAAGTGGCATTCAGCTCTCGACTGGTTCCTTGTTTGTTTCCATTTGTCCAGGATTTAAGCACAAAAACCATGGCTCCATTGTGTGTTGTTCCCTGCCTTGCTCTATCCGGACGGTTTTGATGCGTAGTGTTAATCAGAGAACAATGAGTCTTGTAAACCAACAAAACTATTTTATTAAACACTACTAACTGGATTCGACACTCATCCCTAAGAAACAAAGAGTTGATTGATCACACATAAACTAAACTCACTATACTCATTTACATCTAACTCACTCACATTTTGAACTACTCTCTTGCTCTCTCACTATCTTCAGTCCTTCTAGCCAGCTCCTGCTCCTACCACCCACTCCAACATTCTGACACACAAGGCTCCACATCATCCCTTATATACTTCTGAGAGTAGCTCCCTCTAGTGACTCTCTGTGTCCATTTTATTAACCCTTACTTTACTGGCATGCATACTAATACCACACTGCAGTTATTAAGGGAAGTGCTATACTGTCAGAGGTGCCATCTTTCAAATGAGACATTAAACTGAGTGCATGTCTACCCTCTCCGGCAAAAGATCTTGAGATCCCATTCTGATGGGAGGTATCGCTGATTTTCCAGCCATCAACATCAGAGCAACAGGCTGCTGTTTGAATTTGCTGTGTGAAAATGTTTTTTTTTTTAATTTGTTGATGAGTGTGGGGTCACTGGCTGGGCCAGCATTTACTGCCCATCCCTCGGGGTATTTAAGAGTCGGTCACATTGCTGTGGGAGTCACATATAGGCAAGGATGACAGATTTCCTTCCCCAATGGACATGAGTGATCCAGGTGGGTTTTTAGGACATTCAACAATGGATTCCGAGTCATCAGTAAACTTTTTAAATTCCAGATTTTTATTGAATTCAAATTTCACCACCTGCTATGGTGGGATTCGAACCCAGGTCCCCAGAGCATTATCCTGGGTTTCTGGATTATTAGTCCAGTGACAATACCACTACGCCACTAAAACAGCAGTGACTGCTGATGGAAAAGCCCTTCAATGGCTGCAAAGCTTTGGGGCATCCTGTGGTTGTGAAAGGTGCTCTAGAAATGCAAGTCTTTCTTTCTTTACATCTAGAATTGAACACAATACTCAACAAGAAGTCTAACCAAAATGACAGTTCGCATTATTTAAGATCACGTAGCAATATAATTCCTTTTAATGATCTTATAATGTACCAATTTAAAACATTACATTTCAAACTGAGACTTGAAGATGTGTCAAGTCAACTGCCAAGTGTGGGCTGGTGTTTGTGGGCTTTACAATAAAACTATGGAACATTGCACCCTTTTCCTTGTCAATGAATTGTATGACATTCCAATCAAGATATATAAAAGTTTGTCTAAAAGTGACACTCAATATAAAGCTTTTTACATCTGCAGCATGAACCATTGAGCAACTTCAGAAATAGGCAGCTCAATAATGCCATAGTTATGTGTTGTTATTTCACAGGTAAATTGTAGATATGATTTCCCGCCATAAGCCAAGAACGAGTCAACATTTACAGTACGTATCAAAGAATAACTTTCCACCCTTGTGTTTTTCAGGTAACAGTGGCAACATGTTCAGTATTGACCCTGTTTCAGGCAAGATAGCTGTGGTCAAGAAGCTAGACCAAGCTATTAAAGGATCCTATGATTTAACAGTGAAAGCCCAAGATCAAGGTTACCCTCAGCTCAGCACACTCGCCAGTGTTGATATTATTGTCTTGGTTTCTGATAATTCACCCCCCAAGTTTCTGGTGAAGGAGGATTATGCAGAAATCAGTGAAGCAACCAACATTGGAGCTTCAGTTATCACAGCAACAGCAATCAGCCAATCAGCAGTGACTTATGAAATTAAAGCTGGAAACATAGATGACACATTTCACATCAACTCATATTCTGGTGTGATATCTCTCCATAAGGCGCTGGATTTTGAGAAAAACCCAGCTTACAAACTAAAGATTAAAGGTACCAACATGGCTGGTCTGTACAGCAGTCTCATAGTTTTTGTAGCCATTCTAGATGAGAATGACAATTCGCCTGTCTTTGTTCAGTCTGAGTATGTTGGCAGAATCAGTGAGAATTCGCCCATCAACAGCATTGTACTGGGCGATAGAAATGCACCCCTCGTAATTCAAGCGACTGATCGAGACAAAGACGCCAATGGAATGTTGGTATATCAAATCTTGGAGTCTGATGTATTGAAATACTTTGCCATTGATTCCAATATGGGAACCCTCAGCACAGCAGCTGTTATTGATCGTGAAGCCACCTCCACCTTTCACCTCACAGTGCAGGTACATGATCGTGGGCAGCCGAGTCTATTTGCAGCAGAGGTAGCAAGTATCACCATAATGGTGATGGATGTTAATGACTGCCCTCCAAGGTTTGAGAGAGACTTGTATGAATCAACTTTGCTGATACCTGCTCACAGGGGGACTGATGTTCTCACGGTGAAAGCAGTGGATGCCGACTCCAGTTTCTCAAAAGTCACATACTGTATCGTGGATGGAAATAACGAGGAGACATTCAGTATTGACTCTTCTACTGGCTTAATTTCGGTCAGCGATACAATTAATCTCAAAGGTCATTTTGAACTGACAGTTAGAGCATCTGATGGGATGTACAAAAGCACTGCATTGGTAAAAATAAAAGTGTCTGAACTAAAGGAAAGTGGCCTAACATTTGGCCGGATCTCACATTTGTTTTCAGTGTTAGAAAATACGACACTGGTCGAAACTTTAGGTGTTGTGAAGGCATCTGGAAATCAACTGAATGAACCCATCTTTTACTACATATTAAATCCAGATGAAAGGTTCAGAATAATCTACACCTCTGGCGCTTTTCAAACCACTGGAGTGGCATGTGACCGCGAAGAGCAGGAGGAATATGAATTTGTTGTTGAGGCCCGTGATTTGCGTAACCCTCCCAGAGTTGCACATACGTTAATTAAAGTTTTTGTGGAGGACATGAATGACAACGCACCACATTTTGTTCAGTTGCCATATCTAGCTACAGTCCAAGATGATGCAGAACCAGGTGATGTCATATATCAAGTGACCGCTGATGATGAGGACACTGGGGACAATGCCCTCATCCATTATAGCCTTGTCGATCACGATAAATACTTTTGGATTGATCCCTACCTCGGAGACATTTCGCTCAGTGAGAATCTTGATTCTGATGCATCAGATAAATATATATTAGCTGTTATCGCTCAGGACAGAGGAGATCCTCCTCTTTACGCACAGACTGAAGTAGTTATCACTGTAAGAGATAAAGGCACCCCTAAGTTTGAGAAAGCATACTACCGGGTCAGTATACCTGAAAATATTTCTCCTTCCACCCCAATTTTGCACGTGCATGCCAACAACCCATCAGGATTTCGTGTAATCTACAACATTGCCACAGAGAGAGCCCTTCACTTATTCTCTATTGAATTCAAGGCTGGGGTTCTAAATGTGATTGAGTCCTTGGATTATGAAAGCCAGACAAAGCATGTGCTGACAGTGAAGGCCACAGATTCAGTGACTGGATCTTATGCAGAAGCAATCGTTGAGATTGAAGTTGAAGATGTCAATGACAACCCTCCTGTGTTTACGGAAAAGGTCTATGGCGCAGTATTATCCGAGGCCTCATCTATCGGTACCCCTGTGGTGAAGGTCAGTGCCAATGATGCTGATTCTGGAAGGAATAAAGCTGTCAGCTACCAGTTTGCAGCTGTTACCAATAGTTCAGAATACTTCCATATTGACACGACTAATGGTCTTGTCACAACAGCACGCACATTGGATTATGAACAGACCCAATATTACAGTCTTACAGTTAGGGCTGTAGATCATGGTATTCCACCATTAAGTAGAGATGTCCTTCTGAATGTGAACATTTCAGATTTCAATGATAACCCACCTACATTTCGACAGAGCCAGTATGACACTACTATAAGTCAAGTGGCTACATGCGGTCATTTTGTTATACGTGTGCAGGCAAGAGATCCAGACAGCATAGACATTGATAAGCTGGAGTACATCATCACGGAAGGAAATGAACAGAGGCACTTTACAATTGGAACAAAATCTGGAATCATTTCCGTGTCTAATTCTTGCAAGAAAATATTGGAAGCTAATTACCACCTGAATGTGTCCGTTTCTGATCGTGTTTTCAGGCGATCTATACCAGTTCAGATTAGAACTTCCAAGACAAACCAATTCAAACCCATATTTGATCAAAATATGTACGAGGTTGAACTTGCTGAAAATGCTGAGGTGGGGACACATGTAATTGAACTCAGAGCCATAGCTCCAGACTCTGGTCCATATGGCAACATTGACTATACAATCATAAATAAGTTAGCTAGAGAGAAATTTAGCGTAGATGACCGTGGTCATATTTTAACATCACAGAAATTGGATCGTGAGAATTCAACAGAAAAGGTCATTGCCATTAAAGTAATGGCAAAGGATGGCAGTGGTAAGGTTGATTTTTGCACTGTGAATATTATATTAACTGATGAGAATGACAATGCACCTCAATTCCAAGCTGCTGAATACAAAATTCATATCCCCGCCAGCACTCTTAAGGGCGCTCCCATAATCCAGATCGTGGCTGTTGATGCAGACGAGGGAATGAACGCAGATGTCACTTACTCTGTTGCATCCAGTGAAAACAAGTTTGAGGAAATATTGGAGATAAACCCCCGTACTGGATTTATCACAATCAAAGAGAGCCTGATTGGATTGGAGAACAACTCGTTTACATACTATGTGAAGGCAAAAGATGGGGGATCTCCGCAGCAGGATTCCTGTGTCCCTGTTCTCGTCAAAGTTATCCCACCGGACCTATCATTCCCACGATTCTCTGAACCACTGTACTCCTTCTCGGCCTCGGAGGATCTCCCAGCTGGGTCAGAGATTGGTGTAATCATGGCGGAGGCAGACCAACCAGTCATATACAGCCTGGTGAAAGGCAACACCGATGAGAGTAACAAAGGTGAAGTATTTACCCTTGATAAAAACACTGGAACATTGAAAATTGGGAAGAACATAGACCATGAAAGAACAAAGTGGTACAAAATTGATGTCATTGCTCAATGTTTCCATGGAGATCTTGAGGTTGCTTCTTCAGTGTCGATTAGTATTCAGATAAAGGATGTCAATGATAACCAACCCATTTTTGAAGCAAATCCTTACAAAGCCTTCATCCCAGAGAACATGCGATCAGGAACCACAGTCATACAGGTGACCGCCAATGACAAGGATACAGGAATAAATGGACATGTGACCTATAGTCTGTCCAATGAATTTGATGATGTTACAGATGTTTTTGCCATTGATGGAGAAAGTGGGTGGCTTACGACACTGAAGGAACTGGACTGTGAAACAAAGAGCAGCTACAAGTTTGGCGTGGTGGCATTTGATCATGGTGGAAAAGTGCAAATGTCCTCGACTGCCATTGTAGAAGTTGAGGTTACTGATGAAAATGATAATCCCCCACAATTCACAAGGGACATCTACAAAGCTACAGTCAGTGAAGACAGCAAACCTGGGGAAGTGGTTATTGTTCTTAGCATGGTAGATGCTGACATTATAGAATCCAACAGACATGCCACCTGCTACATTACAGGTAGGTCTTTGATATTTTATATTCATTTAGATATTGATTATGCTTAGGAGTATAAATATTGTTGCGACGCCCTGGACTAGTGCATTAGTGCACAGTCAATTCCAGCCCCCCTTCATCCAGAGTTGAAACACAATTCAATTGACCAATAATTCTTAGAAAAATACCCAAAGTTGTTGGCCCTTGGCTGCCCGATAATGCCAGTCACCAGGTTTGTAAATTTAAACAAAATAACTTTTATTTCTAGCAATATCTGCAATGAAATATGCAGAAAATACAACTGGTTAACTATTATCTAATTCTTAACCCCCCCAACCCCCACACCTTAACTTGCCCCACTCTCTACACACACACAAGACAAACAAACACAGAGGGGTAGAAATAATATATAAAAGGATGAAGCGTCTTTGTTTCATTTGGTTATCTTTTAGCAGGCTTTCCTTCAAACCAGGCTTTCAGGTCGAGGTCTCTGTTTTCCAGTCTGTAATGGTTTTCACTGTAGTTTCATTCAGGTCTTTGCAGTTTCAGGCAGCATGGTGGCACAGTGGTTAACACTGCTGTCTCACAGCGCCGAGGACCCGGGTTCAATCCCCGCCCCGGATCACTGTCCATGTGGCATTTGCACATTCTCCCTGTGTCTGTGTGTGTGTCACCCCCCACAACTCAAAAAGATCTGCAGTACAGGTTAATTGACCACGCTAAATTGCTCCTTAATTGGAAAAAGAAGAATTGTGTACTTAAATTTTAAAAAAGGGGCTACATTCTCCGATTTTGAGACTATGTCTGGAGGATCCGTGGCGTTTTAGGTGGGAAAAATTGGCGCTGTCCCAGCACCAGTCCCCCAACCAGAGAGGGGCCAGCAGCCGCGCCACATAAAACTCCCGGCCTCCACAAAATAAAGGGCTGGAGAATTGCTGGGTCCATGGCCGAGCATGTGCACGGCGATGACCTGCAGCGGTCGCGTTGTACAACATGGCGCTGGTCGTGCATGGACCCAACCTGCCAGATAGTGCCCCCCCATTCCCCACCAGTCCCCTCAGCCCTTGTCAAAGCCCCCTCAGCCAGCAGCACAGCTCCCGCCTGACTGTGATGGCGCTGGATACAGTCCGCAGGCACCACGCCAGGTTCCCGTACGGCTGAGACCACACGTCAACCACGCTGTCGTGAACACAGCCCATTGGGGGTGGAGCATCGTGGGAGGGCCTTCAGGTGACGTCCTGAGGCCGTCCCAATGGCCGCGTTGACCCTGTTTTGGAGGGGACAGAGTATGCGTAACCTGCGTAAAACAGTCACCGCCCCCGATTTGGTTGTTAAAATGGATTCTCCGCCCGATCGACGATTACAAAGCGGGCGTCGGGAAACGGAGAATCTCGCCCAAGGGCACTGCAGTTTCAGAAATACAACAGTTTTTCTGGAGAAAACGTGTGAGAGAGAGAGAGAGCACGTCCTTCTCTCTCAGCGACCAGGTCTCCAACTCTCTGGAAATAATCCCACTCAGGCAGGATCCAATCAGCACCTGTTACTGGGCAGAGTATGGCCTTTTGGCCAATTAATTGGCCACAAGCCAACCAATCGACCCAAGTCCTATCCCATCTCAGGTGCCACAAAGTCTAAGTTCTGCTACTCGAAAACTAGCACCATATGCTCTGTTGCAACTTTTTGAGTTCCTCATTTTCTGCTGCTTGACTTAAAGATACAGGTCCATTAAGCAACCATGGATCAAAATGTTAAAAAGGCAAAAAAAAATAAAGACAGGGAAAATAAGGGTATCATCAGAAAGGACTCTTACAATATACTTGCCAACATCAAAATAATGGGTGAAATTTTCAGAAAGTAGAATGCTCGGCCATTTGTCGAACCTGCTCAATATCCATCCAATTGATTGAATAGATTTTTTAATGAGTGGGTAAACCACCCAGGGGATTAAAGAAATATGAATATTCCATCCTTCTTCAAATAAAGCTGTAAGGATAAGCCCAGCAACTATAGGCAGGCCAGTCATTTTAACCTCAGTAGCAGGGAAATACTTAGAAACAATCACCGTGGACCAAATTAACAGTCACTCTGACAAAGGTGAATAATGTTTTTTAAATTTTAGAGTACCCAATTATTTTTTCCCAATTAAGGGCCAATTTAGTGCAGCCAATCCACCTAACCTGCACATCTTTGGGTCGTGGGGGTGAAACCCATGCATACACGGGGAGAATGTGCAAATTCCACGCAGACAGTGACCAGGGCCAGGATCGAACCCGAGTCCTCAGCACCGTAGGCAGCAATGCGAATCATTGCGCCACCGTGCCACCATCAAAGGTGGATAAATTAAGGAAAGTCAGCATGCATTGGTAAAGGGAAAATGGCGTCGAATTAATTTGATTGAGTCTTTGATAAAACAGATAGGGTTGACGAGAAAATGCTGTTAATGTAGCGTGCAAAGTTGAATTCCATGTAATAGCTGGGAAAGTGGTAGCTTGGATGCAAAATTGGCTGAGTAACAGGAATCAGAAAGAAATGATGAACCATTGTTTTTTCAGACTGGAAGATGGTATATAGCAATAGTTCCCCAGGGACTGACATTAGGGCAATGCTCTTTTGATTTATATTAATGACCCAATCGGGGATTTTCTAGTGTTCCCCCGGCGGGTTTCCTGTGGTGGAAACCATTGGGCAGCGGCTGGTGAGCAACACAAATAGCTTTTGACCTCTGTGGCTCAGCTCGAGTATTGAGTATGACTCTGGGCATCGCACTCCGGGAAGGATGTGCGTGGAAAAGATTTACAATGATGTTCCCAAGATGAGGCACCTAAGTTACTTGGATAGGTTGAAGAGGCTGGGACTGTTCTTAGAGAAGTGAAGCTTGAGAGGAGATTTGATAGATGTTCTAAATTATGAGAAGCCTGGACAGATTTGTTGAGGAGAAACTATTCCCAGTGGTAGAAGGATCGAGAACGATTGGACGCTGATTAAAGGTGAATTGGCAAAAGAAACAATCATGGTACGGGGAAATACATTTATCTGGAGTGCACTGCCTGAGATTGTGATGGAAGCAGATTCAATCATGGCTTTCTCAAGAGAATAGGGTAATTATCTGATGGGAAAAGAATTGCAGGGCTGAGGGGGTAAAGGTGGAGGATTGGGACTAGATGAGGTGCTGTTGCAGACAGCCAACACAGACACAGTGGGGATGAATGAGCTCCCCTCTGCTGTAACCATTCTATTATTCTGTGATATTGTGTCAAACGTGTCACAGTAAACAGGTTTAATTAAAATCTGTGAATTACCAATCTATTTCGTTAGATGGCGATCGCCTGGGTCAGTTTGCAATTGAAAATGTTCAAAACCAGTGGCAAGTTTATGTAAAGGAAATCCTGGACCGAGAGGAGAGAGAGAAATACATTCTAAATATCACGGCCACTGATGGCAGCTTTCTGGCTGAATCAGCAGTAGAGGTCCTTGTTCACGATGTTAACGACAACAGCCCACACTGCCAACAGGTAATTATCTTTCAACAAAAAGAGCGTTTGCATGTCGAACAGAACATCCACCAATGTTATGGTGGTGGGGTAGGATGTTACCAATGTTATGGTGGCCATTAGCTCGCTTGCACCCTAGAGAACACAGCAAAAAATTCAGGATTCCTCCAATGAACGCAACCGGTTTTTCAAAATCATTTTCCTCTAAAGTAAAAGCAAAGTGCGCAAGAATTTGACACCAATACCATTGTTACACTGCATCTCCAGACAACATACTGGGAGTTACACATGCTCTTCTGGAGAACACAGTGGTGTCACCTTCCTCTTTGTTGTTGTGAGTCCCTCCTTCAGCTTTCACATCACATGTCCTGAAAGAGGGAAACATTGCAGGAAGCAGGCATCAACACGCCTGCTTATGCATGCTGAACAGAAGAGTAATCGCCCTTTCGGTCTGTCACTTATGTCACTGCTAACAAATATCTGTTTTATTTTGACAATGGCCATTCTTTCCACAGTTGGTGTACACTGAAGTCATTTCAGAAGGGGCACCTTGGGGTCTGTTCATTTTGAAGGTTTCTGCAGAAGATTCTGACGCTGGCATCAATGCACAGATAACTTACACTCTGCACGGGCCAGGCGCAAACAAGTTTCGACTCGACCCACAGACAGGTAAAAAAATAAACAGTTGGTTTGAAGTTTATATATTAATAGTGCAGTGGTATTTAACCATAACAAATGGAAAAGTGATATGTAACCCTACAGCCTGGAGCTAGTCAAGGGTCTCAAGTTGCTAATGGCTACTAGGCAAAGTTTACAACATCATTGCCGTGGGTTGGTTTAGCCCAGTTGGCTGGACAGCTGGTTTATGATGCAGAGCGAGGCCAATGGTGTAGATTCATTTCCTGTACTGGCTGAGGTTATTCATGAAGGCCTTCTCAACCTTGCCCCTTGCTTGAGGTGTGGTGATCCTCAGGTTAAATCACCACTAGCCAGCTCGCCTCCTCAAAAGGGAAAGCAGCCTGTGGTCATGACTTTACTTAACAGCATTGGCTGGAGCACAACCTCACAGCAAAGTCAAGGGGTAGAAACATAGCAAATGCTAGTGGTAAAGGGACCCAAGTCCAATTAGGTTGCCTTCTACCATTCTGGTAGTTTCATGTTACGATGCTGCAGGAGTTGTTGATTGCTTCTTTTCTGCCTTTTTATGCTGTTCTCACGTTTATTCTCTTTTAATAGCTTCTGCACTTTAACCAAAATGGGTCGTGATAATGCGAGCAATCCAGGAGCGAAATTCAATGCTGCCATACAGTCAAGCCCCATCCCCTCAGCAGATAGTGAGATGGAATTAAAGACTCCCTAATTAATGTGGAAACTTGCCTCATGGCCCTCCGTTGGATTAATATTTTCAGTGCTAACTTTAATTGGTGTTTTTCTAACACTGTGCCAACGTTTACGCAACACTGAATAATATCTTTTCAATATTCGTTCCAAGCATTTGGCTATGTGGTTTACAGGACCCGGGTCACTGTTCGTGTGGAGTTTGCACATTCTCCCCGTGTCTGTGTGGATCTCCTCACCCCCACAACCCAAAGATGTGCGGGGTGGGTGGATTGCCCATTAATTGGAAAGATATTTAGAAAAATAACAGAATCAGGCCAAGGTGAAGTAAATTCAGTCAGTTAATCCTCAAGCAAAAAAAAAAATGTTAGTTCAGAAATTTGTTGCTAGGCTTCTAAATAATTAACCTTCTGGTTTATCATGAGTTTGCTCCAACATTTTTCTTTTCACTGCTCTTTTCAATATGGCCAAAAGTATAATTCTACAGACAATGGTGACCCTTTGGCACCTCAGTAAAGTGGTCATTATTCATGTGTGAGCCAAGACTTTTAGGCTGAATGGGTTTTTTACGCAAGTGGCATCAAAACCGAGTTGACGCCTGTTCTTATTTGTCAACCGCACGTACACACTACCAACACAGGTAGCTGGATGGTAGTTATGAGTAAAAATCCCTAGTAACCCATGAGTCCCGAGTCCAACTGTAACACGCCAAACGCCAGCCCAACTGTGTTTCGTTAAGCTCAACTCAGGCTGGGGATTTAACCTTGGACCTTCCTGTTTGGCATGTCTCAGCTATTCAGTAGGCAAACTCGCTTGACTGACAGAGAGCTGTAAGGGATTTGAATGACAATTTGCATTGTAATGACTCTTACTTCTATTCCTTGCCTCAGGGGAACTGATGACCGTTGGCATTTTGGACCGAGAGAGCCAAGCTGTGTATAATCTGGTTGCAAAAGCGTCAGATGGGAGTGGTCTATTTTGTGAGGCAGATATCAGCATTGTATTACAGGATGTGAATGACAACGCTCCCAAGTTTTCTGCATCCCAGTATGCAGTATCTGTTTTTGACAACACCACTGTTAAGACACCTGTGGCGGTCGTCCATGCCAGGGATCCTGATGTTGGTAAGTTGTGTAGTAATTTTCTTGTACATCTTGGCAGTTTGTCTGATGCTGCCATGATGTTGAGTTAAGGGCCCCAGATATCCCCCTACTGCTATTGACACTCTTTGAAAGTTATGAGTGATTTGTGAAAGATGTGGCCGACTTGGTAGGTTTTTGTTTCAGTAAACCAGCCTAACTTACAACCGTACTGTATTTAAAAACAATTTTAGCTATGCTGGGTACCTAACTTGCAATCAGCTGGAGGACACAAACTACTCTATCATAAAGTCCCGCAGTACAGAAGGAGGTCATTCAGCCCATCGAGTCTGTACTGAGAGAACACCCCACCCAGGCCCACAATGCCGCCCTATCATCGTAGACCCACCTAACCTGTTCATCCCTGGACACTAAGGAACAATTTAGCATGGCCACTGCACCTAACTTGTGCACCTATGGACTGTGGGGGGGAAAACCAGAGCACCCAGAGGAAACCCATGCAGACACGGAGAATGTGCAAACTCCACTTAGTCACCCAAGGTCGGAATTGAACTCGGGGCTCTGGTCTATGAGGCATCAGTGCTAACCACTGTGCTGCCCCCTGGAGTTGGTGCAAGTCTGAAGCAACATGGAAAGCATTGAAACACTCCGCGGTATGATCCCTGGTATGGGCACAATGCCAGCCTGGCTCCCTGGCAGGACCACCTCAGCAGTGCCAGGCTGGCACCCAGGTGGCAGTGCCAGGCTGCCCAGATGGCATCAGTAGTACCAGCATGCCACCCTGCTCAGAGGCTAACCACTTGGGGCCTCTGATCCCCAGGTGACCCCTCCCAAGTGCCGTTCTGCCTGGTCCCCATTTGTGGTCTCAGCTCTCTGAGGTGAAGGGGTTCGTTCCCAACGTCTCCGGTTGATCAGGCAAGCTGCATATTAGAGTGAGACTAGCTACTCGCTCTAATATGCCACATACTGATCCCATCCACAATGGGCGGGGTCCAGATCGCAATGTCTTGCGAGATCCCGTCAAAACGTGAGCGCGATGTGGCCGGTAGATTGTGGAAACTGTTCGTGGATGGTTTACCAGATCTGAAATTTTGCAGGATTTGTGGGAAGAATCAGTGGGTCAGGGATCTGTGGGTGGAGCGGTAATTACACAAGGTACTGGTTCTTGTTCTCAAGGGATTTCATGACAAAAAGGAATTAATGTTCTTCCATTTGAAGTGGATAGATGTGTGATGGACTTTTCTCGGAGTGTGGGTATTTGCTGTTCCCTGGAATATATTGACATCCACGACAGGTTTAGAGGTTACTCATGAAGCCTTCTCCACCATGCCCCTAGCTGAGGTGTGGTGATCCTCAGTTTAAATCACCACCAGTCAGCTCTCCCCCTCAAAGGGGAAAGCACCAGTGGTCATCTGGGCTACTTTATCTAAATGGACACATGAAATGGACTTGCTGCATTAGGGCTTCTGGCTGCGTAGAATGATGGTGTAGGGGTGACGCAAATGACATTAGTGGACTTCCTGTCCCTGCAACATAGATTTGCTTCGAAGTAGTTCGCTGTCGAGGAAGTAGAGTATCGAATAGAGTACCATCACAGGAGGGATTCTCAAGCTCTCCACTATCCTACCTGGTTTAAACTTTATGATAGGGTAGACACACATTATTTTCTAATCTTGTTTTTCCCATCAACAGGTGCCAGTGCAGAGGTCACATATTCCTTACTGAACTCAGAAAATGAATATTTCTCCATTGATGAGATCTCAGGAGTCATATATCTGGCAAAATCTTTGTACAAGGAGCAGCAGAAAGCTTTTAACCTCATTGTTCAGGCTACAGACCATGGCCTTCAGGAGAGGCTGTCTTCAGTTGTCACTGTAGTGGTTTCAGTCATAGGCATTGAAGAGTTCATCCCTGTCTTCATACAAAGGGAGTACATTGCCACCATCCCAGAGAATGTGAACATTGGGCTGCAGATTCTGAGTGTGTCAGCACTTACACGAGATGTCACTAACGATGCACAAATCCTTTACACCATCGCGAATGGCAATGACCACGGCAAGTTTCGCATTGATTCCAAAACAGGTAACAATTATATCTCTCTTGTTCTGAAAGCATACATGGCTTGCTGGACATATACCAGATAGTTGCTGTGAGTTTCCCATTCGCTCTCATTAACGTCCAAGGGACTCAAGCAAATGAAAGGCTTGTGAATAGATGGTATGCAATAACTGAGAGAGATTGACATTGTCTATTTCGTGAGAAATTGTATATGCAGGAGTTCATTCTGGTAAGATATATGCTGATACACTAGAGAACATTGTGTCACACAAGTGTACGGACTGGTATATGGTATATCACTGTATCATTGATATTTAAGTATACTCAGGCATTTCACGTACGAGAACTACCCTGGATATCTACACATTAAATATCAGAACATAATCCCAACATTAGACAAGAACTTGCTTGCCTTCCACTTAAACCAGAACATGCTTTGAAGCCAAGTGCCAGTGTCATATTCAAACTGGTTCTAATAAGACCTGCGCCAACACAAAGTGTTTTTTTTCTTGCCTTATTGAGATGCCGCATGTTCAACTTGCACAGGTCTTTATTGCATCACTGATTTTAAATGTGGCTAATAGATCGGAAAATTCAATAAAACTGCCATGGGCTGGTGGGGTAGGATACCCAAACTTGTTAAGGGCTTGGACACCTATTGCCTGTTGCCACCTCAGTGAAGGAAAGGAGGTGGGTGAATTGGCAGACCCGCTGTCTCTCAAATAAGATGTTAAAATTATTCTATTTCAACCTGTTCAGTCACTGAAGCTTCAAGTCTTGAAAGAGATGAAGATACTCACAAAACCATGCTAGATTTCTCAAAAGCCTTTGACAAAATCCCGCATTGGCGTGCTAAAAGCAGCAGGACAGATGAAGAGTGGATTTAAGAAGGCATGCAGGCCACTTGCATTTATTAGTCATGACAGGGAGGTTATGTTGGAGCTGTACAAAACTTTGGTTAAACCACAGCTGGAGTATTGTGCACAGTTCAGGTTACTGACAGACATCAATTCAGACGAGACGCTGAGAAGCAGTGAACCGATGCTTTAATAAACTAAATATGTGCCGACCTGTAGCTCTTCCCGCACTGCCAGACTGCCCCAAATCAACAGGCTTCATACCTCCACAGCTGGGCGGAGCCACAGGCGGAGCCAACAGCAGCACCAATAATAACATTCCAACAGTACAACAGCAACAACCAATAACAGAACATCAATAACAATATATATATATATACAACAGTGGAGATAACAGTACTAATAGAACAGTAGAACAATAGTGAACATATAGACAATAGCCTTACGTAGCCATACGTGGCTCACCACAGTTACCTCACTGTAGGAAAGATGTGATTGCACTGGAGAGGTTACAGAGGACATTCACCAGGATGTTGTTAGGATGGTGCCTTTGAGCTATGAAGAGGGCTGGATAGGCCTGGGTTGTTTTCTTTGGAGCAGAGAAGGCTGATGGGGGACTTAATTGAGGTGTAAGATTATGAGGGGCAAGGGCAGGGTAGATAGGAAGCAGCTGTTCCCCTTAGATTTTAAAAATAAATTTAGAATATCCAATTTGTTTTTTCCAATTAGGGGGCAACTTAGCGTGGCCAATCCACCTAGCCTGGTTGTGGGGACGAAACCCACGCAAACACAGGGAGAATGTGCAAACTCCACACGGACAGTGACCCAGAGCCGGGATCGAACCTGGGACCTCAGCGCCATGAGGCAGCAATGCTAACCATTGCTCCACCGTGCTGCCCTTGTTCCCTGTAGATGAAGGGTCAATAACAAGGGGGCATAGTTTTATGGTGAGGGGCAGGAGGTTTAGAGGGGATTTGAGCAAAGACATCTTGTCCCAGAGGGTTATGGGAGTGTAGAATGCACTGTATGGGAGGGTAGTAGAGGAGGGAAATCTCACAACTTTAGAAAAATACATGGTTAAGCACTTGAAATGTCATTAAAGACTGTGGGTCAAGTGCTGGAATATGGGATTAGTGTAGATTTAGTGCAGTTTTGTTGGTGCAGACTCGACGGGTCAAACGACTTCTTCTTTGCTATATGACTCTATCACAAACTTCACTACTCTGGAATCCTGGGGGCATTATTAGACAGACCCTGGCAATTCCCTATCAACAGGGGGCAGCATGGTGGCTTAGTGGTTAGCACAGCTGCCTCATGGTGCTGAGGTCCCAGGTTCGATCCCGGCTCTGGGTCACTGTCCGTGTGGAGTTTGCACATTCTCCCCGTGGTTGTGTGGGTTTCGCCCGCACAACCCAAAGATGCGCAGGGTGGGTGGATTGGCCACGCTAAATTGCCCCTTAATTGGAAAAAAATGAATTGGATACTCTAAATTTAAAAAAAAAGGATTTTTTTTTTAAATTCCCTATCGACAGAAAAGAGAGTGGTGTCTGATGGGGATTTACCCTCTCCTAGAGATGTCCTCACCAGGGTGATCCAGGGCACTGTGTTGGAACCTATATTCTTTTTAAGATTAATAAATGACCTTCTTAACAAGTTAAAACTGGTGCAACTATTTGCAGATGACTGCATGGTTCTCGCATTAGGGAAATCTCAGAATCTTTTCATATCACTGTAAGATAATCACCTGGAATTGAAACAATGCCAGGATCCATGGGAGATGGCGTTCAGTGCCTGAAAATTATACATTGTGTGTATTAGCAACAAAATGATCCACCAACAAATAACTTGAAGTTCTGTAATCAAATTCTCTGACAGGTAGCTGGTTACACAACCACACCTATGCGTTCATCTTAAAATCAACCTTAGATGAGGATTTACCATTCAGCAGATGACATCCAAAACGAACAGGGATTTTGAATTTCTGGAAAGGAAATTTTGGCATTGAAATAAAAATATCAAATGTTAGTGAAATACGGATATTAGTCTGTGATGCCGACACAACCATCGCAGAAGCAGATACTGGAGTAATTATTGGAGAAAAGGATTGAGTTGTCTTGGTAAAATTCTTCCTTCACATGGACTCCAAAGGTGGATTAGTAGATTCACATCAGTTGCTTGTGAAAGATTAAAATGGATGTTGCGTTAGCTTACATAGCTTAGTGTTTGCACTTCACTACATATATACTTAATTATATTGCTTTGGGAAGTCCTGAGAGATGTGTAATGGTTCTCGACATGTTATTCTTGCTTTGTTTATATACCATTTGTGAAAACAATGTCAAATTCTGTGTTCAGGAGCCATGTATGTAAATGGAAGCCTTGACTATGAATCCTGCCAAGAGTATTACCTGTCGGTTGATGGTAATCGGAAAGGAATACCATTGTTCAGTGACAGCACAACGGTGATCATCACTGTCACAGATGTCAATGATAACCCACCCAAGTTCAGCCACAACGTGTACAGCGCTGAAATCAGTGAAGATGCTCCACATGGAGAACTGGTTCTTAAAGTAAGTAAAAAAAAAAATAGCCATTGTTATTATTATCCAAATAGTAATTAGTCTGGGAAGTAAAATCAAAACTGGTGTTGCAAAAATCAGCTTACGTTATAACTGCAATTCACCCTGGTGATGAAACGTTTGGACACCTTCTCCACCCAACCTGCCAATTGTTTCAGTGGTCCCACCTGCAATGTTATCTGAGCTAATGGTTAAGTAGTTCAACATTTAACTAACTCGGCTAACAAAGTTGATATTTTTAATAGGAAGTAAAGATAAGTGGTGTAGGTATGTAAGATCTGACTAGGAGCCCACAAAACTATGTCCTGTGTGTTGCACAGGTTTCATGTTTCATTCTGATGGTGATGTAAAGTTACCTTGAACATAGAACATTACAGCGCAGTACAGGCCCTTCGGCCCTCGATGTTGCGCCGACCTTTGAAACCACTCTAAAGCCCATCTACACTATTCCCTTATCATCCATATGTTTATCCAATGACCATTTAAATGCCCTTAATGTTGGCGAGTCCACTACTGTTGCAGGCAGGGCATTCCACGCCCGTACTACTCTCTGAGTAAAGAACCTACCTCTGACATCTGTCCTATATCTATCAACCCTCAATTTAAAGCTGTGTCCCCTCGTGCTCGACATCACCATCTGAGGAAAAAGGCTCTCATTGTTCACCCTATCTAATCCTCTGATCATCTTGAAAGCCTCAATTAAGTCACCTCTTAACCTTCTTCTTTCAAAAGAAAATAACCTCAAGTCCCTCAGCCTTCCCTCATAAGATCTTCCCTCCAGACCGGGCAACATCCTGGTAAATCTCCTCTGCACCCTTTCCAATCCTATAATGCGGCGACCACAACTGCACACAATACTCCAAATGCGGCCGCACCAGAGTTTTGTACAGCTGCAACATGACCTCATGGCTCTGAAACTCAATCCCTCTACCAATAAAAGCTAACACACCGTATGCCTTCTTAACAACCCTCCCAACCTGGGTGGCAACTTTCAGGGATCTACGTACATGGACACCAAGATCTCTGCTCATCCACACTACCAAGAATCTTACCGTTTGCCCAGTACTCTGTCTTCCTGTTATTCCTTCCAAAATGAATTACCTCACATTTTTCTGCATTAAACTCCATTTACCACCTCTCAGCCCAGCTCTGCAGCTTATCTATGTCCCTCTGTAACGTGGTACATCCTTCCGCGCTGTCCACAACTCCACCGACTTTAGTGTCTTCGGCAAATTTACTCACCCATCCTTCTACGCCATCCTCCAGGTCATTTGGAAAAATGACAAACAGCAGTGGCCCCAAAACAGATCCTTGTGGTACACCCCTAGTAACTGGACTCCAGGCTGAACATTTCCCATCAACCACCACTCTTTGCCTTCTTCCAGCTAGCCAATTTCTGATCCAAACTGCTAAATCACCCTGAATCCCGTGCCTCTGTATTTTCTGCAATAGCCTACCGTGGGGAACCTTATCAAACGCTTTACTGAAATCCATATACATCACATCAACTGTTTTACCCTCGTCCACCTGTTTGGTCACTTTCTCAAAGAACTCAATAAGGTCTGTGAGGCACGACCTACCCTTAACAAAACCATGGTGACTGTCTCTAATTAAATTATTCCTTTCCAGACGATTGTACATCTCTCATCAACCTTTCCAAGACTTTGCCCACAACAGAAGTAAGGCTCACTGGTCTATAGTTACCGGGGTTGTCTCTACTCCCCCTCTTGAACAAGGGGACAACATTTGCTATCTTCCAGTCTTCTGGCGCTATTCCTGTAGAAAATGATGACATAAAGATCAAAGCCAAAGGCTCAGCAATCTCCTCCCTAGCTTCCCATAGAATCCTTAGGATAAATCCCATCCGGCCCAGGGGACTTAACTATTTTCACACTTTCCAGAATTGCTAACACCTCCTCCTTAAGAACCTCAAGCCCTTCTAGTCTAGTAGCCTGTATCTCAGTATTCTCCTCGACAACATTGTCTTTTTCCAGTGTGAATACTGACAAAAAATATTCATTTATCACCTCTCCTATCTCCAGACGCCATGCACAACTTCCCACTACTGTCCTTGACTGGCCCCACTCTTACCCTAGTCATTCTTTTATTCCTGACATATCTATAGAAAGCTTTAGGGTTATCCTTGATCCTACCTGCCAAAGACTTCTCATGCCCCCTCCTGGTTCTTTTTAGCTCTCTCTTTAGGTCCTTCCTAGCTAACTTGTAACTCTCGAGCGCCTTAACTGAACCTTCACGTCTCATCTTTACATAAGCCTCCTTCTTCCTCTTAACAAGTGACTCAACTACTTTAGTAAACCATGGTTCCCTCGCTCGACCACTTCCACCCTGCCTGACAGAGAAATACTTATCAAGGACACGCAGTAGCTATTCCTTGAACCAGCTCCACATTTCAATTGTGCCCATCCCCTGCAGTTTCCCTCCCCATCCTATGCATCCTAAGTCTTGCCTTATCGCATCATAATTGCCTTTCCCCCAGCTAAAACTCCTGCCCTGCGGTATATACCTATCCCTTTCCATCACTAAAGTAAACGTAATCGAATTGTGGTCACTATCTCCAAAGTGCTCCTACCTCCAAATCTAACACCTGTCCTGGTTCATTACCCAGTACCAAATCCAATATGGCCCCGCCTTTCATTGCACACACTGGACAAAAAAGGACCCATCTAACGTGCTTGAACTATAGCATTCCCAGTCAATATTTGGAAAGTTAAAGTCCCCCATAACAACTACCCTGTTACTTTCGCTCCTATCCAGAATCACCTTTGCAATCCTTTCTTCTACATCTCTGGAACGTTTCGGAGGCCTATAGAAAACCCCTAACAGGGTGACCTCTCCTTTCCTGTTTCTGACCTCAGCCCATACCACCTCAGTAGACGAGTCCTCATCGAACATCCTTTCTGCGACCATAATACTGCCCTTGACTAACAATGCCACCCCTCCCCCTCTTATACCACCTTCTCTGAGCTTACTGAAATATCTAAACCCCGGCACATGTAACAACCATTCCTGTCCCTGCTCTATCCATGTCTCTGAAATGGCTACATCATCAAAGTCCCAGGTACCAACCCATGCCGCAAGTTCCCCACCTTATTTTGGATGCTCCTGGCATTAAAGTAGACACACTTTAAACCACTTTCCTGCCTGCCGGTACATTCCTGCAACTTTGAAACCTTACTCCTGACCTCACTACTCTCAACCTCCTGTATACTGGAGCTACAATTCAGGTTCCCAAGCCCCTGCTGAACTAGTTAAAACCCTCCCGAAGAGCATTAGCAAATTTCCCCCCCAGGATATTAGTACCCCTCTGGTCAAGGTGTGGACCATCCCGTTTGTAGAGATCCCACCTACCCCAGAATGAGCCCCAATAATCCAGGTATCTGAAACCCTCCCTCCTGCACCATCCCTGTAGCCATGTGTTCAACTGCTCTCTCTCCCTATTCCTCATCTCACTAGCACGTGGCACGGGTAACAACCCAGAGATAATAACTCTGTTTGTTCTCGATCGAAGTTTCCACCCTAGCTCCCTGAATTCCTGCCTTACATCCCTATCCCTTTTCCTACCTATGATGTTGGTGCCTATGTGAACCATGACTTGGGGCTGCTCCCCCTCCCCCTTAAGGATCCCGAAAACACGATCCGAGACATCACGGACCCTGGCACCTGGGAGGCAACACACCAACTGCGAGTCTCTCTCGTTCCCACAGAATCTCTTATCTATCACCCTAACTATAGAGTCACCAATGACTAATGCTCTACTCCTCTCCCCCCTTCCTTTCTGAACAACAGGGACAGACTCTATGCCAGAGACCTGTACCCCATGGCTTACCCCTGGTAAGTCATCCCCCCCAACAGTATCCAAAGCGGTATACTTGTTATTCAGGGGAACGACCACAGGGGATCCCTGTACTGACTGCTTCCTCCCAGCCCCTCTCACCGTCACCCATCTGTCTTTATTCTTTGGAGTAACTACATCCCTAAAGCTTCTAGCTATGACTACCCCTGCCTCCCGAATGATCCGAAGTTCATCCAACTCCAGCTCCAGTTCCCTAACACGGTTTCCGAGGAGCTGGAGATGGGTGCACTTGCCACATATGAAATCAGCAGGGACACTGACGGTGTCCCTCACCTCAAACATTCTGCAGGAGGAACATTGCACTGCCTTCACTGCCATCCCCTCTAGATAAAACAAGAAAGAAGAAGAAAAAAAAAGAAAAGAAGAGCTTACCTTATATTCACTAAACCCCTTAGGTTAGAGGAGGTGGAAGTGTGGGGGGACACTACAAGTGTAGTGTTTTGGGTTTAGCAACCGCCCAACCTATATACAGAACCTACCTGATTCCCAAGCTGCACTCCGGAGATCCCTCTCTCTCTCCCGCTCCCGGAAATGAAGGCCGCTGGAACCTGGGGGTATGTTTAAACACTTACCTGCTTCACAAGCTGCACTCCGGCTCCCTCTCTCTCTTCTGCTCCCGGAAATGAAGGCCGCTGGAACCTGGGGGTAAGTTTAAACACTTACCTGATTCCCAAGCTGCACACCAGCTCCCTCTCTCTCTCTCCCGCTCCCGGAAATGAAGGCCGCTGGAACCTGGGGGTATGTTTAAACACTTACCTGCTTCACAAGCTGCACCGGTCCGCCTCCCTCTCTCCCACTCCCGGAAATGAAAGCCGCTGGAAACTGGGGGTAAGTTTAAACACTTACCTGATACCCAAGCTGCACACCAGCTCCCTCTCTCTCTCCCGCTCCCGGAAATGAAGGCCGCTGGAACCTGGGGGTAAGTTTAAACACTTACCTGCTTCACAAGCTGCACTGCGGCTCCCTCGCTCTCTCCCACTCCCGGAAATGAAGGCCGCTGGAACCTGGGGGTAAGTTTAAACACTTACCTGCTTCACAAGCTGCACCGGTTCGGCTCCCTCTCTCTCTCCCGCTCCCGGAAATGAAGGCCGCTGGAACCTGGGAGTAAGTTTAAACACTTACCTGATTCACAAGCTGCACACCGGCTCCCTCTCTCTCTCCCGCACCCAGAAATGAAGGTCATGAAACAAAAATAATCACTGCACTCTTCGTTCCAAATAATGAAATTGTCATCTACAGTCGGATGGGCCTGCGTTGAAACTAGAATCCTAACCAGAGACTGCGGTTAGGACTGAAGACCTGAATGTTCGTCATTCATCATTCATTCAATAAAATGAGTCATTACGTACCCCTCATCTTGTTCTCTCTCTCTCTCTTATGTTTCCAATAGGTGACAGCAACTGACACAGATGGACCCCTAAACAACATGATCCACTATTCAATAACAGATGGTGACCCTGACCAGCATTTTAGAATAAACCCAACGAATGGGGAGATCTTGTTGTCACAGCACCTTGACAGGGAAGAGGTAAATAGGAAGTCTGTAACAGTGGGTCTGGAAGGTACAGGTGGGCAGATTGCACTGTCATGGGAGGAGTCTTATAACACCAGGTTAAAGTCCAACAGGTTTGTTTCAAATCACTAGCTTTCAACTGTTCTCTCTCGCTCTCTCAGGTAGGCAGAAAGCGGGTAATTATAGGCCAGTGAGCTTAACTTCGGTAGTAGGGAAGATGCTGGAATCTATCATCAAGGAAGAAATAGCGAGGCATCTGGATGGAAATTGTCCCATTGGGCAGACGCAGTATGGGTTCATAAAGGGCAGGTCGTGCCGAACTAATTTAGTGGAATGTTTTGAGGACATTACCAGTGCGGTAGATAACGGGGAGCCAATGGATGATGTATATCTGGATTTCCAGAAAGCCTTTGACAAGGTGCCACACAAAAGGTTGTTGCATAAGATAAAGATGCATGGCATTAAGGGGAAAGTAGTAGCATGGATAGAGGATTGGTTAATTAATAGAAAGCAAAGAGTGGGGATTAATGGGTGTTTCTCTGGTTGGCAATCAGTAGCTAGTGGTGTCCCTCAGGGATCAGTGTTGGGCCCACAACTGTTCACAATTTACATAGATGATTTGGAGTTGGGGACCAAGGGCAATGTGTCCAAGTTTGCAGACGACACTAAGATAAGTGGTAAAGCAAAAAGTGCAGAGGATACTGGAAGTCTGCAGAGGGATTGGGATAGGCTAAGTGAATGGGCTAGGGTCTGGCAGATGGAATACAATGTTGACAAATGTGAGGTTATCCATTTTGGTAGGAATAACAGCAAAAGGGATTATTATTTAAATGTAAAATATTAAGACATGCTGCTGTGCAGAGAGACCTGGGTGTGCCGGTGCATGAGTCGCAAAAAGTTGGTTTACTGGTGCAACAGGTGATTAAGAATGCAAATGGAATTTTGTCCTTCATTGCTACAGGGATGGAGTTTAAGACTAGGGAGTTTATGCTGCAATTGTATAAGGTGTTAGTGAGGCCACACCTGGAGTATTGTGTTCAGTTTTGGTCTCCTTACTTGAGAAAGGACGTACTGGCACTGGAGGGTGTGCAGAGGAGATTCACTAGGTTAATCCCAGAGCTGAAGGGGTTGGATTACGAGGAGAGGTTGAGTAGACTGGGACTGTACTCGTTGGAATTTAGAAGGATGAAGGGGGGATCTTAAAGAAACATATAAAATTATGAAGGGAATAGATAGGATAGGTGTGGGCAGGTTGTTTCCACTGGCGGGTGAAAGCAGAACTAGGGGGCATAGCCTCAAAATAAGGGGAAGTAGATTTAGGACTGAGTTTAGGAGGAACTTCTTCACCCAAAGGGTTGTGAATCTATGGAATTCCTTACCCAGTGAAGCAGTAGAGGCTCCTTCATTAAATGTTTTTAAGATAAAGATAGATAGTTTTTTGAAGAATAAAGGGATTAAGGGTTATGGTGTTTGGGCCGGAAAGTGGAGCTGAGTCCACAAAAGATCAGCCATGATCTCATTGAATGGTGGAGCAGGCTCGAGGGGCCAGATGGCCTACTCCTGCTCCTAGTTCTTATGTCCTGAGGAAGGAGCAGTGCTCCGAAAGCTAGTGATTTGAAACAAACCCTGCTGGACTTTAACCTGGTTTTGTAAGACTTCTTACTGTGCTCACCCCAGTCCAACGACATCATCTCCACATCATGGTAGGAGTGATTGAGTGGCATTAGGAATAAGAATATTGTCCTGGTGGGGCACTGGGTGGCAAGGTAGTTTATTTCCATTCCTAATGAGCTTGTTAATACAATGCTTGAGAAAATTTCTTCCACCTGGCTTTACATTTCAACCAGAAATAAATGATAGATAAATGTTCCCTTTTTTGGCAATCTGGGCCAGTAACAGTGATAGGAGGTTTCTGGATTTCTGATCTCAGAAATCGTATTTCCTGAACAGTATTTATGGAGTATTATGTCTTTACTTTAAAGATTCAATACATCAGCAAAACCGCACCAGAGCATCATTTCCAGAATTCCACCAGTTTTAAATACATTTCATCCCGAAAACTGCCGCAAAATATTAAAATCAGGATCTGTTTAAGCTGCCTGAGAATATGGGGGTTAACTGTCCAACATTGGCTACAGAACAGGCCCCAGACACCGAGGCATTTTGTTTAAACCTCACAAGGGTGGGTTGTGAAGGCATTTGTGGTTTGTTACTGTCATGGGCAGTGGATGTGGCCTCAAGGTTGGGGCTTCACAAGACGATCGTTTTTTACCTTCTTTCAGAAGAAATATATATAAGTTGTTAGGTGAATTGGATATTCTGAATTCTCCCTCCGTGTACCCGAACAGGCACCGCAATGTGGCGACTAGGAGTTTTTCATGGTAACTTCATTGCAGTGTTAATGTAAGCCGACTTGTGACAATAACGATTATTATTATTATTTATCAGGCAAGCTTTCTGTTATTTAGTTCAAAAGGATCCTTAAGGTGAAATTTTGTTTCTGGCAGGGCTCCAAAGCTCCGTCACCTACTTCACCACCCAGGAGGTGAGTGCTGACAGGTTATTTCAATCCGGGAAGACTAACCTTCTGTGCTTCTGACCACTTGCCAATTGTAGTCAGCAGAAAGTGATCGGGACTGGAACTGCTAAATTATTTTATTTTCCCTCCCCAACCCAGAGTTGCTGAGGCCAATTCTATCAATAGTTACACCCACACTGTTTTATCAGCTAACACAAGGTAGACTAAGAAAAGCATGGGGCCTTCCTATGTTTCTATGATACATTATCACACCACAGGATGCATTCGCCTAGTGAAACGCAAATAATAGTTTTTCAAAATCTGCTGTAACATGTGCAGAACGGCAGTAATGCAATAGAAGTTTATATTTTTATCATTATAACAGAACCCATGACCGATGCTGTCTCTCTTCTCTAGATGTCCAGTTATTCCTTGATGATCCAGGCAACAGACAATGGAAAACCTCCCCTTTTCAGTCACACTGCTCTAAACATCCAGGTGTTAGATGTGAATGACAATCCTCCCACGTTCTTTCAATTCAACTACAGTGTGGTTATTCAGGTAGGTACGAGGAGATCACAGCCATCACCTTACAGAAGGGTGTACACAGGTGGTTTATTGCAAACACAATACTAATAACAACACAACGACTTGCATTCGATTATATATTTTACATAGCAAAGTGTTCCAGAGAACTTCACAGAAGTATTATCAAACAAAACTTTGACAGCGAGTCACATAAAGAGATATTAGGATAGATGACTGTTATAACCCGCACATACCTACAGAGTGGCAACAATTAACTTCACCGGGAGCCTTGCAGAATGTGAACTCCCCAATTAAGAGGATGGATTACCTCAAAACAATGTATGATTTATGGTCTATAAAGCCGGCCAGGTAGGCACAGGCATGGCAGACCCATTTGGGATCTACCACGTAATGTCTATAATAGTTATTATAAATAAACAAAGTTTCTTTCAACTGCTCGGTGAGGACTCGTTCATGACCTTATAAAAGTGACTAAAATCTTGAACAAGAGATAGAGTTTAAGCAGCATCTTAAAGGAGAAGGAAGAGCTGGAATGGCTGAGCAGTTTAGGGAAGCAATGCCAGAGTTTTAGCTCTAGATAGTTGAAGGCACAGTTGCCAATGCTCCCATGATTGAAATCAGGGGCAGGATTCTCCGATCCCCCGCCGGGTCGGAGAATCGCCGGGGGGCAGCGTGAATTCCGCCCCGCCGGCCGCCGAATTCTCCGGCGCCAGTGATTCCGCGGGGGCGGGAATCGCGCCATTCGGCGGGCCCCCCCAGGCGATTCTCCAGCCGAAGTCCCACTGCTGTCATGGCAGTCCCGCCGGTGGGAATTAAACCACCTCTGTTACCGGCGGGACTGGCAGAGCGGGCAGGCTCGGGGTCCTGGGGGGGGCGCGAGGCGATCTGGCCCCGCGGGGTGCCCCCACGGTGGCCTGGCCCGTGGTCGGGGCCCACCGATCCACTGGCAGGCCTGTGCCATGGGGGCACTCTTTTCCCTCCGCCTCGGCCATAGCCTCCGCCAAGGCCGACACGGAAGTGACCTCCCCCTGCGCAGGGATGACGTTAGCAGCCGCTGACGCTCCCGCGTATGCGCGGACTTCCGCCGCCCAGCGGAGACCCTTCGGCCCCGGCTGACGTGGCGCCAAAGGCCTTTCCCGCCGGCTGGCCGCGCGCCAACCACTCCGGCGGGGCGTAGCCCCACAAGGTGAGGGCTTGGTCCCTAAAGGTGCGGAGAAGTCCACACCTTTGGGGTGGCCCAACGCCGGAGTGGTTCCCGCCACTCCATCCCGCCGGGACCCCCCGCCCCGCCGGTTAGGGGAGAATCCCGGCCCAGGTCTGCACAAGAGGACAGAATTGGACGAACATAGAGCTCTCAGGGCTATGTAGAGCTGTGCAAGCTTCCAAGAGTGGGGCTGGGCAGCCATGCCATTGCAGAATTTGAAAACACGGATGAGAATTTAAAAGATGACATATTCCTGAACTGAGTCCATGAAGGTCATCACATTGATTTATTCAACCCAGCTGTTGTTGGGTATGATATAGCTTTCCACAGACATTTTATTTCTTTATTTTAAATTTAGAGTAGCCAAGTAATTCTTTTTCCAATTAAGGGGCAATTTAGCGTGGCCAATCCACTTAACCTGCACATCTTTGGGTTGCGGGGGTGAAAGCCTTGCAGACAGGGGGAGAATGTGCAAACTCCACACGGACAGTGACCCGGGGCCGGGTATCGAACCCGGGTCCTCAGCACCACAGGCAGCAATGCTAACCACTGTGCTACGTGCCGCCCTTCGACAGACATTTTAAAGGTAGATTAGAGTACAAAGCTGCAGATTGTCATGAGTTTAGTTCAAGAGAATTATATCCTTTATCACCACTTATAGGATGTCACCTCTGTTCGACTCAAGTCCTCTTGGACAGAGTCTTACATTTCTTCCAACAAATAGCTGCATAAGACAATAGGATGTTAGAGCTGAAGTTGGCCATTTAGCCTGCTGAGTCTGCTCCGCCATACAGTGAGTTCATGACTGATCTGACATGATAATCTTCAACTCCACTTTCCCACCTTATCCCCATAACCCTTGGTTCCCTTGCTGATTAAAAATCTGTCTCTCTCAGCCGTGAACATATTTAACGACCCATCTCTCCGCGGTAAAGAATTCCACAGATTCACCACCCTCTGAGCGAATAAATGGACAACCCTTTACTCTGAGATTAGGCACTCTGGTCTTAGACTCTCCCACAAGGGGAAACAGCATCTCAGCATCGACATTGTCAAGCCCCCTGAGGTTCCTACAAGTCTCAATAAGGTCACCTCTCATTCTTTTAAACTCCAACTAGCACACACCTGGATGGAGTGGCACAAGACAAGTGAAGTGGTGGAGGGGAAAGGAAATTGGGGAACAAATAAGAACGAGATGATGGGGATCAAGATGCTACCAGGACTTGATGGCCTGAGTTATAAGGAGAGGTTGAATATGCTGGGACTTTTTTTCCCTGGAGCATACGAGGCTTAGCGGTGACCTTATAGAGGTTTACAAAATATTGAGGGGCATAGATAAGGTAGATAGTCAACATCTTTTCCCAAAGGTCGAGGAGTTTAGAACTAGAGGGCACAGGTTTAAGAAGAGAGGGGAGAGATAGAAAAGAGGCCAGAGGGGAAATTTCTTCACAGAGAGGGTGGTGAGCATCCGGAACGGGCTGCCAGAGGCAGTGGTAGAGGCGGGTACAATTTTGTCCTTTAAAAAACAGAGAGTTCCATGGACAGGGTGGGTATTGAGGGAAATGTGTCAAATGCGGGCAAGTGGGACTAGCTTAGTGATAGAAACTGGGCGGCATGGACAAGTTGGGCCAGCTGTAAGCATCTAAGACTCTAAGGTCCAACTACTCAACCTCTCATAAGAAAATCCCTCCATAGCCGGGATCAACCTAGCAAACCTTCTTGGGACTGCCTCCAGTGCCAGTATATCTTTCCTGATGTGATGTGATTTTTATTTTCCAACGCTGTCATAGACATTTTGATTTAATTTTGTTTCAATGTTGATCATCAACTTAAACTTCTTGATGGATTTTACCTTAAGGGGTAGGCTGGGAGGCAGAGCCCTTTAAAATGACACCATAAGAAAGTGGTGGGGTTGGGTGTTGGAGTGCCCATTGTCTTCCCACTAATTTGGTATTCTGCCAACGGTGGGGCAGGGGAAAGATGGCACTCCTGTTCGAAGGCAAATTGTGCCAGTTAAGGGTATCTTTCCACTGCCTCTGGCATTTTACCAACAATGTTTGCGCCTTCCGCCATGTGGAGAGATTGCCAGGTGAACCCCATGGCCCTGTGGTGGTGGTGGGGATGGGGGGGGGTGGGGGGATGGGGGGGGGACACACTCTCTGTGGCCCCCTAGTGACAAAGCCCACCCCACTCCTCAAACCCACTTACTTTGTAGTGTGGGTGTCATCTATCACTGTGTCCTTTCAGAAGGGTGCATTACCAGTAGTGACCACACTTCTAGTCCGTCAATAACTGACAGCACTTGGTGGCGGGCTCCCCGCCTTTTAATTTTTATCCCATCCTTAAAGTTTCAAAGCCAATGCACAGAGTTGACAGGACAAACACTTAATCCATCTCATCACATGAAAACCAATTTGAATTGAAGCCAATTGATGGTCTCCACAAGAGAGACATACAAGATCCAAGCTGATAAGAAAAGGCATTGCACCTCATCTTGGGCTTGATTTGATGCTTGATCTTAGCCAGTAAGCTGAGAGGTGATGCCTTTTAAAGGGAGGGAAGCCCCAATTGTAACTATATAGTTGCTGGCTGGGCTTTAAATGCAGCTGAGGCAGGGTTTATGGAGAGGAAAGAAAATAGAATGTATGTATTACTCTTGTTATAAGATTGAATGTTGAGACAAGATCAAAAGGGAAATGGATGTGGAGAAATGAAATTATACTGAGCTCAGCAATCAGGCCTGCTCATTGACAGCCCATGTCAGTATCACGTGCATAGCCAGCACCCATCTGATTAATTATGTTCCCAAATATCTGATGGATTGAGACAGATCCAATGTGGGCAACATTTGTTACCTTTTAAATGAGGGACAAGCTGATCAGTGGTGACTAATAATCTTGTGTGGTCATTAACTAGCTATGCAAATCTTTAGAGACTGAAAGCTGTTTTTCCCTTCTCAGGAGAATGAGCCAATTGGCTCGAGCGTCTTGCAATTGTTGGTAATAGACCGGGACTCCGGCTCCAATGGCCCACCATTCCTGTTCTCCATTGCAGCCGGAAACGAGGGGAGCAACTTTCACATTGACCACCTGGGACTGCTGAAAACGCAAGCTCGCCTCCACCAGAAAGTGAGGGATCAATACATTCTGCAGGTTCAGGTAAATGTTCTAAAATGCCTTCACACTTTTCTTAATACTGTCCAAAGACACCGACTGTCAGGTTAAAAAAAGAACTTTGGCACATGAGGTTGAGTGCCAATTAGCCTTATCTGCATTAAGAATGGTGGACATGAATGTGTTACCCTCATCGCCTGAGGCTGCTGGCATTGCATAAACATAGGTCAACATCAATACATCTCCAGTTTTGCCTGTATTACTTAACTTGTGCAATCAGATTCTCCAAGATACAATTGAATATTATCTCTGCTGCATTAAACAGCATAACTCTGACCTGCTCAGGCAAATCCTAAACTGGCACTGTTACAACCTTCCAAACAATGGCACCATTGATGTACCTTCTTGCTGAATAGCTGCCCTTCTTTGTTTCTAGAATGAACTCATTAGAGCACCCATTATTCCATTCACCACAGAAAATAAATTCTCCAAACATTTTGCTTCAATAACAAGCATAATAAGATTTTGGTCGATACTTCTAATAATCCATTTAGCTACAGGTACACTTTTGCAGGCTCAGGCACTGTGAATGGGAGAGGATTAAAGACTGGAAAATGATAGTGGATATGTCTGTTGGCTTAGCGAATGAAAGCCTCAAAAGACTCAGGCACTGTCCCATATTGGCACACATCCAGAACTGTTAATCCAATGTGCTTTCTCACTAAACCCTGTCTAAAATGACTACAGCAAAGACTAGAGAGCAAGAAGTGACATAATGTTATTCATTTTTAAACATTTGTTTTCTTCAGGTCACAGACAGCGGTCAGCCATCTTTGTCATCTTCATCTTTTATAAACATTCGAGTGATTAAGGAAAGTCAGTACCCGCCATCTGTGCTTCCTCTGCAAGTCTTCATTGTTACTTCCAACAGCAAGTTTCCTGGACGATTCGTTGGAAAGATTCACGCGGTAGACCTTGACGTTCACGATACTCTCACGTACAGCATGGTTCCGGGGTTAATGGCAGACGACATGTTTTCCATTGGAAGTGAAGATGGCAAAGTGTTGGCACAGCATGCCTTAGAGGCAGGGCACTACTCCTTCAATGTCAGCGTCACTGACCGAAAATTCATCACAACGGAGGGTGTGCAAGTCCACGTCACACGTGTGACCCCGGACGTACTCGACCACAGCGTTCTGGTGGAACTGCTGCAGGTCACACCGGAGAGGTTCATCAGCGACCACTGGCGTAACTTTCAGAGATCCTTGGCAAACCTCCTGCAGGTTAACAAGAAGAACATTGAGCTCATCAGCATGCAGCCGGCACAGAGTTCTCCAAACTTAGACATCCTTCTGGTCGTAAGGGAATCGGAAGACTCCTTTTATAAACCTGATGTCCTGCAGCAGAAGCTCACCTCATTTGCTGTGGACTTGGAAAGGTTGGATGGAATTCAGATAGAGAGGGTCATTCACCGGTGTTCCAATCACAATTGTCACCAACAACACTGCGAGGGGAAATTTCAACTGAACATGGGAAATGTATCAACATACACTACTGCTGTTCTTAGCTTCATTATCCCTCAATACCTTCATTATCAAGCCTGCTCATGTAATGGTAAGATTTAATTCTCTGATCATTAAATCAAAGTGTTGATCCAACTCTTTCTCAATCCACTTCTGGAGGTGGCCACCTTGGCTCAGGGATAGCATTCTTGTCTCTGAGTCAAGGGGTTCTGGGTTTCTGCCATTTCAATACGCTTGAGCACACAATCTTAGCTTGCATTTCAGTGCCATATAGGACGAGTTCTCCCGGTGTCCTGGTGAACATTTATTCCTCAATCAACACCACCAAAATAAATTACCTGGTCATTTATCACTTGAACAAATTTGCGGCCTGTGATACAGTGGCTATAATCTAATAAGTACTCAATTGATTGTTAAGCACCATGGGATATAAATTTACACAGCACTTAGGAACATGGGAACAGGAGTAGTCCGTTCAGCCCATTGAGCCTGCTCCGCCATTCAATACGATCATGGCTGATCGAACACTTCAATGCCTTTTATCCACATTATCCCTATAATCCCATACCTTATTGTGGGGCAGAGATTGCCAAAGGTTCACAATGCTCTGTGAACAGAGATTTCTCCTCATCTCTGTCCTAGGTGGCATCTCCCTTATTTTGAAATTGTGTCCCCTGGTTCTAGACTCCCCAACCAACGGAAACATCTTACCTGCATCTACCCCTGTCCATTCCTTTAAGTGTTTTGTAGGTTTCAATGAGATCACCTCTTATTCTCAGAAACTCTAGCGAATACAGGTCTAGTTTGCCCAATCTCTTTTCATCCCATCTTCCCCGGAACAAGTCTGGTGAACTTTTGTTGCACTCGCTCTATGGCAATAATAGCCTTTCAGAGGTACGAGGACCAAAGCTGCACCCAGTACTCCAGATGCAGTCTAACCAAGTTCCTACAAAATTGAAGCCAGGCCTCACTACTGTACTCAAAACCTCTTACGATAAAGGCTGAAATTCCATTAACCTTCCTGATAGTTTGATGCACCTGCATGCCCGCCTTCAGTAACTTATGGACAAGCACACAGTCCTTGGACAAGGTCCAAAGATATGCAAATTCAGTGGATTGGCCATTCCATGTTGTCCCTTAGTGCCCAAAGATGTGCAGATTAGGTGGATTAGTCATGATCAATGCACAAAGTTATGGGGATAGGGTGGGGTCGTTGGCCTAGGTAGGGTGCTCTTTCAGAGGGTCAGTGCAGACGTGATGGACCGAACAGCCTCCTTCTGCACTGTAGGGATTCTACGGACAGCCAAGCTCCTGTGTACATCTACACTTGCTAATTTCTTACCATTTAGGAATTACTCTGCTTACCTGATCCTTCTACAAAAATGGATTACCTCACATTTTTCCACATTATATTCCATCAGCCATGTTCCTGTCCATTCACTAAGTCTATCCAAATCCTCCTGTAGCCACTTCACATCTTTTTCACAACACGCATTCTTGCCTAGCTTTGTATTGTGAATATTCGGGCCCAAGAAATGATCCTTGCGGTTCCACACTATCCATAGTCTGCCAACATGAGAATGTCCCTTTTATTCCTCCTCTTTATTTTCTGCCTTTTAGCCAATCCTCATTCCTTTTAAAAAAATAAATTTCGAGTACCCAATTCTGTTTTTTTCCAATTAAGGGGCCATTTAGCGTGGCCAATTGACCCACCCTGCACATCTTTGAGTTGTGGGGGTGAGACCCACACAAACACGGGGAGAATATGCAAATTCCACATGGACAGTGACCCGGGGCAGGGATCGAACCCGAGTCCTCAGCGCCGTGAGGCAGCAGTGTTAACCGCTGTGTCATCTCCGGTCCCCAAGCCACGTGTTTCCCAGCGCCGCGCCGTTCACTGGCAGCGGGATTCTCTCTACTCGCCGCTTGTCAATGGGATTTCCTCTTGAAGTCAGCCCACATGGTCAGGAAACCCGCAGGCGGGGATGCACTGCCAGTGCGAAAAGATAATCCCAATGGTCGGAGAAGTCCAGCCAGTATGTTGCCTCCTAGCTCATGTACTTTAATTTTGCTAATTAACCTCCTGTGGGGGATTTTATAGCTGTGGCAAGAAAATCATTCCTAAATGCATGACCTTTAGGTGGTGACTTTTGCTGACGTAATGTTCGCCCTCCAATACTCCGCTCAAATGTAATTCTTCATACATGAGCCCAGATAGTGAAAAACAGGAGGATATTCCCCATGGGAGGCATCGTGGTTGAGCCTAATCCAGTACTGATACCCACACACACATATATATATATATATATATACATGTACCTAGTAGCTAGTGGGTCTCTTTATGGTGATTAGGAGTAGGAAACCCAATTGGTTTTTTTTCCCTTCGATATTCCAAACATTTCCAGGTCATCTATAGAACCTTCGCTCAGTGAACTCGGCCTCCCCCTGAAGCTGAACCTGTGACTCCTGTATCACATTGTTCAAAATGAAGAAGTGGGTTTATCTACTGAGTATTTTGAGAGACCCAAAAGTAAACAAAAATAAGCATCTTAAAATATGATTGTTGCAGATATTGAAATGAATTTTATATCACTCAACGTGTTGAGGTGAACAGATAATTGTTCTTTGAAAATAGTTTTGCTCAGCGACGAATGCTTAATCTCACCAGCCTTGATGTACTGAAGACGTCCTGTTTTTACATGCTGTGCTGTGCAATTCAATCTATTACCATCTGTGTTATCTAGCATAACTAAACAAGTGATGTACTCATCTCCAAAACCAACAGCTGCATCCCACCTATTTCCCTCCACTCAGAATCAACAAAGATTCTTATCTTCAGCTTTAGTTCCTTCCAGGGCCTTGTTCCTCCCAACCACCTTGATCTTTTCCAGGTCTATGTTGCTGAAAACATCCTCCAGGCTGAAAGCATCCTCCAGTCCTTCAATATTCGCTTATTTCCCCCATTCCACCATCAGTTTTCACTTCTTCAGCCTCATTATCCCTGTCAACTGGAAACTCTTGTGTCCATCTTGACATCTCCTTTCCTGACTTCAAATACCCCCTTATTACCCCCCTTTTCAACTGTGGTTTTGTCTGCACCAACCCGCTTCCTCACCTTTTATTACTACAGCTTACCTATTACCCCTGTTCTCACTGACCTAAATTGGATTCTGGTTAAGCAGCACCTTGATTTTATAACTTTCCTCTTTGTTTTCAAATATTTCCAGGGCCATGCTCCTTCCTATTGCTGAAATCTCCACAGGTGATCAAAACTAGTCCAGAAGATCACTGTGGCCCTGACTTCCTAACAGCACTTAACTCTTGTTCGAATGCCAAGATCTCTTTCTTCCTCCACCATCTTTAATACTTCACCTCGAAGGGTCTATGTATGTTGAGCAGTTGCCATCCCCATATGGACATCACAACACTTTTCCCAAATTAAACAGCACTGGGCATTTATTGGAGCAAATATTAAATTAGTGATTGTCTATAATTATAGCCATTGGATTATGACGTTATTTTACCTTCTTTAAAAAAGTTGAATGATCAATTGATATTTCAGATTCTTCTCTGAGATTCACTGGTGAAAGCTACTTGAAGTATCGTTATCTGGATGAAGAAGCTCCGCTGAACACAGTCATCACATTCCGAATGCAGACCCTCCAGTCAGAGGCAGTGGTGATGTACACCAATGGGACTGATTCCAGTCTTCTTGAGGTAAACGCGCAACCTTTTCAATATCCTTTAGATTCGATAGTCATTTAAACATTGGGCCAGACAAACAGCAAAGATGAATTAAAACATTTTTTTTCTTTGGGTGACAAAACAGAGATTTGGTTAGTTGAGTGTTTGATACATGCAGAGTCCCAAGAAATGGGTCAACTCACCTCATTCCAACAATTCGAGTGCTATTTTGAAAGTGAGGTTATTAGGGTTTGATACATTTTCCAGATAAATTAACATAATAATTATATTGTTGAGTACCTGAGAATGCTAGTGTAATTATTGTTAGTAAAATGAATACTGTCAAGAAGCTTTGGTGTACGATGGGGAAGGAGTAAATTAACACGATTGGATAGAAACAGAAGAGGCTGAGCAAGAAAGGTCACTGAAATCAGGGAAAACAGTGAGACCAAAGTTCAGGCTGGTAATATAATAAGAATCTTTATTGTCACAAGTAGGCTTACATTAACACTGAATGAAGTTACTGTGAAAAGTCCATAGTCGCCACATTCCGGCACCTGTTCGGGTACACCGAGGAGAATTTAGAATATCCAGTTCACCTATCAGCACGTCTTTCAGGTCTTGTGGGAGGAAACCGGAGCACCCGGAGGAAACACATGCAGACACGGGGAGAATGTGCAGACTCCACACAGACAGTGACCCAAGCTGGGAATCGAACCTGGGACCCTGGAGCTGTGAAGCAACAGGAATAATCACTGTGCTACCATGCAGAACAGGACCAAAGGGAGGAGGACTGTTAACAATACCTGAAGGATGGCCTGATGTAAAATACGACAACAGCAACTTGCTGACAAGACCGTGATAGCTTGTACTTCATAGACACAGTAGACAGAAAGAATATCAGAACATAAGAGCTAGGAGTAGGACATTCAGCCCTTCGAGCCCACTACACCATTTAATGAAATCATGACTGTTCTACTTCAACACCATTATCCTGCACTATCCTCTTATCCCTTGATGTTTTTAATATGTATAAATCCATCAATCTCAGTCTTGAACATACTCAATGACTGAGGCTCCACAGCCCTCTCGGGCAGAGAATTCCAAAGATTTGCCACACCACCCTCTGAGTGAAGAAATTCCTCCTCATCTCAGTTCCAAATGGCCTGCCCCTTATTCTGAGCCATTGTCTACGTTTCCTACATCGTGAAGGACAATGGAAGCCACTGTGGAATGACCTGATTCTCCACTCGTGCCGTTAATGTAGTCCGGTACCGTCAGAGGAATGTTATCATATGAACTTTGATACTGAGTCACAGCCAAAAGATACAAGGGCAGATGAGCAAAACCTTGTTCAAAGAGCTGAATTTAAAGCAGCGTCTTAAAGCAGGGAACGTAGGTAGAGAGGCGGGGAGGATACATTCAGAAATTTATTTGGGATGGGTTCTGCTTTATGGGAGGCAGAAGATGGGGCAGCTAACCAGGAGAGCATTGGAATATATGTTTTTAAAGGCACCAATATACCGAAGCAAATGAATAATGATAGAAGGCAGGCTAAAAACGATGAGAAAGGAAATGAAGGTAGTGGAGAATTAGAGAAACCGATGAGGTTTTGTATTAGGTGATAGAATGGGACTGGGCTGATGGGACTGCATGGAAGGGATTACAATAACAAAGATGGGTGGGTTCATTCTTTCCAGAAACACAGCAGATTACACTGTGGCAGAAACACATTTTTAAAAATCTCCCTTGTTTTACAGATCACTAACGGGAATCTGAGGTTCACTTATATCTGTGATGGAAAGAGTAGGGTTTTGTCAGTTAACGGCACACCAGTCAACAATGGGCTGTGGCATTCAGTTCAAGTTGAGGTAACTGAGCTGTCTGTGAAGCTGGTGTTGGACTCAATACACACAGACTCTACTGCACTTTCAGAAACATGTCGGAGAAGTGATGATGTGTTTTTCGGTGGCCAAGTTCAAGAGCATAACTTGGGGCCCAATAATCAAGAACAAATCAACAAGGAGTTTAAAGGCTGCCTTGGCTCCCTTAGATTCCAGAGGGATGAGATCTTAACAGATGAAGAAACAAACAAACCATTTGTGGCGGTTGAAAGATCTGTGGGAATTGAAGCCTGTTGTCCCCCCGTTGAAATATGTTCAAAAACGCCATGTCAAAATCGGAGAACATGCACTGAAACTCTGTCTGGAGGTGAGTAAAGAACTCATCGGGAAAAAATACAAGTAAAACGTTTGGATCGGTCTGGCTATAGTACAGAACTCTTAAGCTCACCCGATAGTTCAGCTAATTTATGAAGTTTGCCCCAGTTGAATCAGCTGTTGACATTCATTGTCTGGGCTCATTCATGAAGGTTGGTTGCTTGGGTGAAGCTTAGAGATCCATAGCCTAGAAAATGTTAAAACTATCGAGGGGAAGGATGGGATAAAATTGTCAGAAAACTGCTATGGCACAGGTTATTATATGGCTCGAACAGAATCTGTACATATAATTTTATTTCTTAAAATCAGGCTATGTTTGCAAATGTCGGAAGAATATTCTTGGCATCCATTGTGAACTGTTGGACCACCCCTGCCTGTCTCAACCCTGTTTATATGGAGCGACCTGCATCCCGCAACAGAATGGCTACACCTGCAACTGCACAAAGGGAAATTCAATGCCAAGGTAAAGCACAGTACCAGATCACACTCCGCTACATCTGCTTCTTGCATCTCTTTATTAACACTGAAAATGAGCAGAAATAGTGGACCAAAGTTCAAGTTGCACAGTAGCTGTCTTCAACCTGGTATTTCATGCATCTGGTGACATGTTACCTTATTTGGTTGAAACATGGCATCGAATTGCAGAATACAGAGTTCACACTTGTATACTCCTTAGTAAATACCTATCTAACTTCTGTTTAAAATGACCAGTTCTATCAACTCCAATCATTCCAATCATTCACCATTCTCTGGTGAAATAGTCATATCTGATCTGTCCATACCTAAAATCCATGTGCCGTATCCTGTAGGTAAACATCATTTAGTTAATAGTTCAATGTTTACTCTCTTTTGGTCATCCCATCGCATTGCACTATTTTACATTGAACTTAATTTTCAATTTCTCACACTGACCTCAAAAACTATATCGATTCCTCTTCATCTGATTAACCAGCTAGGATTTCATTGAATCCACGGAGCAAAAAGAAGCAATTTGGCTCTACAGGCCTATACCATGAACCTCCTCCTACTTTACTTCATCTCATCCTATCAACTTATCCTTTCCATCCCTTCCCGCGCCTCCATATAAATAAATATCTTCCCCTTAGGCTGGGTTTGTTTTCCCTGGAGCAGAGGATGCTATGGGGGGGATCTGATCGAGGTTGACAAAATTATGAGAAGCATAGATAGGGTATATCGTAAGGATTTTTCCCCCATCGCAGAGGTGTCTAAATCCAGAGGGCATAGGTTTAAGGTGAGCAGTAAGTGGTTTAGATGGGACCCGAGGAAACATATTTTCACCCAGGGGGCGGTGGAAATATGGAATACACTGCCTGAGAGGGTGGTGGCGGCAAGTATTCTCACAGCATTTCGGATGAGCACTTAAATCGCCAAGACATAGAAGGCTATGGAATAATGCTGGTAAATGGGATGAGTATAGATTTGTATTTGATGGTCAGGTGGATCGAAGGGCCCGTTTCTATGACTTAAATGCATCTACTTTATTCACATCACGTGATGGGTGGCACGGCGGCACAGTGGTTAGCACTGCGGCCTCACAGCTCCAGGGACCCGGGTTCAATTCCGACTTTGTGTGACTGGCGTTTGCACTTTCCCCCGTGTCTGCGTGGGTTTCCTCCCACAGTCCAAAGATGTGCAGGTTAGGCGAATTGGCCATACTAAATTGCCCCTTAGTGTCAAAAAGGTTAGGTGGGGTTACTGGGTTGCGGGGATAGGGTGGACGTGAGGCCTTGAGGAGGATGCTCCTTCCAAGGGCCGGTGCAGACTCGATGGGCCGAATGGCCTCCTTCTGCACTATAGGGATTCTATCTATGAAATGTAGCAGTGTGTTCTACATTCTTGCTACTTTCTGTGCAGAGAAATTCATCTTAAATTCTTTATCCGATCTGTTAATGTTTAACTTAATTATGCCTAATTCTGATTCATCCAAAAGTGGGTATGTTTCCCCCACTTTCATCCCCGTGAACCACTTCATAATTTAAAGAAAACTTCCATCAGGTCTCCACTTAGTCATCACTTTTCCAGAGAAAAGAAACTGGAATGGATTTTCAAATGCCAGTGAGGCAAGAACGGGTGCAGGAGTGCATTGAAAAGCACGCTCCCGGAGGGAGTCACTTTACCATCTGGAACACCATGAGGTTTTCAAATAGAAATAGAGGTGCGGAGCCAGGAAGCTGCATGTGAAGCGTTTGTTGATGTCATTGATGAGTTCATTAACTGGCCTCAGAGGAGCAGTTTAAAGTTTCAATTTCTGGAAACATGCAATGCCTGGCACATGTTAGGATGCAGCTGCTGTGAACACGGTGGGAAGCTATGAAAAGTAACTAATGCACTGCTCAACATTTTTAAGAAATGGGGGAAAATGCTCAGCTTTTCATCCAATGGTGTAAATAGTATCATAGCTGGTGCTGAGTAGCATATATTTGTCATTGGTGACTGGTGGGACTCTGAAAGAATTGAGATGGGAGCCAGGCTACTCTGATATTGGACAGAAGAGTGAGGAGGAGCTCCTTGCAAGGCCCGGGATCAAACGTCCGCGTCTGGGAGACCTCACCAGGGCGCCGTTTAGTACTGGCCCACACAAACGTGGACCAGACGTAGCGGCACCTGGGGGGGTTCACGCAGGTCATTGGAGGCCCCTGTATGGTCGTACTCTGAACACGGTCTTACATGGCACTCCCACTGCCATCCGGGAACCTTGGCCCTGCCAGCTGGGCACCCAGGCAGTGCCAAGGTGCCAGGTTGGCACTGCCAGTGATCAGGCCTGGGTGTGCCCTGACCTTGTGAGGGGGGTACCCGAGGTCCTCTAACGGGTGTGTTGGGGGGAGGGGGGTCCAGATACCGTGGTGGAGGGTCCAGAGATCGGGCCGACATTTAAAAATGGCGCCCAGATCTCTTCCTTTACTGACTAGCTGAAAGGGGCGTTCCTCACCGAGACCAAAGAAAAACAGAGTCCCGTTTGATAGCAGGGTCATTCTCTGTGCTGATGGCACCGAGAAACACCCCGCCAAAGATACCCAAAACGGGACTCTCTCCTCCTCCCCCCCTCCCCCTGTTAAATCACACCATTGTGCCATCCTCATCACTTGCCTTCTCACCTATAAAAATATAAATCTAACAAATTTGTCAGGCATGATTGCCCCTTCTTGAAGTCATTCCGACACTGCTGGATTCTATTTCTAAATAATTATTTCCTTTATCATGGACTCTTAACATTTTCCCAATGACAGAAATTTCTTGTCTCCCTCTTTTAATAAAGGTGTTGCATTGCCAATTTTCCTATCCTCTGGGACTTTTCTAGAATTTAAGGACTCTTGGAAGATTTCTACCAATGTATCCACTATCTCTGTGGCTACTTCCTTTAATATCCTGGGATGCAACCCATCAGGTCCAGGGGACCAATCGGCCTTTAGTCCCAGTAGTTTCCCTAGTACTTTTTCCATAGTGATTGTTATTGTCTTTATTTCGTTCCCATCTATACCTTGATTACTTAGTATTTTTGGAATGTTATTAGTGGAAAGGGATAGCAAGTAAAGGTTATATTGTAATACTCCATTTGAAGGGAGGAAAGTTTTCTTTCGAGGAGAAAGTGAGCTGTTGTGATATTGTGTGTGCAGCCCTTGTAATGTAAAGGTGTTCAACAGAGCAAGGGTTAATATGGGATTTGAGAATGGCACCACCCATGGTAAGATGTATAGTTTCACATGATAATAGACTCTGGAGATCAGTCTACCCACCCCCTGAGGGAAACTCAAGAAAAGCTGATTGGGTACTGGCGTACAGCCAACCCAATAAATAACAGTGCTAACAACCACAATGTGCGTTGGACAGGAGTGACCACCATGCCCTTCATCTGAAGATAGAACTCTCAAATTATCCTAATATTCACGGCCTTTAGGCTCGCCACCGTTGACCACCTGCTGTGATGGCATCCTCGCGAAGTCCAGCACTGTCTCCTCCATAAGCTGTTGTGCTCCTCAGTGATGCCCCCTACTCAATTGTGCTGCATATATGGGGGCTGCTGTCTCCTCAGTGATTCAAGAGGCCACTTTCTCCAACAATGTTGAAGAGAACCATGGGCAGTCAGTCACCACAGCTCATGTGCATACTGGTTTATACAGAGTTAGAGGCCCGTCATCCAGCCGTTGATTGTCACTCACCTTTCCAGACCTTATTAGGTCATTTAATCTTTTACGACATTGTACCGATGTCATTTTGGTCACTTCTGAAATTTGTAGCCATTTCCTTCCAGGCTCTATTGATGTATCTGGGCAGATTTATTCTCTCATGCATTGGGAACTCCTCTCCCTGATCTGCCTTGGTAAATGTCTCTAGGGAGGCATTGGAAAATGTTGGTGCCGCCCTGTGCATCTTACTGTGCCATCTCCTCAGGGCTGTTGTCTGCCTCTTCAAACGTCCCGAGTTAATTGGATGCCAAACCCGCCCTGGGCCAGTTACACATTTTCCACTTGAAAATTGCATCACACCATTGATGCAGACGCGACACCGGATTGGAATGTGGAAATGATTGGCGGGAGGGGGGGGCACATGATGGTGCAGGGGGTAGGTTTGCCAACCCCAGATAACCCAACCCTCTAACCCTTTTGGTATTTTTTAATAGTTGCATCCTTTCAATTCTGGTAAAAGCTGAAATACTTTCTCAGTTGAGGATTATTTTAAAAGGAAAGTAAAAATTAGCTTTGGTACCTTCTGTTGAAACTCGTCCATATGAAACCATCTATAATAAATTCAATATCTGCGCACAATTCCTGTCTGCAGTATCTCCTTTGACATTATATTCTTACAGTCGCATTTATAATGTAAATTGCCCGAATGTTGTAATTACAATCTGTAGTGCCTTCCCTCTACTCACCCACCTGCACTTCAGAGAAACCTCTATTCTCCTGTGGAATACACTTGCCAAATTGCCCTGTTTGCGATTTAACAATAAATCACAATTATACAAAATAAGGGCAGAAAGCAATAATTTAACATGGAAATTTGATTATGTTTGTTGCGCCTACCTTCTAATGTTTCTTCTGCTGAGACGTATATTGGTCTTGACTTCCTTTGTACAGTATAAATGGAGATCCCTTGGTATAGATTACAAATCACATGTGGACATATTTGGCCTCAGTGAAATCCATTGCTTTTAATCTCCTTCTCCTTAAATCTCCAATGACACCTGCTATCATTGATGTTTCCAAATCCACAACCGAGAAGGATAATGGGAATTCCACCACCTTATGTTCCCATCCAAGCCACACACCATTCTGACTTAGAAATGTGTCATGTTCCTCCACTGTCGCTGGGTCAAAAATCTTGAACTCCCTCCCTAACAGCATTGTGAGTGTACCTACACCTCATGGACTGCAGCAGTTCCAGAAGATGGGTCACCACCACTACATAGATGTTTACAGCAAAGAAGCAGGCCGTTCAGCCCATCGTGTTCACGCCAGTCATCAAAGAACTGACTACACTAATCCCATTTTCCAGCGCTTGGCCCGAAGTCCTGGAGGTTATGGCAGCGCAAGTAAATATCTCTACATTTCCTAAATGTTATAAGAGTTTCTGACTTAACCACCCTTTCAGGCAGTGAATTCCAGACTTCCTTCATCCTCTGAGTGAAAAACTTTCTCCTCTTCGCCTTCCACCTCTTACCTTAAATCAATGCTCCCTGGTTGCTGAACCCTCTACTAATGGAAAACTGCCTTCCTATCTGCCCTATCTATATCCCTCATAATCTTACACACCTCTATTAGGTCCCCTTTCAACTTGCGCTTCGCCAAGGTAAACAGCCTTAGCCTATCCAATCTTTCCTCATAGCTCAGACCCTCCAGCTCAGGTGGCATCCTGGTAACTTTCCTTTGCGTCCTTTTCAGTGCAATCACATCCGTATTGTAATGTGGTGACTTTCTCAAGCGCAATTAGCGATGGAGAATAAATGATGACTTAACCAGTGACGCCTACATCTCATGAAAGAATTTTTAAAAGTGAGCCTGAAACAAAGAGACAAGAATTTCCACTAATAATTGCATTTTATTTCAATGCTTATCATATGCGTATATTCTCATTATATTTTTACATCTAACAATGCCCTGAAGACACTGCCACTTGATGTTTCTATCTTTAACAGGTTCCTTTATAACTCAAGAAAAACAATTGCAGCTTTTTGTGCTGTTGCCTTGTTACTGTGGAATGATTTCCTTTGCTGTCTCACATGAGTTTTATGATTTAGGACTATTTGCAAAAGGCACCGTTCTGAAGTGGCATTGGCCATTCAGTTTTAATGTTAATATTTCTATCGAACTGTGAAGATTGTCATGGTCAAGGTCATTTTATTATGACATGCCACCCAGTGGAGGTCGCTACATAACAATCAGTAGCACAAAGACTGACCCATTTCCACTTGCCTAACCTCGGGGTGCTGATGCCAGTAAAGGTGCCCTATCTCCATCCTGACTGTGGTCAGCGTGGACTAGGGATGATTCGTTGTGTGTAAAGCTCCGGAGAGACAGTGATTTTAACTCTGAACCAGTGGGTGGGCTCTCCCCACCCATCCTCTGTCCCCCAACCAAGTTAACTGTTTCTAACAACTGTATGCTTTGAATTCTCAGGTGCAAAGAGGACGTTAACGAATGCCCAAAGCAGGCTTGCATGAACAACGGGAGCTGTGAGAATTTCTATCATTTATTTAACTGCAGCTGTGTGTCTGGATACACGGGCAAATTGTGCGAGATATTCGCGGAGGGGCACTTGCAGAGCTCCCCGATCGTCATCAGCCACTATGAAATTATTGAAATAGTAGGGGCAGTGCTAGCGATCTGCATTTTAGTTGCACTGTTTGTCGTCTTCCGTAAGGTCAGGAGCAAAAAGAAGAAGCAAACCTCCCTGCACATTCTGGGCAGCAACGAGCTGTCAAAGAGTGAAACAACAAAGAACACATACTGTGCTTCACATTCGTCCGCGCTGATCCCACTCAACATTCTCAAGGGCTCTGCGTACGACTTGGAGAGAGATTTATACCAAGGGTCACTCGGGCATCCAGACCTCAACACGTTCAACCCAGTTCACAGCAAGTGCAGGTCAACTGTTGTGTGCAGCGTGGCACCAAACCTTCCTGCTCCTCCCTCATCCAACTCGGATAATGAATCTATTCCAAAGACGACGTGGGAGTGCGAGTACGAGGGTGAGAACAATCAACATTTATTACCTTAGAGTCGTAGAGTCATTTACGGCAAAGGGGGAAGCCATTCTTTCCATCCATTCCATGCCTCAGTAGCTTTACCTTGTCTACCTCACCTGAACCCATCATAATTTGGTACGCATGGATAAAAACTTCCCTCAATCCCTTTTGCTCCAAGGAGAACAACCTCAGCTTCCCTAATCTAAATTTTAGCCGAAATCCTTCACCCCTAGAACCACTCTGGTCAATCTCTCTTCTGCATCCTCTCAAGGACCTCCACATCCTTCCTAAAATACGGTGACCCGAACAATATTCAGTTGTGGCCTAACCTGGGCTTTATAAAGTTTCTGCAAAACCTTCCTGCTTTTGGACTCAATGCTCCTAATTATCAAGCTCAGCATTCCATATGCTTCGCTATCTTTGGGATCTTTCTATTTAAACAAAGCTTAAATAGGTTAAAAGCATAATCGTCTCAAATTTACTTTAGAAACCTTCTGCGTAGGGTCGCCTAGCAGCTCAGTGAATTTGGAGCTGACCCGTGCTAATCAGGAAATTTCCAGATTTGGGGCCAGGTGTGCGCTGAGTGACTTGACAGGTTTTGGTTCTGCGCGAGTGAAAAGCAGTTTGCCAATGACATTCCATGAGGCCAGTTCGCCTTCAAATGCTGATTGCTGCATTAGTGTCTGAGAATGACATGCCTGTGAGACCTCAAATTCTTGCTTTAGCTGAGAGCCTTAAAGATCAAAACTGCCCTGACCAGCAACAGCGATTCCTTTGACTGGAATCATTTACACTCAGTTCCCATATCATTTGTCTCTGCATTTAGGTATCAGCCAAGGCGTATCTATTAGGAGACCATATCTAGTGCCTTTTGAGTCCAATAACAATCTAGAGGATGATGTCATGATATGCAGGCGTGCAGATAATGATATACAGACAGGCAGCTAATGAACACAGAGAACAGGACATGACCAATGAGCAGGCGGGACACTCAGGGGTGGTATCTCACTATAAAAGGCACGAGGCACTCACACTCCGTCTCTTTCCACTGATGAACATCTACAGAGTGAGTCTGGGTGTATGTACAGTATCACACCTCCAGCACGTGGCTAAGAGCTAGTCAGGTTCAGTCAGACAGAATAACCACACTTATGTTAGCAGAGTCGAACCCATAGAGAACTGTGCTACTGGTTCAATAAATCAGATTGAACTAACTTCAAGGTCTGGAGTATCTTTTGGTTAAAGCTGCATCCAGTTGCAGCCTGTGCTATCCCAGAGTACATAACACATCATGCTACCAGGAGACTGCTTAATCTAGGTAGTTTACCTCAGTCCCTCCGTGACGACCAGCGAATGTACCCCGGCACCATGGAGAAGATTAAGGCTCCTCACCAGCTCAGGACCTCCGGCAATCTCAGTGCCAACTGGCGGACATTCAAGCAAAGGTTTCTGCTGTACTTCGAAGCTTCAGACCTCGTGGGTGCGTCTGATGCAAGGAAAATCACGCTTTTCCTCTCAACAGCGGGTGATCAAGCCATCAAACTCTTCAACTCTTTTCACTTCACCGAAGGCCAGGACAAGACAAAGTTTCAGACCAGCCTGGACAAGTTTGACAGTCACTGTGAAGTAGACACCAATGAAATCTTTGAGTGCTACATATTCAAACAGCATCTACAAGGTAAAGATGAATCTTCAACTTCTTCTTAACTAGCCTCTGCCTGCTAGCGCTGTCCTGCAACTTTGGTGATTTTGCTGACTCCATGATCACAGACCAAATCGTTTTTGGAGTTCACTCTGATCCTCCGAAAGAGTAGCTACTGAAAATCAAGCACATGACCCTGCTAGTCGCGATTGAAACATGCACAGTGCATGAGCACGCCAAAAATCGCTATGCCCAGTACAAATCAGTTGAAAATGAGAAACTTGCCTCCCACGAGGCAGAGAGTGTGCAGGCCATCTCCCGGATGCAGCGCCTCAGCATTGATGAAAGCGGCTATTTCGCGAGCTTTTCCTGGGGCCCAACGCATGCGCGATGTGAACGGGATAACGAAGCGGCCGATACCCGCACTGTGCATGTGGCGACGTCATGACATGCTCGAACTGCGGCAATGCCCACTTAAAGAAATACTGCCCTGCAAGAGGCAGGCGATGTTTAAACTGCGGGAAGCATGGACGCTATGCAGCCTTGTGCAGGTCTGCACCACCAATCAGGGGCCAGCGCTCCCAATTCTGACGACAGCGGGTTGTGTGCAACAAAGATTACAGGATTCTGATCCTGGCAGCATAACGGATCCAGAGGAAGAATGCCTGGACTCCGCCTACTGTGTGGGCATCATTACCAAATGTGAATATGCCACGTCCAACTCATCACAAATTCAATCCATCCTCGCTGTGGATTCTGCGGACGAATGGCGTGCGGTGATGCTCCATTAAGCTGGACACAGGTGCTTCTGTCAACCTCCCCTCACAGGCAAATCTCAAACACATCAAGAAGCTCCCCAACGTCCTTCCAGCAGCCTGCAGGCTTCTGGACTACAACGGAAATGCCATCACGGCACTGGGATCCTGCCATCTACTCGTCTCCAACCGGGGCACCCATGCACGGTTACGTTTTGAAATTGTCAAGCCAGACAGGGCATCCCTACTTGGCGCGCATGCCTGCAAGCAGCTGAACCTCGAGCAGCGGGTTTACACAACGACATCCTCCAATGTGGATCTTCAGGCCGGCATTGACGACATCCTCGCTCAGTATCCGGATGTGCTCGACGGGATGGGCACGCTGCCATATCGATACAAGATTCTGCTACGCCCTGATGCCAAGCCAGTGGTCCACGCACCACGCCGGGTCCCGGCTCCGCTGAGGGAGCGCCTGAAAACACAGCTCAAGGATCTTCAGCAACAGGGCATCATTTCCAAGGTAACCGAACCGACTGACTGGGTCAGCTCGATGGTATGTGTTAGAAAGCCTTTGGGAGGCCTGCGCATCTGCATTGATCGCAAGGATCTCAATAAGAATATAATGCGTGAACACTACGCACATTTTCTCACCAAGTTAAATACGTCTCATGGGTTTTAGCAAATCCAGCTGGATGAGTCCAGCAGAAGGCTCTGCACCTTCAACACACCGTTTGGCAGATACTGCTATAATCGCATGCCGTTTGGCATTGTCTCGGCATCGGAGACCTTCCATCGCATCATGGAGCAGATGATGGAGGGCATTGAAGCGGTTCATGTGTACGTGGACGACATCATCATATGGTCCACGACCCCTGAAGAGCATGTTTCCCGTCTCCAGCAGGTATTCCGCCGTGTCCATGCCAATGACCTGAAGCTGAACAGGTCCAAATGTTGCTTTGGCATGTCGGCACTCAAGTTCCTAGGTGACCAGATCTCTCAGCAGGGCGTGCGCCCGGACACAGACAAAGTCAAGGCCATCAAAGCCATGAAGGTCCCTGAAGACATGAAGGTGGTGTTGCGCTTCCTGGGCATGGTCAATTTTCTGGACAAGTTCAGCCCAAGCATGGCTCACACACCACGGCCCTACGAAACCTGGTGAAAAAGTCCACTGCCTTTGAGAGGAAGGCCGCACATCAGGCAGAGTGGTTGGAGCTGAAAGCCAAGCTCAACACTGTACCCGTCTTGGCATTTTTCGACCCAGACAGGGAGACGAAGATTTGAACAGATGCGAGCCAGGATGGCATCGGTGCGGTGCTGCTTCAACGCGATGACACTTCCTCCTGGGCACCGGGAGCATACGCATCGAGGGTCATGACCCCCACCAAAACAAGGTATGCGCAAATAGAGAAGGAATGCCTGGGTCTTCTCACTGGCATTCTCAAGTTTCCCGACTATGTCTATGGCCTGCCGACATTCACTGTTGAGACGGATCACAGGCCTCTGGTCCTCATTATCCACAAGGACCTGAACGACATGACGCCTCGGTTGCAGCGCATCCTCCTCAAACTCAGAAGGTACGACTTTGACTTAATGTACGCGCCTGGCAAGGAGCTCATCATCGCTGATGCATTGTCCCGCTCCATCACATTGCCTAGTGAACCGCTGGAAATCATCCGGCAGATTGAAGCACAGGTGCAGCTGTGTGCTAGCACCCTCCCGGCGTCTGATGAGAAGGTGGTTCGTATCCGCTAGGAGACAGCAAAGACCCCCTCTTGCAGCGTGTCATGCGCCACCTTGCCAATGGCTGGCAGAAAGGGCAGTGCCCTCAATTTTACAATGTAAAGGACGGCCTGACGGTGATTGATGTTATCCTCCTCAAGCTGGACCGGATTGTCATTCCACTCAGTCTCCAGAGCCTGGTGCTCCACCAAATCCATGAGGGACACCTGGGCGTCGCGAAGTGCAGATGCAGAGCCAGGCAGGCTGTCTACTGGCCCGCGATTAGCCAGGACATCTCAAACATGGTCCTCAACTGTGCGACCTGTCAATGGTTCCATCCAGCGCAGAGCAAGGAGACGCTCCAGCAGCATGAAATCGAGACCTCCCTGTGGTCCAAGGTTGGCTTTGACCTCTTTTGTGCGAATGGTCGTGACTACATGTTGATTATTGACTATTTCTCCAATTACCCTGAAGTCGTGAAGCTCTCAGACCTCACATCTCGGACCGTCATCAAGGCCTATAAGGAGACGTTCTCCAGACATGGTATCCCACTCACTGTCATGAGTAACAATGGCCCGTGCTTCAACAGTCACGAGTGGTCTATGTTTGCCAAGTAATACCATTTCAAACATGTCACTTCCAGCCCACACTATCCGCAGTCCAATGGAAAGGTTGAAAAAGGGGTGCACATTGTGAAACAGCTCATCTGCAAGGCCGCGGATTCTGCTTCTGACATCTACCTCGCGCTGTTTGTGTACAGGGCGATCCCACTGTCCACTAGCATGTCGCCGGCTCAACTCCTGATGAACAGGGACCTGCGGACAACACTTCCAGCCATACACTTGCCCAACCTGGATCACCTCTCGGTGCTGCAGAAGGTGCAGCAGCTCCGAAACCAGCAAAAGCAGGGCTATGATGCTCATGCCACCGATTTGCCCGTGTTATCCCCGGCAGACACTGTCAGGATTAAGATACAGGATGGTGGCTAGTCTGCTCCAGCTGTCGTTGTTCGACAGGCTGCACCCCGCTCGTATGTTGTACATATGGCTGATGGTTCTCTTATGCGACGAAACAGACGGGCACTGTGCAAAGTTGCCTGCCTGCAACCGCTTTCTTCTCCATTTCCGTCTGTTGTTTTGCCACCTCCTGATACCTCGAACTACGAGGCCACCAGTCAGGCTTCCATCCCGCCTGTCAAGGCGCCGTCGTCCCCACCACCACCTCTCCGGCGGTCGACAAGCATCAGACGCAAGCCCCAGAGACTGGACTTATGAACATTTGTTTTGTTTGCTATGTTCTGTTTTCTCACATTAGACAGCTGTCTTCACATGTAAATACGTTCAAATATGCCACCGCTTGCAAATATGTTAATATATGCCTACCACATGTAAGTACGTTCCCATATGCAAACAAAACATTAAAAAAAAGGGAAGATGTCATGATATGCAGACATCATTATCTGTATATACAGACAGGCAGCTAATGAACACAGAGAACAGGACATGACCAATGAACAGGCAGGACACCCAGGGGTGGTATCTCAGTATAAAAGACACGAGGCACTCACACTCCATCTCTTTCCACTGATGAACATCTACAGAGTGAGTCAGGGTGTATGTACAGTATCACACCTCCAGCACGTGGCTAAGAGCTAGTCTGGTTCAGTCAGACAGAGTAACCACACTTAGGTTAGCAGAGTCGAACTCATAGAGAACTGTGCTACTGGTTCAATAAATCAGATTGAACTTCAAGGTCTGGAGTATCTTCTGGTTAAAGCTGCATCCAGTTGCAGCCAGTGTTATCCCAGAGTACATAACACATCAGATGACAGGAGGAGGGGGGGGCGGTATTATTTTCACCCTGAGAGGTAACCCAGCAATGCTGTTTCAGAACCCACACTTCGTTTTTGTCCTAAAATGAGTAGACTGCCCACCCTCCAGGTTACTGTCTGGATGACAAAAATTGAGAATGCGCGCATAGAATTCTATTGTGTTGGGTAGTTTCCCCTTATTGCCTTACACGTTGGCACTCTGGTTTAATGCTGGCACAGATTTACCAGTGTTCGCCGGCCTCCAATCGGACATGCATTATCCTTTTTGAGTCTCAATGATCAATGTTAGTCGGCTGTCAGACTGAGCAACAGAGGAATTAAGCATTAAGCCTTTAACATTAACTTTAATATTGTTCCCAGCCAACGAGTACCAGGGATCATGAGAATGCAAACGGCAGCAGATTCCCTGGCCGTTCGTCTCTCGCCTTAATCTCATGCAATGAGGACAATTCTAGCGACCCAATGGAGTTCATGAGGTGATTAAAGAGAAACTAATATCATTCACTGTGGGAGTCTGGAACAAAGAGACTCAACATCAAAATTTAGAGCCAGTTTGTTCAAAGTTGAAGCCTGGCAGCTCTTTCTCACACAAAGGATAGCGAATACCTGGAACTCCCTCCCTCCCAAAAACTGTTGAAGCTGGATATCAATTGAAAATTTCAAAGCTGAGACTGATAGCTTTTTGTTGGATAAGGGTATTAAGGATTCCAGAACCAAGGCGTGTAGATCGAGTTAAGATACAGATCAGCCATTGTCTAATTGAATAGCGGAACAGACATGAGGAGCTGAGCGGCCGACTTCCGTTCCAATGTTCCAGCCAAGCTGATATCATCTTGAAGTTAGACAGACCAGGAGTCTCACCTGAGGCCTCCTTAATCTGAATGTCACAGCTACTTGATAAACCTACTTGATAAATCACTGGGCCCAACAACAGCCCACATTTTGTTGACAATCTATTAGTTGTTGCTCCAGTGTTCCTGCACTCCCTTTAGCTCCACAGGGCATGGTGTTGCCTTTCTTACAGGCCGGGACCTGTTGGTGAAGTGAAGCCTCCTTTATGGATTGTTTGAATGGCAAAATGCGGGTATTAAAAAGAGAGCAAATAGAAAAAGGAATGGAAAAATATCAAGATAAAAACAAAATGAATAGTGAATGCAATAAGCAAAAGCTCCTCAAAGCAGGAAATAAAATCAGACAAGTTGTAAAGACAAAAAGCAAACTTAAAATGAAAAGAAATCCTAACAATTGAGCCAAAAGGAAACTGGAGGGAAAAAGTTAAATCTTAACACGATGTCTCCAGAGAGGAATGGGTGATATGTATGTTGTGGGTCTGAGGTTTGCAGTTGTTATGGGAGAGTAAAGATCTGCTAGTGTCCAGGTGGGTAGTTGGTCGTAGGGTGCGCTGCAAAAGGTGCCGTCTTTAGAACATCTCACGTTTAATTGCAACATTTAAAGCAGATTATAAACTGCAGATGGCAGTATGGTGCTATCGGTGAACAATGTCCTGTGATTCAATGAGTAAAGGATAGGAATGCGTAGGCAAGAAAAATAAGAGAATCAGTGGAGAAGAGGAGATAATGGACTTGTAAAAATGACAATTTTTACGGACTCCAGTCATACTGGAGTTCCATTTTAAACTATACACCAGCTGTTCAGGCACGTGTTACTGGTACCTTTCATTTCTGTATTTTACTGGTTTTCCTCCTCTTGTGTGAATAGTTAATGCAGTTTAGATATATTGGAGAGGGGAAGCATGGAAACCTGCCATAGTGGAGTAGGAGGCACAGGCCTTGGAGTCTAGTGGAAGGAAAAGACAAGTCAACGCTCTAGGTCCGGACCGCCCTACCGATCATGTACTGTGTTAATGAGGGATCCCCGCCCCAATCACCAACCTCTGCTCAGGGCCAGCTGTGGGTTAGTGGAGGGTGGGAGGGGTAGTTGGTTGCCGGATCTAGACTGTGCTGAAAGGGGGAAATACATAGCTGAAGGAAAATGCTCCAATCCCTGTTGATTCATTTTGGGAATGCCTCTTAATTATTTGTGCATCGTTTAAATATTTTAAAGTTCTTTCAACTTTCTGTTTTAAATTTCAGTCTATCACGGGGACCCTCCAGTCTGGCCACCCCAGTCTCAGTCCCAGTCATCAAGAATGCAGGAATATTCACAATATGAAGGAATGGAAGAGAATCTCCCACATTCAGTGGCCAAAGAACACTTCGTCGGGTACGATGGCTTCCCATTCCCACTGGACCATTATTCCTCACGGAGCAAGCGGGCACCCCTGGCCCCGCAGTACAACGACCAGGTCTTGGAAGACTTCCCTGATGTTGATCCAGGGGCTTTATTGGCGTCACGTTGCCAGAATGAATACACTGCCATCAGCTACTATCCGGCAGAGCTGCTGAAATCTCAGGTCCCAGGCATTCCCATGCAGCCCGGCTACCAGAAGGTTCACGTTCGCCTCAGTGTCGCCCAGCCTTCCTATGCAGAGTGCGGGCCCATGCACGCGCAAGCTGTGGTGCCCCGTCTAGTCATGCCTACCTGCTACGAGGACCCTGATCTAATGGAGAGTGACTATGGCAGTTGTGAAGAGGTGATGTTTTAAGGAGAAGATTTTTTTCATGTCTTTACCATGCACTATGTCAGGTCAGGACCCCTGACGACCACTTGCTGCCTGCTCTTTAGACCACTGTAATAACGTCATTGTGGGTGCAAGTGGAATGGTCAATTTGAGCACCCTCTGGACAAAAGAGCTGATCAAACATGCCCCAGGCTCATAGCCCCGCCACGACACAAATGTTGCAACAACAGATTGCCATTACGTGAGTAAGGCTGCAGCCTTGAGGTGACATTAGGTGGCTACTGATGAACTGAGAGGAAATGCCACACTAAAGACTGGCAAGACATTGGGAAAACAAACACAATCGTATAACTTTTATGACGTAATGCCAGTGAGATTGTAAAAATCTAGTCTTTTTAGTAATGGAAATATAATCTCTTCCCAGCCGTAAAAGTATTGGATTACTGAGGTACTGTGGACAGTTGGACACTATTTTGTGCACCGTCTCTTTGCAACGGATATTTACACCAGCTTCCACTGTTAATGGTCATGCACGTCTGAAAGTATCACCAAAGCTAACTTGATACTTGCTATGTTTCACTGACAACAGTTTGAATTCAGCTTGTTGTGGGGTGGGAGGGGGTTTGTAACTTTGCCAATGTTTTTACATTTTGTTTTGTTATTTTACATGGGAACTGAGGCCACCATCATTGCCAAAGTCCAGGAGCTTTATTCCGCATCTAGCTGTGCTACACTTGGCCAGGGAATGAATCTCACTGTTGCCTGAAAGGGAAAATATCCCATTCCACCATATTCTTTACATTTGTCAAAGCACGCCGTACAGAAAAAGAAATGATAATTATTCAGTGCACCGGTAAATACCGGCACGTCCTCCACATCCATTTAATGACAATCTTTCAAATGAAGAAGAATGGATATTTGACAAAGCAACCCATTCACGCTCAAAATCTGTTTCCATAAAATGCTCCCAAGTGTCTTATTTATGCAAATGTGAACATTTTGTAACATCTGGCAGATTTCTTTCTTAAAGAAAGAAATGTAGCCACGTGAATAATTCATTGCAGAGTAGTAGTTTGGGGTAATGCAGATTTATTTCTGACGAGTGTGAATTGACGTTCGTGTGAGGCTCTGAATTTGACATTTGTTCAGGGAGAAAAAAATCAGGAGCAGGGTTGTCACAGCGAACATACCTGCCCTCTGGTCATACTGTACTCAAAATCCGCCATCCTGTACATGGGAATTAGTAGTTCATCATCAAATAGCTGATCAGAATTTTACCAAACATTAGACACGCCACAAGATAGAAACAAAAAAAAAATTCAATGCTTTTTTTTCTCTGCCTGACTACCATTTTGGCATTGTACCAGGAGAGGGCGCTGCATCCCCAATTATGTGATGGTGAGCCATTATGCTTAACGCTGGGTCACTGTTCCTTGCAACACACCAGTGTTGAACCACTTCCTTATCATTATCCCCTGTTCTGGGCCAACATGCGGTTAAATGGCACTGAAGATAAAGCGGACTTCATTCGAAGTTGCTACGACGTCCTGGCCCAAGAGTAACATGCATACTGGGCTCTGGGCTTAAAGGCCGCATTTTAATAAAATAGTGACTGTTGTTTAGGGTCGTACTTGATTTTAAGGACGTAAAACTTCAAATGAATTGTGTGTTAGTGAAGGTTCAGACATCAAAATGAGCCTTATTTGGTATGGTACTGTATAACAGGCAACGTTTTGGAATGTGACAGGGTGCGGAACTGCATGAAGAGTGCAGTGACAATGTAAGCTGATTTTGACACTGGAGATTGAAGTTGTAGCCTATCCATATTCTTCCCCCTGCAGCTGTGTACACCTGTTCTATTTCTTTGCATTTTAGTCAAATGCGATGTCTGTGTATTGTATTTGTGCGGCCAGTCTTTAATATATTGTTCCAGTGTCTTGAGTTTGTACAGAAAGTGTTTCGCGTTTTATTTTGTATTATATTCAGTAAAATGTGGTTTTATTTTGATTACAGATCGTCCATATTGTGCGTTTATTCCACATTTGTCAACAGATTGGGTTTAAAAAATTGAATAACTCCAAAGCAGTAACTTCTTCCTCTTGGTAGAAACATAAGGAGCCGGGAGAGGGGGCTTGGTGGGTGGTCCTCGGATACATAAGGTGACGGTCAGCAGAATGTGAGAGAGGACAGGTTGGGGCGATGATGAAGAGCGGAGAGGATGTGGTCGGGGGGGGGGGGGGGGGGGTGGGGGTGGGGGGGGGGGGGAGTGAAGGGAGAGGATGGGGAAGAGAATATGCAACAGTAGGAAACAGATCATTGGCAAGATGGGAGAGGTGAAAGGTCAAGAGAGGAGGGGTGGGAGAAGAGGGCCAAGGCAGTAAAGTGACAGGTCATTGGGGTGATAACAGCAAGAGGGCAATGAGAGGACGTTAGAATCATACTGCTGAGAAGGAGACCGTACGGCCCGTGGTGCTCTCTTTCTGATTAGTCCGACTCGCCATCTTTTTTAAAAAATATGTTTTTATTGGTTTTTGCATTTAATTTGTAAGACCATTGCAGAGTAAAGATTTAAATTTTTAAAAAAGAACAGAAGATCTGAAGGCAACAAGCAGTATAAAACAAAACAAAAACAGGGAAACAAAGTGAGGCCTGTTGGCATTAGGCCCTCAGTAATTGGTTGTCCCAACCGCGCTGTTTTACTATTTACATGTGACCCATGGTATTGAAACATATCAGGGGCTTGTTTTGAGGTCATCCAGGTGCGCCCTCTTGTGGTTGCTGTGGTCGCCCCTCCTGGGTTCTCCCCCCCCCCCCCCCTTAGGTGCCCTTTGGTCCCTCTGCTCTGCTTCCTCTTTGCTCTTGGTGGTATCTACCCCCTCCTCCACCATCCCCCCTCTCTCTTATTGGTTGATGGTCACAAACAGGTCCTCCAACAGGTTGGTAAATTGCTTCCATCTATTGCGGAAGCCCTCTTCCGATCCGCCAATGTTGAATTTGATCTTTTCCAATATGAGGAATTCTGCCAGGTCAGACAGTCAGTCTGCGGCTTTGGGTGATGCTGCTGATCTCCATCGAGTAGGAGTCTCCGGTGGGCGGTCAGGAAGGCAAACACTAGGGCATCTGCCCCGCTCCCCGTGAAGAGCTCTGGCTGTTCCAATACCCTGAAGACAGCCACTAGTGGGCATGGCTCCACCCTCACCCCCACAATCTTGGACTTGGCCTCGGAAACGCAGTTCAGCACCAGACCAAGTCTGGAACATGACCAGGAATGTGGGTGTGGTTGGCCGGGCCTCCATGGCACCATTCACATTTGTCCTCCATCTCCGGAAAGAACCAGCTCATGCGTGTTCTGGTCAAGTAAGTCCTGTGCACCTTTTCAAAAAAATAAATTTAGAGTACCCAATTCATTTTTGTTCCAATTAATGGGCAATTTAGTGTGGCCAATCCACCTAACCTGCACATCTTTTGGGTTGTGGGGACGAAACCCACGGAAACACGGGGAGAATGTGCAAACTCCACACGGACAGTGACCCAGAGCCGGGATCGAACCTGGGACATCGGCGCCATGAGGCCGCAGTGCCAACTCACTGCGCCACCGTGCTGCCCACTCTGTGCACCACCTTTAGCTGCGTTAGGCTTAGCCCTGCGCATGAGGAAGGGAAGTTTGCCATATGCAGTGATTCGATCCAGAGTCCTTCCCCTATTTCCATGCCTAGTTCTTCCTCCCACTTTTACCTTGTCTCGACGAACAATGACCATATCTCCTCCAGCAGTCGTCCGTACATGTCGGCGCAGTTCCGTCCCCCGCTCCCCCCCCCCCCGGTTATAAATCTGTCCAGTAGGGTGTGTCCTGGAGGCTGAGGTAACGTTGCTGTCTCCGTGTGGAGGAATTTCGTTAGTGCACATATCGCAACTCGTTCTTTTTTGAGAGCTGTAGCTTGTCCATCAGTTCCTCCAGGGTTCCTATCCTGCCTCTATGTATACGTCCTCTACCCTTAGTGTCCTCCCACTCTGTCTCCATCTTTTAAAGGAGAGGTAAAATGTCGCTGGGGTGAGTTTATGGTTCTTGCAGATGGGGGCTCCGGCGGACATTGCTACCATTCCGTAATGGTGCCTGGGTTTGTTCCACACTTACAGCTTGGCTGGGGAAATGGAAGTGGGGCCATGCCCGGAAGGATGTCCCCTACAGAAGCTCTCCTCCATTTTTACCCATTCCGCAGCCGACTCCTTGACCCATGCCCATACTCTCTCTGCGGTGGCTGCCCAGTGGTAGAGTTGGAAGTTTGGGAGGGCCAGCCCCCACATGATTCTCCTTCTTCGTTGGACCCTCCTGCAGATACATGGATTCTTTCTGACCCTCCTCCTGTGGGTCAGCCATTCTTACCATGTGGGTGTGCCCCTGCTTGCTGGGGTTTCCCTTTGTCTGAGATCCATCCAAGGTGGCCGCCATTGTCTTCTTTGTTCTGGCCGCCACCATGTGCGACCTGTTGCAACCGGCGTTCTACCCACCTTCCCCCTCCCCAATCACTCCCCACCCTTGCTGGCCCCTTCCCCCATGCCCCTGTGGGCTCCCTCCCCCGCTCCTCTTCCCCTTCTCACCCCGCCTTCTTGTTCTATCCCCCCTTTCTTACTCACCATCTTTTTCCCCAATTGTCCTTCAATTTTCTCCAAAAGTAAAGTTCAGTTTCTCTTGACAGTTCGTACAGAACCGGGTCCCACCAAACCTTCGCTATTCCCTCTCCTCGACTGCAATGTTAACTTCCTCCTCCTCTTTTGTGAAGGCCAACTAGTCAGCCAGTTCCTTCTTTATGGTCTCTGTCTCTCCAAGAAGATCTACTTTTGCAATGCTAATCGGCCCCACCATTTCTTTAACTGTCTATTTCACTTTTTAATATGTATTCCGTTTTTTTTAAATGTTGGGGCTCATTTTTTATCTAACTCACTAATATTTTCTCTTATTCCGATTTCGCCCAGATCATCCATTTTTGCAATTTTCTCCAGTACTCTGAGGTATGGTGAGATTGCAAGATAGAGGGAGAGGGTGATGGTGATAATAACGTACAGCAGTTGTTGAGTGGAAGGCACAATGAAGAATCTTGTGATTTTTTTTTTAATGTTAAACTTTTCCAATTTAAGGCCAATCCACCTACCCTGCACATCTTTGGGTTGTGGGGGTAAGACACACACAGACACGGGGGGAATATGCAAACTCCACACAGACAGAGACCTGGGGCCGGGATCGAACCCAGGTTCTCAGCGCTGTGAGGCAACAGCGCTGACCACTGCTCCTCCGTGCCATCCTATCTTGTGAGATTTCTGATCATTGATATCGACAGCAATTTTACGTTTGAGGGCGAGCCCTCAGGCAAAAGGAGTAACTAACTTGAGGACTTTCAACGAAGACAGCCTTATGTCAAAATTTAGCTTTGAGATTAAAGGCCGGGATTCGCCGAGCCCCCGCGCCGCAAGGCGCTCGGCACAGGGGGCGGAGAATGGGCGTCAGACCCGCGATCGGGTCCGATGCCACTCCCGGGATTCTCCGGCGACAATTACGCGCGGTCGACGCGGCGCCGGTCGGGAGCCATTGAAAGAAGCCCCAGCAGCGATTCTCCGCCAACAACTGGCCGGATTCCCGCCGGCGTGGTTTACTGATGGTTCCACTCGGCGGGAGCTCAGAGTGGCGGCTGTGGACTCAGTCCGTGGCCGCCCTGGTGGGGGGCGTGGGGTCCGTCACGGGGGGGGGGGGGTCCTCCAGGATGGCCAGTCTGCCGATCAGGGGCCACCGATCGGCGGGCGCGTGTGCGATCTCGGGGTGGGGGGGGGGGGGGGCGGAGAGGTCTATATTGTGTGTCTCGGCCCGCAGTGTGCGTCCGTCATGTTACGCGGGGCCGGAAGTGCAGGTCCCTGTATCGGCAGCCGGAGATGCGAGGAGCACGTCGGGGCTCTGCTAGCCCCCTGGAAAATGGAGAATCACCCTGGACTTACTACAGGAAAGCCAGAGTGATTTGCTCGTGCTCATTTTCTCGCGGGCGTGGGGACATAGCCCCATTAGCAGAGAATTCCACCCAATGTGTCTGATCAATATGAAAGTATGCCAGCGCTTTCAAAATCCAGCCAGATAAATGATTTCAATTCTGCAATGTCTCACAGCGGCATCATCAGGAAACTGAAAGGTAACAATGTAAGGTTGCAATACAGTGCTCTCACTGTGCTGCAGGTGGTAACGGAACAGAGGTCAAGCAAGCTACAGCTCAGTCACATGCCAACATAATCTCATTCAATGGCAGAGCAGGCATGAGTGGTCACATGGCTTAATTCTGCTCCTATTTGTTATGTTCTTGTGTGTTAGCTTGTCTTGTTTCTAATCCTGCCAAGCTCCACCTGTGTCTACGTTGGGCTGGGTGAGTTGTCCTCATTTCAGTAATGCTGCGTGTTCAACGGTTTTCCTCATTCTTGAAGTCAGTTTAAATTCCCAAGGGAGTTGGGGCAGCACGGTAGCACAGTGGTTTGCACTGTTTCTTCACAGCTCCAGGATCTCAGGTTCGATTCCTGACTTCGGCCACTGTCTGTGCAGAGTCTGCATGTTCTCCCCGTGTCTGCGTGGGTTTCCTCCGGGTGCTCCGGTTTCCTCCCACAAGTCCCGAAAGACGTGTTTGTTAGGTAATTTGGACATTCTGAATTCTCCCTCAGTGCACCCGAACAGGCGCCAGAACGTGGCAACTCGGGGATTTTCACAGTAACTTCATTGCAGTGTTAATGTAAACCTACTTGTGACAATAAAGCTTATATTTTTAAAAAATTAACCCAGACCAATTTTTTTGACAGTGGCTTGCATGGCTGGAGACAGCTATTATTTTGCCAGCAGACATGTAACTTAATTCCCTAGATAGGAGAAGTGAAATGGTGACTGTGTCCTAAATAGGTTGAAAAACAATGGGTAGTGCCCGCTTTCCAGCGAGATTAGTCATACCATGTGGAATAGATGAGGTTAGCTCCAGATGGCTATGGGCAATGTGACAATGATTGAGTCGCCATGCAAACGGCAGTGGAGTGAGTTCACAAATTTGTCTCGCTCAGAGTGGTTGCAGGTGGCTCTGTGGCCATTCATTTGCCTATCAAATTACTCGGGTAAGCTGCAGAAGATGTCGTAGCGGTTACACGTGCAGTACATTGTATAGGCTGCAGATGTTTTGCACAACCTTGTAACAGCATCTAATGGCCTGCGGAAGGCACAAAGGGGGTACTTCATGTCCCACTGAATGCTGCAGTATGGCCCAGAAATGCTATTATTGGGGGCTGTTCCATGTCATAAGAACACAAGATAATCCATCTGAGGAAGGGTATTCAGCCCACCTTGGGGTTACCGAGAAAGAACTAACAATTACCAAATTACTGCACCTAAAGTTTCTTAACCGATACCAATGTCTTTCTTCGATTATCTTCTTATTTAAAAACCTATTCCTCATTGATCCCTCTTTGAGGAACTTCCAGATATCACTCCCAAATTTGCCTTTCCCCAGTTTCAGCCATTGTCCAATATCTTTCTCCTGATTTGGTGTGAAGTGACATTCTGGCTGAATTTTCGATAATCCTCAATAACTTGTATACTTGTTGGGATGTTGATGATCAGGCAGGACACTGCAGAAAGGTATAAGTGTGGAAAAGAAAAGTAAAATTTCGCCCGTTTCCCCTCACAACCCAGTCCTCTTATGTCATTTTCAGGGGATCAGAGCGTTCCCTTGGTGACCAGAGCCAGACAGAGCAATCGAGGTTTAAATTCATATTCGGGATTTGAGCATCGTTGGCCAAGTCAGGACTTATTGCCCATCTCTATTTGCCTTTCCGAAGGGGGTTCCAAGCCGCCTTCTTGAACCGCTGCAGCCCGTGTAGTGTAGGTGTGCCCACAGTTAGGGAGGGAGTTCGAGGATTTTGACCCAGTGACAGTGATGGAACGGTGATATATTTCCAAGTCATGATGGTAAGTGACTTGGAGAGGAACTTCCAGGTGGTGGTGTTCCCATGTGTCTGCTGCCCTTGTCCCTCTAGATGATAGCAGTTGCGGATATAGGTGGCATCGCCTGAGGAGCCTTGGTGAGTTCTGGTCGATGGTTCGCACTGCTGCCACTGTTCATGAGTGGCGGTGGGAGTGAATGTTTGTGGAAGGGGTGCCAATCAAGCAGGCTGCTTTGTCCTGGATGGAGTCAAGCTTCTTGAGTGTTGGAGCTGCACACATATAGGCAAGTGAAGAGTATCCCATCACACTTCTGACATGTGTCTTGCAGTAGGCGTACAGGCTTTAGGGATCAGGAGGTGAGTTACTTGCCACAGGATTCCTAGCCTCTGCACTGCTCTTGTAGCCACAGTATTTATATGGCTGGTCCAATTCAGTTTCTCGTCAATGATAAATTCCAGGATGTGATCAAAGCAGCTTTAAACATAGCTCCCTCTAACTTGTTTTCAATAAATGGTTCATCTTTCTATTTGATTGTATAAGTGGTTCTAATTTTGTCTGAGACGGGAGCAAGTTTCCTCATTTAGTAGAACTGTGGATGGATAAATGTAAACAAATGTACAGTTGTTAAATTATAAGTACAAAAAGAACAGTTTTGTATCTGCTAGCACTCAGCTCATTGGCATTGAGAACTGATGGCCTGGGAGCTCACCTGTGTTTAGATAACAACAGCTTTGTAATGTGTCTGTCAGTACCTCTTACACACACATATATCTGATTTGGATTTTGTTTATTGTCACATCTACCAAGGTACAGTGAAAAGTATTTTTCTGTAAGCAGCTCAACAGATCATTAAGTACATGAAAAGAAAAGGAAATAAAAGAAAATAAATAATAGGGCAACACAAGGTACACAATGTAACTAGATAACACCAGCATCAGGTGAAGCATACAGGGGTGTAGGGTTAATGAGGTCAATCCAGAAGAGGGTCGTTTAGGAGTCTGGTAACAGCAGGGATGAAGCTGTTTTTGAGTCTGTTCATGCGTGTTCTCAGACTTCTGTATCCTGCCCCATGGAAGAAGTTGGAAGAGTGAGTAAGCCGGGTGGGAGGGGTCTTTGATTATGCTGCCCGCTTTCCCCAGGCAGCAGGAGGTGTAGGTGGAGTCAATGGATGGGAGGCAGGTTCGTGTGAGGAACTGGGCTGTGTTCACGACTCTCTGAAGTTTCTTGCGGTCTTGGGCCGAGCAGTTGCCATACCAGGCTGTGATGCAGCCAGATAGGATGCTTTCTATGGTGCATCTGTAAAAGTTGGTTAGAGTTAACGTGAACATGCCGAGTTTCCTGAGGAAGTATAGGCGGTGTTGTGCTTTCTTGGTGGTAGCGTCGACGTGGGTGGACCAGGACAGATGTTTGGAGATGTGTACCCCTAGGAATTTGAAACTGCTAACCATCTCCACCTCGGCCCCGTTGATGCTGACAGGGGTGTGTACAGTAATTTGCTTTCTGAAGTCAATGACCAGCTCTTTAGTTTTGCTGGCATTGAGGGATAGATTGTTGTCGCTGCACCGCTCCACTAGGTTCTCAATCTCTCTCCTATATTCTGATTCGTCGTTATTCGAGATCCGGCCTACTATGGTCGTATCGTCAGCAAACTTATAGATGGAGTTGGAACCAAATTTTGCCACGCAGTCATGTGTGTACAGGGAGTATAGTAGGGGACTCTGTACGCAGCCTTGCGGGGCCCCGGTATTGAGGACTATTGTGGAGGAGGTGTTGTTTATTCTTACTGATTGTGGTCTGTGGGTCAGAAAGTCGAGGATCCAGTTGCAGAGTGAGGAGCCAAGTCCTAGGTATTGGAGCTTTGATATGAGCTTGGCTGGGATCATGGTGTTGAAGGAGGAGCTGTAGTCAATAAATAGGAGTCAGATGTAGGATGTTCTGTGGTGATGTTCCTCTAATAATGCATGGGCAGCTAGGACAGGGCTGACTTTTCCTGACAGACCTTTCATTTAGCTGTCAGGGCAACATGCCCAAGATTGACCCAAACATGCGGTTGGCGGGATTCGTAGTCCCACTGTTCTGGGAGGTAGTCAGTTAACTAGCCTCTTCCCAACCTGGTATCCATTGAGGGTTAGGTGGGGGATCAAATTGCCTGTCTGCACTGCACAGGATAGAAAGGACGGTGTGGAATCACTGAGAGAGCTGAGGTGGTGTTTTTGGGAAGAGACTCGAGAAGAACATGTAAGTGCCAGGTAGAGAAGGGCTGTCCGACACTTCCAAGATGCCCTTCCTTCAAATAATATTGCAGACAGTGACTCACAGGGGTAGGTCCTACTTCCGAAGGGTGGAATAAGGAGGTCAGCCACTTGACCAAGCAGGTATAACTGGAGCAATCTGAGCAGCCCAGGGGTTATCACCAGGACCTGGGTAGTGCAGGACAGGTTTCAGTTACCTCGTGAGATGTGGCAATGTGAATGCCCTGCAATTAAATCACCCTCTGAAGTCAACCGCAGTCTTCTGCACAGGGAAGCAGAAATTCACCATTTCTGAGCAATGTCTCACAGATTCACTTCACGACTGCTCACCACCCAATCAACCCTCACATTCAGCCCTAAAGTGTTGAGGTTTGGTCCCCCATTCCACTGCCCTGTCTAACTGATGCAATTGGACCATGTAAACTGCACAATGACATCCCCTCACCCCACATATTTCCAACACTCTACTTTCATACATTGCAGGAGCAGAGAACGCATACCCACTGGGTGAGGTGTCGCACTGGGAGACTGACGGGAGAGTACCTTTACTGTCAATGGGGAAGTCGGCCAAGGAGATTGGCAGGGTGGCGGCAGGCCATGTTGTCAAGGGGAAGGGAAGGAGATGCAGCAGAGAGTGGGTGACAGTATTATTGAATCTTCTTCAATGTAGCACATGACTAATCCACTGTCGTGTTGGCAAGGTGTTCTGTAGGAGGCTTCAGCAATTTATCTCTCCGAAACAATTGTATTAACAGTGAGCTGCTTCATAATGACAACCCTTCTCCGGTGGCTGATTGATTGATTGATATTTATTGTCACATATACCGAAGTACAGTGAAAAGTATTTTGCTGCGGCCAAGGGAACATACACAGTACGTACACAGTAGACAAAAAGAATAATCGACAAAGTTCATCACCAAATAGTGATTGGTTCTAGTGCGGAACAAGGGCCAAACAAAGCAAATACATGAGCAAGAGCAGCATAGGGCGTCGTGAATAGTGTTCTTACAGGGAACAGGTCAGTCCAAGGGTCCTCAGCACTGAGGCAGCAGTGCTAACCACTGTGCCACTGTGCCACCCATTCGCGACACTTATCAATGAGATTTCCCATTGAAGCCATGCGGCTAGGAAAACCCACATGTGGGTGTGCTGCCAACAGGAATAGAGAATCCGAGGGTGGCATGGTGGCGCAGTGTTAATGTAAGCCTACTTGTGACACTAATAAAGATTATTATTAAAACAGGTGCGGCGGGACAGAGAATCCCAACCCTTGTTTCTGACTCTCCTTCCCAGACTCCTCCATGACTACTAAATTGGCAATGAGGATAAAGCGGAACTGCAGTCAGCTAATCATTTGGAGCCACCTTTCTTCATGACCGAATAAGGTTTGTACCATTTTGAAAATGCCGCTCTTTAGCCAACATCGAGGCATTCAACGCGGATCTCGAGGACTGGAATCAATACATGGAGTATAGCGACTTTTTTTAAAGGCGGATGCTATTGGTGGGGATGGTTGCCAGACGGTGAGTCTTCTGACTGTCTGTGGGACCCCCACTTCTAACGTTACAAAGAGCCTGACATACGCTGCAGCCTCAGACTCCAAGACGGTTGAAGAGTTAGTGGCACTCGTGAACTGCGACCACAAGCCGTTGGTTATCAAACAGAGGTACTGATTTAATACGAACGAGAGGAACCCATAACTGAGATTTTGGTGCAAATACGCAAACTGGTGGACTTTTGCGACTATGGGCCATCCCTACCCGAGATGCTACGGGACCGCCTTAATGCAGAGTAAATAAAATGGGGATACAGTGGAAATTGTTGACCGAGCTGTTGCTGGGCCTAAAAAAGGCCGACGAAGACTTCCGGGTGCGGCGATGACCAGCTAAGTCGCACGTTTCGGCACCTCCCGTTTCAACGGACTTTTGGGCTCTTATCGGGAGCCCCAACGGCAATTTTCGAAGGCTAAACCCACTGTGAGGCGACATAGAAGGGAGTCCCCCTGGATGTGAATGGACAGAAGAGATAATAGTGGCCAGATTGCGGAGGATCCTCTGGAGCAGCGGCAAAGAAGGGAAGTGAGAAGCAAGATGGCGGAGGAGGGAGGCCAGTTGGTATGGGGCCTGGAACAGCAGGAGTTCCTCCGGCGATGTATGGAGGAGCTCAAGAAGGAGGTGCTGGCGCCGATGCTGCAGGCGATTGAGGGGTTAAAGGAGGCACAGAAGACCCAAGAGATGGAGCTCCGTGGAGTGAAGGCAAAAGCTGCCGAAAATGAGGACGAGATACAGGGCTTGGTGGTGAAGACGGAGACGCACGAGGCATTGCATAAGAGGTGTATGGAGAGACTGGAAGCCCTGGAAAATAGCTCGAGGAGGAAGAACTTAAGAATCTTGGGTCTTCCCGAAGGGGCAGAGGGAGCCGACGTTGGGGCGTATGTGAGCACGATGCTCCATACCTTAATGGGAGCTGAGGCCCCGACAGGCCCCCTGGAAGTGGAGGGAGCGTATCGAGTCCTCGTGAGAAGACCAAAGGCAGGAGAAATACCTCGAGCAATAGTGGTGAGGTTCCACCGCTACAAGGACAGGGAGATGGTCCTGAGATGGGCGAAAAAGACACGGAGCAGCAGGTGGGAGAACGCGGTGATCCGCGTGTATCAGGATTGGAGTGCGGAGGTGGCGAGAAGGAGGGCGAGTTTCAATCGGGCCAAGGCGGTGCTCCACATGAGGAAAGTGAAGTTCGGAATGTTGCAGCCGGCAAGACTGTGGGTTACATACCAGGGTAAACACCACTACTTTGAGACGGCAGAAGAGGCGTGGGCATTTATTGAAGAGGAGAAGTTGAACTAGATTGGAGAAAGAGTGTTTGTAATGAAGTAGTGAGGTGGTGGTAAGGGACTGTCAGATGGGGGAAAATTTTCTTTCCCCTCGAAGGGGGACACACACGAAGAAATGTGGGCGCCGGTGGGGAAGGGGAGGGGGAAGGAGAGAGGGAGCTGCGCCATCAGGGGTGGGGCCGAGAGGGAAGCGCGGGCTTTGTTCCCGCGCTATGGAAATTGTGGCGGGAAAGGGGGGCGCAGGAAGGAGGGGGCCTCACATAATTGGAGGCTAAGGATAAACGGGGGAAGCCGAGGTCAGCCAGAGTTTGCTGACTTCCGGAAGCAATATGGGGGGAGCAACTAAGTTAGAGAGGGATCTAGCGGGGGGGGGGGGGTTAACTGGGTTGCTGCTGCTAAGGGGAAGGGGGAGCTGTTACGGGATGGGATGGTTGGGATGGGAGGGCGCCGTCGGGGGGATAAGCGGGTGCGTGGGAACCGGGTGAGGAGCTGGTCTAAAAAAGGGGATGGCTAGTCGACGAGGAGGGGGGGTAAAGAGCCCCCCAACCCGGTTGATCACGTGGAACGTGAGAGGGTTGAATGGGCCGATTAAGAGGGCAAGGGTACTTGCGCACCTAAAGAAGCTAAAGGCAGACGTGGTCATGCTTCAGGAGACGCACCTGAAACTGGCGGGTCAGGTCAGATTAAGAAAAGGATGGGTGGGACAGGTATTCCACTCGGGCTTGGATGCGAAAAATAGAGGGGTGGCAATACTGGTGGGGAAACGGGTATTGTTTGAGGCTAAGACCATAGTGGCGGACAGTGGGGGTAGATACGTGATGGTGAGTGGCAGATTGCAAGGTGAGGCGGTGGTGCTGGTGAACGTATATGCCCCGAACTGGGATGACGTGAACTTTATGAAGCGTATGTTGGGGCGCATCCCGGACCTGGAGATGGGAATGTTGGTAATGGGGGGGGACTTCAACACGGTGCTGGACCCAGGGCTGGACCGGTCCAGATCTAGGACCGGGAGGAGGCCCGCAGCGGCCAAGGTGCTTAAGGGCTTTATGGAGCAGATGGGAGGAGTGGATCCCTGGAGATTTACTAGGCCAAGGAGTAAAGAGTTTTCCTTCTTCTCCCATGTCCACAAAGTGTACTCCCGGATAGACTTCTTTGTCCTGGGAAGGGCGCTGATCCCGAAGGTGGCAGGAACGGAGTATTCGGCTATAGCCATTTCAGATCATGCCCCACATTGGGTAGATCTGGAAGTAGGAGAGGAAAAGGAGCAGCGCCCACTCTGGAGATTAGATATGGGACTGTTGACGGACGAGGGGGTATGTGTAAGGGTGAGGGGATGTATTGAAAGGTACCTAGAGATTAATGATGACGGAGAGGTCCAGGTGGGAGTGGTCTGGGAGGCGCTGAAGGCGGTGGCTAGAGGGGAGCTGATCTCCATAAGGGGAAACAAGAGGGTAAAGAAAGGGAGAGATTGTTGAGGGAGATTTTGAGGGTGGGATAGGCAATATGCGGAGGCTCCAGATGAAGGGCTATACAGGGAAAGACGGAGATTGCACACGGACTTTGACTTGTTGACCACGGGTAAGGCGGAGGCACAATGGAGGAAGGCACAGGGAGTGCAGTATGAATATGGAGAGAAGGCGAGACGGCTGCTGGCCCAACAACTTAGGAAGAGGGGGGCGGCGAGAGAGATCGGAGGGGTCAGAGACGAGGAGGGAAAGATGGAGCGGCGAGGGTGAACGGGGTGTTTACGGTATTTTACGAGAGGCTATATAAGGCTCAACCCCCGGAAGGGAAAGAGGGAATGATGCGTTTCCTAGACCAGCTGGAGTTCCCGAAGGTTGAGGAACAGGAGATGACAGGACTGGGAGTGCAGATTGAGGTGGAGGAGGTGGTAAAAGGAATTGGGAACATGCAAGCAGGGAAGGCCCCGGGACCGGATGGGTTCCCGGTGGAGTTCTATAGGAAATACGTGGACCTGCTGGCCCCACTTCTGACGAGAACCTTTAATGAGGCTAGGGAAAGGGGGACACTACCCCCGACGATGTCGGAGGCGACGATATCGCTGATCCTGAAAAGAGACAAAGACCTGCTGCAGTGCGGGTCATACAGGCCTATTTCCCTCTTGAACGTAGATACCAAGCTTTTGGCCAAGGTGATGGCGACGAGGATAGAGGACTGTGTCCCTGGGGTGGTGCATGATGATCAAACGGGGTTTGTTAAAGGGAGGCAATTGAATGCTAATATACGGAGGCTGCTGGGGGTGGTGATGATGCCCCCACTGGAGGGGGAGGCGGAGATAGTGGTGGCGATGGATGCAGAGAAAGCATTTGATAGAGTGGAGTGGGACTACCTGTGGGAAGTACTGAGGAGATTTGGATTTGGAGAGGGGTTCATTAGATGGGTTCAGCTCCTGTACAGGGCCCCGGTGGCATGTGTGATTACAAATAGGCAACGATCTGACCACTTCAGACTGTATAGGGGTACAAGACAGGGATGTCCCCTGTCCCCATTACTGTTTGCGTTGGCAATTGAGCCACTGGCCATAGCGCTGAGGGGCTCTAGGAAGTGGAGGGGGTACTTAGAGGAGGAGAAGAGCATCGGGTGTCATTATACGCGGATGATTTGTTGTTGTATGTCGCGGACCCAGTGGAGGGGATGCCTGAGATAATGCAGACACTCAGGGAGTTTGGAGAATTTTCAGGATATAAATTGAATATGGGGAAGAGTGAACTGTTTGTGATGCGCCCCGGGGAACAGGGCAGGGGAATAGACGATTTACCGTTGAGGAGGGTAACAAGGGATTTACGGTATTTAGGGATCCAGGTAGCCAGGAACTGGGGAACCTTGCATAAGCTTAACTTGGCACGACTGGTAGAGCAGATGGAAGAGGACTTTAGGAGGTGGGACATGGCGTCCCTGTCATTGGCGGGCAGGGTGCAGGCATTTAAAATGGTGGGCCTTCCGAGGTTTCTTTTTGTGTTCCAGTGCCTCCCTGTACTGATTACAAAGGCCTTTTTTAAGAAGGTGGACAAGAGTATTATGAGCTTTGTGTGGGCTGGAAAGACCCCAAGAGTAAAGAGGGGGTTCCTGCAGCGCAGTAGGGACAGAGGGGGACTGGCACTGCCGAGTCTAAGTGATTATTATTGGGCCGCCAACGTGTCAATGATATGTAAGTGGATGAGGGAAGGGGAAGGAGCGGCGTGGAAAAGACTGGAGATGGCGTCCTGTAGGGGAACTAGTCTAAAAGCACTGACGACGGCGCCGTTACCGTTCTCCCCGAAAAAATACACCACAAACCCAGTGGTGGTGGCAACTCTGAAAATTTGGGGGCAGTGGAGACGACATAAGGGAGTGACGGGTGCCTCAGTGTGGTCCCCGATAAGGAACAACCATAGGTTCGTCTCGGGAAGGATAGATGGGGGATTTAAATCTTGGCAGCGAGCAGGAATTGCGAAATTGAAGGACTTGTTCTTAGACGGGACGTTCGCGAGTCTGGGAGCACTGACAGAAAAATATGGGTTGCCACCTGGGAATGCATTTCGCTATATGCAAGTGAGGGCATTTGTGAGGCAACAGGTGAGGGAATTTCCGCAGCTCCCGGCGCAAGAGATCCAGGACAGAGTGATATCGGGGGCATGGGTGGGTGATGGTAGGGCGTCAGATATATATAGGGAAATGAGAGACGAGGGGGAGACGATGGTAGAGGAGCTGAAGGGAAAATGAGAGGAGGAGCTGGGGGAAGAGATTGAGGAGGGGCTGTGGGCAGATGCCCTAAGTAGGGTAAACTCTTTGTCCTCGTATGCCAGGCTCAGCCTTATACAATTCAAGGTTCTACACAGGGCGCATATGACTAGAGCAAGGCTGAGTAGATTTTTTGGAGTGGAGGATAGGTGCGCGAGATGCGCGGGAAGCCCGGCGAACCACACCCACATGTTTTGGTCCTGTCTGGTATTGCATGGGTTCTGGGTGGGTGTGGCAAAAGTGATTTCAAAGGTGGTAGGGGTCCGGGTCGAACCAGGCTGGGGGTTGGCTATATTTGGGGTTGCAGATGAGCCGGGAGTGCAGGAGGCGAGAGAGGCCGACGTGTTGGCCTTTGCGTCCCTAGTGGCCCGGCGAAGGATTCTACTTCTGTGGAAAGAAGCTAAGCCCCCGGGTGTGGAGGCCTGGATCAATGACATGGCAGGGTTCATAAAATTGGAGCGGATAAAGTACGCACTAAGAGGTTCGGCTAAAGGGTTCACCAGGCGGTGGCAACCGTTCCTCGACTATCTCGCAGAGCGATAAGGGAAAATAGGAAAGGTAGCAGCAGCAACCCAGGGGGGGGGGGGGGAGGGCTCATTTGGGTCCTCAGGGGTTTTATGTGTGTGTTTATATATTAGTTATTTATATTAGATGTTACAAAGTTACTATTTTAGTTACTATTTCTGTTGTTTCTTATTTTGTTGTTGGCAGTTGCCGTTAGTTAGTATATTATTTATTTTAAAAAACGATCAATGTATATATTATTACAAAGTTGTAAAATGGGAAATTTTTGTTTGATCGAAAAACTTTAATAAAATATATTTATAAAAAATAAAAAGGCTGACAAAATCTCACTCTCACGGGAGAGCGCAGAGAAAGGACTTCAGGAACTCCAGGCCATGTCAGGGATGGAGGTCAGCAGCATAGGAAGCCCCCCCCCCCCCCGCCCTCGCTCCAGCGAACAGCACCCCCTGGGACCAAGACCTCCAGAACCTCACCCTGTCTCGAACACTGTCAGGTCCAGGACCATTGGCCAAGGGCTGCTACGGCCAGCCAGGGCACCTCCCCGGAGTCGATGGAGGATGGTCCAAGGCAGTGCAGCACTTGCAGACAGCAAAACCGCAGGGGTAGGAAACCACAGGTCAGCCAGTGAACCTGCCACCCTGTCCAAGGGAAACACCAGCCCAGAGCCTGGACCCTCCACTTAGAACAACCCGATGACGAAGAGTATGTAATTGCATTGCATTGTCACGTCACAAGTCGGCCCCATCAGGATTACTTCCAGGTGAACGGCCACCTGTTAGAGATGGAATTAGACACAGGGGCCATGGTTTCAGTAATAAGGAAGCAGACTTTCGAGAGAATCAGGACTGGCGTTCAATAGTTGGGGTTGTGGGACACCAAGGCAAGGCTGGCGACCTATGCAGGGGAACCCCTTACCGCACCGGACACGACGATGATCCCGGTTACATATGGGCAGCAATTCTTTAGGCTGACATTCATAATAGTGCGGACCCTGCACTGAGTTTACTGGGGTTATGACCGGCCACAGTGCCTCCAGCTGAACCGGCAACAGATCTTCTGGATGAGCACCAGAGGATTTTATGAAGCTTTGGGAAAGTATCCAGAGGTCTTCCAGTAGGGCCTGAGCAAGATTGAGGTGTCCATGGTCAAGATATATGTGGACCACAAGGCCCAGCCACAGTACTATTGGGCCCTCCAGGTCCCCTATGCGAAAGTCGAGGATGAACTCAACCGAATGGAAGGCCCCGGTATCATCCGACCAGTGCTGTTTGCTGATTGGGCAGCGCCAGTAGACCAGGTACTAATACCTGACAAAGCCATACGCCTGTGCGGAGATTATAAATTGACCATAACCAAGCCACCTGTCTGGGCAGGTACCCAATGCTGTGGAGAGAAGACCTGTACGCGATGTTGGCTGGCGGTCATTCGTTTTCGAAGCTCGACATGAGCCGCGCCATCTCCATCTAGAGCTGGACGTCGATTCCAGGCAGTAAGTAAACATTAATACACTTGGAGGCCTCTATGAGTGCACAAGGTTGCCGTTTGGAGTATCGTCAGCTTGCACAGTATTTCAACACCTTATGGAGAAAATCCTGAGAGGGCTACTGCGTGTGATGGCATCCTGGTCACCGGAAACATGGAAAGGGAGCACCTGAGCAACTGGCAGATGTCCTCCGCCAGTTTTCTGAGATGGGTGTTCGCCTCAAGATGGGAAAGTCCATTTTCTATGCCTAGGAAGTTACATACTTGGGATATCGCGTGGATCGCAACGGATCACACTCGGTTGAGGAGAAGGTGCAAGCGCTAAAACAAGCCCCCACACCAGAAAAAGCTACAGATTAGGTCGTTATTGTGTCTCGTAAACTACTGCAGCAAATTTATTCCTGGCCCAGTGACCAGCCCCACCCCACTACACACATTGCTAAAGAAGCACCAATCCTGGCCACAGAGAACGCCTGAGGAGGAGCCCTTTGCCAGGGTGAAGCAGCAGCTAATGTCGTCGGGGTTATTGATGCATAACAACCCTGCCAAGCCCTTTTTGGTAACATGCAACACCTCGCCTTACAGAATAGAAGTGGTGCTGTCCCACCGCATAACTGACAGTACGGAAAGGCTGATAGTATACGTGTCAAGGACGTTGACCGCTGCAGAGCGGTGAAGAAATTTCATCAGTGCATATATGGGCGCTGATCCACCATTGTGATGGACCACAAGTCATTACTAAACAAGACAAGGTGATCCCGCCAATAGTGCCCACCCGGATACAGCAATGGTCCTGTTGGCAGCTGCGTATGATGTAGCCATCTGAGATGTCCACCTGCAAAGGACCATGGGAATTATGGCCAACCCAGGACTCAGACAGATACAGAGCCTATGTGTATCTGAAACACAGGTAACCAGACCTGATCGAAATCCCCGCTCGTTGGCATTTTAATGGCCCATTTTCCCAGGATAATAGAACTCCAATCAAGCAACCGGTACAGCCACAGACTGATTGGTGCCACTCCCGTTACTCAGAAAGCACAACTGCCAAGGTCAATGACCGCTAAGGACCCACCCAGCCACCAAGGCACCTACCCCTTTATTGGCCAAAATCGAAGACAGTGATCAGAGCCCTGTCGAACTATTGTGTCCAAGGTTAAGGACCACCCCAAAGAGAGCAAAATCCCAGAGGGTTAAAAGAGGACACAGCCATGTGTTCTGTCTCTTTTGGATCCAGCCTGTACCAGCCCAACTGTAGCAGGAACAGTCAGCCAAGTTCAAGACCAACGATCGCTACCTGACGGCCGAGCCCAGCAGAGACAGAGCCACTTTCCTCAAACCAGCCAAGTGAAATCCAGATAAAGGCCTTATCCATTTGCGCCCTGAAGTTAAGTGTAGGTTATTGTAGCTGATAGGTGTAGTTTCACTCGTAGTAGATACTGTGTTTGCATGTCGAGATAACTTTTGTGTATGTAAATAAATCATCTTTTGGACTAACTAACTGGTTGTGTGGTCATTTGATCGATATAAGGGAAGGCTTGTGGTTCACCAACATCATTAATATTAGCAACAGTATTGGCGACACTGTTGGGATCGAAACAGGCAACAATGGGTACCCCCTTGAGCTTCGCCCAGGCACCCAAATTGTGAACGTGGACATGTTGAGCAGGCACCGGCTGCTGACACACGTTCCCATCCCCAGTGAAAGCTAACAAAGAAGTTTTGACACAACTTTCTGGACACCACTGCCCAGATATGCGGCCAGACGTAAAAGGACTACGTATTGGCGAGGGCCAGCACGGGAAGCGGCACAAAGAACTACGGGCCTTTGAAGCCAAAGTTCAGGAGTTCAGCATCGAAGGCAGCATCCTCCTGTGGGGGGTTCGCATCAAGGTCCCAAGTCAGCGCAGACGTGCCATTGTTCAGGATTTGCACAACAGACACCCAGGGGTGTCGAAAATGAAGATGCTGGCCTGCAGCTATGTGCTGTGGCCAGGCTTAGATGGCACGATCGAACGACTGGCCCGACAGTGCCCCCACGCTGAGGGATGGAGGCCCAGCCGCGTGCTAGTTAACTTAAAACCCAACCCAGGTAGGGACTGAACATAGAACATAGAACATTACAGCGCAGTACAGGCCCTTCGGCCCTCGATGTTGCGCCGACTTGTGAAACCACTCTAAAGCCCATCTACACTATTCCCTTATTGTCCACATGTCTATCCAATGACCACTTGAATGTCCTTAGTGTTGGCGAGTCCACTACTGTCGCAGGCAGGGCAGTCCACGCCCTTACTACTCTCTGAGTAAAGAACCTACCTCTGACATCTGTCTTATATCTATCTTCCCTCAATTTAAAGCTATGTCCCCTCGTGCTAGACATCACCATCCGAGGAAAAAGGCTCTCACTATCCACCCTGTCCAATCCTCTGATCATCTTGTATGCCTCAATTAAGTCACCTCTTAACCTTCTTCTCTCTAACGAAAACAGCCTCAAGTCCCTCAGCCTTTCCTCATAAGATCTTCCCTCTATACCAGGCAACATTCTGGTAAATCTCCTCTGCACCCTTTCCAATGCTTCCACATCCTTCCTATAATGAGGCGACCAGAATTGCACGCAATACCCCAAATGCGGCCGCACCAGAGTGTTGTATAGCTGCAACATGACCTCATGGCTCCTAAACTCAATCCCTCTACCAATAAAAGCTAACACACCGCCTTCTTAACAACCCTCTCAACCTGGGTGGCAACTTTCAGGGATCTATGTACATGGACACCGAGATCTCTCTGCTCATCCACACTGCCAAGAATCTTACCATTAGCCCAGTACTCAGTCTTCCTGTTATTCCTTCCAAAATGAATCACCTCACACTTTTCTGCATGAAACTCTATTTGCCACCTCTCAGCCCAGCGCTGCAGCTTATCTGTGACCCTCTGTAACTTGTAACATCCTTCCACACTGTCCACAACTCCACCGACTTTAGTGTCATCTGCAAATTTACTCACCCATCCTTCTACGCCCTCCTCCAGATCATTTATAAAAATGACAAACAGCAGTGGCCCCAAAACAGATCCTTGTGGTACACCACTAGTAACTAGTAACTAACCTAACCTACTGGCTGAGGAACTCATGAGATTGGATGGAATATTATTCTTACACACCACCCAATATTTCCCCCACTGACTTCAAAGAGAAGCATGCAGAAAACCCACATTGTATGGGCAGCACAGTAGCACAGTGGTTAGCACTGGGGCTTCACAGTGCCAGGGACCTGGGTTCGATTCCTGGCTTGGGTCACTGTCTGTACGGAATGCAGAGTATCCAATTATTTTTTTCCAATTAAGGGGCAAATTAGCGTGGCCAATGCACCTACCCTGCACATCTTTTGGGTTGTGGGGATGAGACCTGCGCAAACACGGGAAGAATGTGCAAACTCCTCACGGACAGTGACCCAGGGCCAGGGCTGGGTTCAAATCCGGGTCCTCAGTGCCATGAGGCAGCAATGCCAACCACTGCACCACCGTGCCACTCTATAAGACACTTTTACTGCAGTCCTTAGCCCCAACCTCTCCAGAAATGGCTTCCATATTACAAAAAATTGCATCAAATTTGCTATTAATGCTGAAGTGGATCCTTTCTATCTGCAAGTTATATATTAATTCCATTAGCCATGAATTAAAAAGTGGTATTGTTTCTGTCTTCCACACTTTCAGAACAACTTTTTTTGTTATCCCCATCCCAAATGATACAGCAATTAGATTTTAACACAGTTGAAATGAAATGTGGTTTTTAGGTTAGCTGTCTTACGTAGAGGTAACTCTCAGGCATTTCCATGCCCAGTGGGCACTGCAGGGGCTGGATTGCTTTATAGACCATCTTAATCAGTTTCCGATTTAATGTTTGGCAAGTTTCTGTTGCTCTTTGTTTGGCTTGGGAAGTGATGGAGGAAGTCGGAGGGAAGTAAAACGGGGCCATAAACAAAAATCAGTAAGGAGGAAAGTGTAAGGCAGAGAAGCCATAGTCAAAATCAAAAAGGTCCATAGTACAGGGTACAGTAACTGAGGAGAGTGTGAAAAGTGAGGTGGTCAATGCAGGATCGAGGCTGTTGTACCTAAATGCGCGCAGCATATGGAACAAGGTAAATGAGCTTGTTGCGCACATTGAAATTGGCCGGTACGATGTTGTGGGCATCACAGAGGCATGGCTGCAAGGGGATAAGGGCTGGGATCTAAATATCCAAGGATATATATCCTATCAAAACGACAGGCAGATGGGCAAAGGGGGCGGGGTTGCATTATTAGTAAGGAATGAAGTTAAATCAATAGCAAGGAGCGATATAGGATCAGAAGGCATAGAATTTATGTGGGTAGAGTTGAAGAATCGCAAAGGTAAAAAGAGCTTGATGGGAATTATGTACAGGCCCCCTAGTAGTAGTCAGGATGTGGGGCAGAAAATAAATCAGGAGATAGAAAAGGCATGTAAAAAAGGCAACATTACAATAATCATCAGGGACTTCAATATGCAGGTGAACTGGGAAAATCAGGTTGGTAGTGGATCCCAAGGAAAGGAATTTGTGGACTGTCTGAGAGATGTTTTTTTCGAGCAGCTTGCGACAGATCCTACTAGGGAACAGGCAATTCTGGATTTGGTGATGTGTAATGAGACAGACTTGATTAGGGAACTTAAGGTGAAGGAACCCATAGGGAGCAGTGACCACAATATGATAGAATTTATCCTGCAGTTTGAGAGGGAGAAGCTGCAATCAGATGTAACGGTATTACAATTAAATAAGGGTAACTACAAAGACATGAGGATGGAGCTGACCAGAGTTGATTGGAAAAAGCCTAGCAGGGAAGACAGTGGAACAAAAATGGCAGGAGTTTTTGGGGCTTATGAGGGAGGCACAACAGAAATTCACCCCAAGGAGGAGAAAACATGCCAAGGGGTGGTCAAGGCATCCACGGATGACGAGGGACAGCATAAAAGCTAAAGAAAAGGCATACAAAGTGGTGAGGTTTAGTGGCGAGAGGATTGGGAAGCCTTTAAAAGTGAGCAGAGGACAACTACAAAAGCAATAGGGGGGAGAAGATGAAGTATGAGTGCAAGCTAGCTAGTAATATAAAGGAAGATAGGAAAGTATTTTCAATATATAAAAGGTAAGAGAGAGGCAAAATTAGCCATTGGACCACTGGAAAATGTGGCTCGAGAAGTAATAATAGGAAACAAAGAAATGGCAGACAAACAGAATAGTTACTTTGCATCAGTTTTCACGGTGGAAGATACCAGTGGGATGTCAGAGCTCCAGGAGAACCAGGGAGCAGAGATGAGTGTAGTGACTATTATTGACAAGAAGGTTCTGGGGAAACTGAAAGGTCTGAAGGTGGATAAGTCACCTGGACCGGATGGACTACACCACAGGGTCCTAAAAGAGATAGCAGAGGAAATTGTGGAGGCATTGGTGATGATCTTTCAGGAATCACTGGAGGCAGGAAGGGTCCCAGAGGACTGGAAGGTGGCTAATATAACACCACTGTTTAAGAAGAAGGGAGGCAGAAGACGGGAAATTATAGGTCGGTTAGCCTGACTTTGGTCATTGGTAAGATTTTAGAGTCTGTTATTAAAGATGAGATCGCAAAGTACTTGGAAGTACATGGTAAAATAGGACTGAGTCAGCACGGCTTTGTCAAAGGGAGGTCATGTCTGACATATCTGTTAGAATTCTTTGAGGAGGTAACAAGCAAGTTAGACAAAGGAGAACCAGTGGACGTAATTTGTTTAAATTTCCAGAAGGCCTTTAACAAGGTGCCGCATAGGAGACTGTTAAATAAGTTAAAAGCCCATGGTGTTAAGGGTAACATCCTGGCATGGATAGAGGATTGGCTGACTGGGAGAAGGCAGAGAGTGGGGATAAAGGTTTTTTTTTTCAGGATGGCACCCGGTGAATAGTGGTGTGCCTCAGGGGTCTGTGCTGGGACCACAACTTTTCACAATATACATTAATGATCTGGAAGAAGGAACTGAAGGCACTGTTGCTAAGTTTACAGATGATACAAAGATCTGTAGAGGGACAGGCAGCATTGAGGATGCAGGCGGGCTGCAGAAGGATTTGGACAAGCTCGGAGAGTGGGGAAAGAAGTGGCAAATGAAATACAATGTGGAAAGGTGTGGGGTTATGCACTTTGGAAGGAGGAATTTAGGCACAGACTATTTCCTAAATGGGGAAATGCTTAGGAAATCAGAAGTACAAAGGGACTTGGGAGTCCTTGTTCACGATTCTCTTAAGGTTAATGTGAAGTTCAGTCGGCAGTTAAGGCAAATGCAATGTTAGCATTCATGTCAAGAGGGCTAGAATACAAGACCAGGGATGTACTTCTGAGGCTGTATAAGGCTCTGGTCAGACCCCATTTGGAGTATTGTGAGCATTTTTGGGCCTCATATCTAAGGAAGGATGTGCTGGCCTTGGAAAGGGTCCAGAGAAGGTTCACAAGAATGATCACTAGAATGAAGAACTTGTCGTATGAGGAACGGTTGAGGACTCGGGATCTGTACTCATTGGAGTTTAGAAGGATGAGGGGGGATCTTATTGAAACTTACAGGATACTGTGAGGCCTGGCTAGAGTGTTCGTGGAGAGGATGTTTCCACTTGTAGGAAAAGCTAGAACCAGAGGACACCATCTCAGACTAAAGGGACGATCCTTTAAAACTGGGATGAGGAGGAATTTCTTCAGCCAGAGAAGGTGAATCTGTGGAACTCTTTGCCGCAGAAGGCTGTGGAGGCCAAATCACTGGGTGTCTTTAAGACAGAGATAGATAGGTTTTTGATCAATAAGGGGATCAGGGGTTATGGGGAGAAGGCAGGAGAATGGGGATGAGAAAATATCAGCCATGATTGAACGGCGGAGCAAACCCAATGGGCCGAGTGGCCTAATTCTGCTCCTATGTATTATGGTCTTATGGTTTGGGCAGTGCTCCTACCAGTAGCAGTCCTTTTTAATTTGTCCCTGGGTTTGTTTCTTTTAGTATAATTAGGTGATCAACCTTAAAAGACCGATAACTCTCAGCTATCATATTACTGCTGGCGAGCTTAATAATAATAATAATCTTTATTGTCACAAGTTGGTTATATTAACACTGTAATGAAGTTACTGTGAGAAGCCCCTAGTCGCCACTTCCGGCGCCTGTTCCGGTACACGGAGTGAGAATTCAGAATGTCCAAATTACCTAACAGCACATCTTTCGGGATTTGTGGGAGGAAACCGGAGGAAACCCACAAAGACACAGCGAGAACACGCACAATCCGCAATGACAGTGACCCAAGCCGGGAATTGAACCTGGAACCATGGCACTGTGAAGCAACTGTGCTAACCACTGTGCTACCATTGCTGCATTGAAAGGGAATGCCAGAAATTCACATGATTATTCGACCGTTACGCTACGTGGAAATCACATACAGGATGCACATTAGTATGTAATCATCTCTGCCAACAGGTTAGTCGCTCTGTGATCACCAAGAAGCACAGGCAGCACGGTAGCATTGTGGATAGCACAATTGCTTCACAGCTCCAGGGTCCCAGGTTCGATTCCGGCTTGGGTCACTGTCTGTGCGGAGTCTGCACATCCTCCCCGTGTGTGCGTGGGTTTCCTCCGGGTGCTCCGGTTTCCTCCCACAGTCCAAAGATGTGCAGGTTAGGTGGATTGGCCATGATAAATTGCCCTTAGTGTCCAAAATTGCCCTTAGTGTTGGGTGAGGTTGCTGGGTTGTGGGGATAGGGTGGAGGTGTTGACCTTGGGTAGGGTGCTCTTTCCAAGAGCCGGCGCGGACTCGATGGGCCGAATGGCCTCCTTCTGCACTGTAAATTCTACGATAATCTATGAAGAAGTCAGAGACCGACACCTTATATGGCAACCTCCCTCCTATACGGTCCACATTGACATCGATTTATTGAGCCGCCTGGGCATATAGGACCTCCGTGACGGCATGGATGCATCTGTGCACCGAGCTCTGTGACATTCCGGACAGATCCCCACTTGGCGCCTGGAAGGACCCCATCGCGTAAACGTTCAGGGCGACTGTCACCTTGACGGTTACCAGGAGCAGGTGTCCTCCCCCATACCCCCGTGGTGCCAGTTGTGCCATGATCTGGCAGATGTGTTGCACAGTCTCTCTGCTCAGCCGGAGTCTTCGATGGCATGCCCGGTCCGGCAGGTCCTCGAATGATTGGCGCTGCCGGTACACACAAGGCCTCATGCGGCGTCTCCTTAGCACCTCCTCCTCCATGTCCTGTTGGGAGGCCAGCTCTCCATCCCGGGCGGCTGCATTCTGTTCCTCTGGGGCACGCCCCGCTGCTGCACGCTCAGCTGCTGCAGTTTTTCCTCGAGCAGCTCCAGCTTGTACAGCCGCAGGGCATCCCCCAGGGCTGCAGCGACCAGCAGGAAGGCCACCATTGCTGGTTGCATTCCAATATCCATTGTCTGCAGGGAGTGAAAGCCGACATGTTAGCATGGTGTGAGGTAGGCTCTTTACTCAGAGAGTGGTTAGGGTGTGGAATGGACTGCCTGCTGTGATAGTGGAGTCAGACACTTTAGGAACTTTCAAGCGGTTATTGGATAGGCACATGGGGCACACCAGAATGACAGGGAGTGGGATAGCTTGATCTTGGTTTCGGACAAGGCTCGGCACAACATCGAGGGCAGAAGGGCCTGTTCTGTGCTGTACTGTTCTCTAATGATATTTTGCAAAGCTTCGATTTCGCTACGATTCGCTTCGTGGCTTACAAGATCGTTTTAGCAAAAAAATGTGTGAATATCCAAGTTTGGGAGAAGACCAGACATTCACGTCCATTTACCAATTACTCAGCTATTGGCATTACTAAGGTTAGTAATTTAGACAGACTTTTGTTGGACAGTATCAAGGGATATGGAATAAAGGCGGATGAATAGATTTCAGGTGCAGTTCAGCTGCAAATTAATTGATTTGTTGAGCAGGTTTCAGGGGCGGGATTCTCCGCAATCGGCGCGATGTCCGCCGACCGGCGCCAAAAACGGCGCGAATCAGTCCGGCATCGCGCCGCCCCAAAGGTGCGGAATTCTCAGCACCTTGGGGGGCCAAAATGACTTTGCCGTGTGGTGCATGCGCGGGAGCGTCAGCGGCCGCTCACGGCAATCCCGCGCATGCGCAGTGGAGGGGGTCTCTTCCGCATCCGCCATGGTGGAGACCGTGGCAAAGGCGGAAGGAAAAGAGTGCCCCCACGGCACAGGCCCGCCCGCGGATCGGTGGGCCCCAATCGCGGGCCAGGCCACCGTGGGGGCACCCCCGGGGCCAGATCGCCCCGCGCCCCCCCCAGGACCCCGGAGCCCACCCGCGCCACCTTGTCCCGCCGTTTGAAAGGTGGTTCAATCCACGCCGGTTGGCGTGGGTTGTCAGCGGCGGGACTTCGGCCCATCGCGGACCGGAGAATCGCCGGGGAATTTCCGTCGACTGGCGCGGAGCGATTCCCGCCCCCACCGAATCTCCAGTGGCGGAGAATTCGGGACACGGCGGGGGCGGGATTCACGCCGGCCCCCGGCGATTCTCCCACCCGGTGGGGCGGTCGGAGAATCGCGCCCGAGGAGTTCATTGGCCTCACCCTGTCCCTGTGGCACCAATTAGCCAATCATGATCAATACATAGTTGCTGTGAGCAGCTGATGCAAACAGTGCAGTTTGGTGAGTACACAGCTTCCATTGTTCGCCTTTAAATGTCTCAGCTTCTCCTGCACTAGCTCTCAATATAAAAATTAGTCAGCTTGCTTCTTACTGACTAATAATCACCACTGATTTAGACTTAACTTTCTGATGGCTTCAATACAGTTATCTCATTTTTGTCACAAAGAGCAGTTTTGCTTACTGCGCCTGGTTATTATGCCAACATTCTCACTTTAATCTTCCTCCACGTCTTCCTCTAAGTAAGCCAAGTAGGGTGGCACGGAAGCACAGTGGTTAGCACAGTTGCTTCACAGCTCCAGAGTCCCGGCTTGGGTGACTGTCTGTGCAGAGTCTGCACGTTCTCCCCGTGTCTGTGTGGGTTTCCTCCAGGTGCTCCGGTTTCCTCCCACAGTCCAAAGACGTGCGGGTCAGGTGGACGCTGCTCTCATTGTTATGCAATAGTTTCCAGGAAGATCCATTATTTTCATAAATAATTACAAACCAGACAATTTAAAGGAACCTCAGAACAAACTTTCTTTTTGCCGAATGTTACCACAGAGGAGAAGGCTATCCAACACATCATGCCTCAGTCAGTGCTTTGAAAGAGATGCCTGACCCGCTCCTGCTATTTTGCCATAGTCGTGCTAATTTTTCCTTTTCAAGAATATACCTAATTCCCTTGTGAAAGTTTTTTTTTCTAAATTTAGAGTACCCAATTGTTTTTTTGCCAATTAAGGGGCAATTTAGCGTGGTCAATCCACCTAACCTGCACATCTTTGGGTTGTGTGGGTGAAACCCAAGCAGACACGGGGAGAATGTGCAAACTCCACACGGACAGTGATCCAGGGCCGGGATTCGAACCCAGGTCCTCAGCGCCGTAGGCAGCAATGCTAACCACTGTGCCACCGTGCTGCCCTCTTGTGGAAGTTATTATTGAATCTGAATCCACCATCCTTCCGGGCAGTACATTTTAGAACATAACAAGCAGCTAGATATTTTCTTTTGCGCATAATTGTGCAATGATTTCAAAAGGAAATTGGCTGGGTTCTTTAGGGAACCACACTTGCAGAGCTACAGGGATCAAAGGGGGAAATGAGGCTGACTCGATTGTTGTACAGAGAACTAGTGTGGACTTGATGGACTGAAAGGCCTCCTTGTGATGGTTCTCTGGGCTGCATTTTCCTGATACATGGCAACTGGCGGGTAGTATAGGGATCTTTGTGGTGCGGTTGCCTACCAGGTAGCCAATTAAATAACTTATTAGCCCAATTATGGGCCACTTGCAAGCCTCACGTTTTGTCCATGTGTTTGCAGTGGGGGGGAGGGGGTGGGCTACTGCCAGGAGAGACCACAAGGTAAAGCTTGATTACCTCCAAGAGGGATCCTGAGTGGAGGCGGTTGCAAGGGCCTCTCTTTATTGATAGTTCATGACACACAGAGTGACCCAAAGCAGGGGACCCAGCAGAGTGGTTTCAATTTCCAGCACAACGTTTTGCCCTATGGTTCGACAATAGAAAACCTCAATTACATATTATGATGTTCATTTGATGTTGTAATATATCAAAGAATTAGATGGAAACTGACTTAAAGAGATACCTGACAAATATAGTTATGTACATCTATATATCTTTAAAAGAATGAACATTTTATTTTAGCTCATAGGATATAAAGGGAGAAAAACGTGCAGGCTCCGCACAGGTTGTGGCCCAAGCCAGGAATCAAACCTGGGACCCTGACGCTGTGAAGCAACAGTGCTACCTTGCCACCCAAGTGAGGAGTTTAGCAATGGAACAGTCAAAGGAGAACATTTTGAGGAGTCTTTTAAAAATCTGAAAGATCATAGCAAAGCAGGTGGGATTTAAAGCGGATTCCGAGTGTAAGCTGAATACTTTGCCGCCAATGTGAAGAGTTGGGAGAGGTGGGAGGAGCTGGCAGGAAATGGTGGTGAATACGAAGTAGCACAATCACCAAGACTCAAAATGTCAAAGTGTGTGAGTTAGACATCGAGCTCATGGAGTTAGGATGGAGCGGTGCTATTGAGGGATTGCTAAATCAAGATGAGGGTTTTGAAATCGATGTGTTGACGGGTTGTATTGACAGGTGAGCAGGACTTAAAATGGAGTAGGACACTGGCAGCAGAATCCTCGGTGAGCTAGAAATCAGAAGGATTGTCAGCAGAAAACTCAAAACTGAGAGCTGGGCGATGACAGGCAGATGATAAATTTGCTGGTGTTGAGTTCGGGACAAAGGCTTCAATGATAAAGATAATCTTTGGAAAGAATGGGAAAATTAGCTGAGGGTTGAGCAAAAGTTTGAAATTGTATACTAACAGCACAGACATCAGTCAGCTCCTCCTTTTGATGAAAAAATTGCTGATGACATTCTTAATAAACCAGATCGAAGAGTTGTGTAATTAAGAACATATGGGGCGTCATTCTCCGACCCCCCGCCGGGTCGGAGAATCGCCGGGGGCCGCCGTGAATCCCACCCCCGCCGGTTGCCGAAGTCTCCGGCACCGGAGATTCGGCGGGGGCGGGAATCGCGCCGCGCCGGTTGGCGGGCCCCCCCCCCCCCCCGCTCGATTCTCCGGCTCGGATGGGCCGAAGTCCCACCGATAAATTGCCTGTCCCGCCGGCGTAAATTAAAGTACCTATTTACCGGCGGGACAAGGCGGCGTGGGCGGGCTCCGGAGTCCTGGGCATTCTGACCCCAGGGGGTGCCCCCACGGTGGCCTGGCCCGCGATCGGGGCCCACCAATCCGCGGGCGGGCCTGTGCCGTGGGGGCACTCTTTCCCTTCCGCCTCCGCCGCGGTCTCCACCATGGCAGAGGCGGAAGAGACTCTCTCCACTGCGCATGTGCGGGAAACTGTCAGCGGCCGCTGACGCTCCCGCGCATGCACCGCCCGGGGATGTCATTTCCACGCCAGCTGGCGGGGCAACAAAGGCCGTTTCCGCCAGCTGGCGGGGCGGAAATCCCTCCGGCGCCAGCCTAGCCCCTCAATGTTGGGGCTCGGCCCCCAAAGATGCGGAGCATTCCGCACCTTTGGGGCGGCGCGATGCCTGTCTGATTGGCGCCGATTTGGGCGCCAGTCGGCGGACATCGCGCCGTTTGGGGAGAATTTCGCCCATGGACTGAGAAAAAGTGAGTGAATCCAATCGCAAATCAGGTACAGAAAGTGAAATAAAGAGAGGGAGAGAAATATTGAATTAAGAGAGAGAAAAGAAAGAGGCAGGAAGGAAAAGTATAGAAAAGCATTTTGAATTTTGTATTTTTAAATTTCCAACAGCAATAACAAACGTGAAGTAACGATTGTAAAATCTAGCCCATTCTATCTCTGCGAATATTATAGGACTTCAGTTGGATACAATTTGTTTTCCGACACTACAGAATTAATAATTAATGAGTTATGGGGATAGGGTGGATGAGAGGGCCTGGGTAGGGTGCCCTTTCAGAGGGTCGATGCAGACTCAATGGGCCAAATGGCCTCCTTCTGTACTGTAGGAATTCTATGTTTCTAATAGTCGAGATCTGGAGTCAGGTCCTGATATGACAGAAGTGCAGCAATGTGAAACTCCTTCTCAATAAGATTCTTTCACACATTGGCACTACATGGATTACACTGCAACAAAATGCCTGGGGAACCTATCCAAACTTCTGATCCCTTCATAAACTGAAGCAGGATATTTTCTTCCCAAAGTATTTTGAGCAATGTGCTCTCTGAGGGGATAGTTGCAGATGTGTGCAATTACAGATGTTGACAGTGGGAATGGAATACGGTTCCACCAAAATAACTCTGTAGTTAACAGGCTCGGGCACATTTATCCCTATAAAGGCAAGCCAATTTTATGAGAACCTCCTTGCGAATTGATCCGATGATTGTTCCTCTGAGACATCTAAACTTATCCAGCACAGCACTGAACAGACATATGGTCAAATCAGCAATTAGGATCAGATATTTTTAGTTCGTGCAAAGGAACAGTAACTCCCTGATGTAAAAGCATTTTATACACTTCGCAATCATTGGTCACATCAGTACTATAAATTAGCTCCTCTCTTCTCTCACGCATGGGATGCACATTAAATACTGGATGCAAGGAATTTTCCTAACTTTAAAATCAAATTTGGTGGCTTGAAAGTCAATAAAAATGATACAACACCAGGCTAAAGTCCAACAGGTTTGTTTCGAATCACTAGCTTTTGGAGCACTGCTCCTTCCTCAGGTGAAGGAGCAGTGCTCCGAAAGCTAGTGATTCGAAACAAACCTGTTGGACTTTAACCTGGTGTTGTAAGACGTCTTACTGTGCTCACCCCAGTCCAACGCCGGCATCTCCACATCATAATAAAAATGATGAGAGAGATCACCTGCCAGGTACCATTAGTTTCTCAGCTACAGGCTTTGAACTGTCAGTGTCAACATTGCAATCACACCATTGGAACCCATGAGCTGAAGTTTTAAAAAAGAAATAGCCAAACGTTTGGTCAAAGCGGTAGGTTTTCAAGAGCACTTTGAAGGAGGAAATCGTGAGAGAGCATCAGCGAAGTTTAAGGGAGGAATTTGAGAGCTGAGGGCCCAGGCAGTTGACGACATGGCCACCAATAATGGAAAAATTAAAATCAAGGAGCTCAAGAGATCAAATCTATATTGTAGTGAACTTGGAGGATTATGGCTGGGGGAGATTGGAGGATGGGTAAGGGATATGTCCATGAGGGGATTTGAGAACAAGGATAAGAATTTTACAATCAAGACGTTCTCAACTGGGGGCCAATATAGGTCAATGAGCACCAGGCTGATGGATGCCATCGAGTCATTTTATTGGACGAGGCCATTTGGCCTGTGGAGTCAAGCAGACTTGGTATGAGTAAGAAGAGCAGCAGAGATTGGGTGACCTCAAGTTTATGGAAGGTAGAATATGGGGATAGGTCACGGATTTGTTAGAATTGCCGAATGGAGAGGGAACGAAGGAATGGATCAAAGTCAAACAAAATTTGATCCTCAGCAATATAAGGAGATATTAGAACAGATATATATATATATTGTCATGTGAGCGTCCGTTTAAGAAAGGGTTTTGTCTTGTCACATGGCTTCAGTGATGTCATTGTATGGGCGGAGCTGGGCTGTGGCTGTGTGAAGTGTTTTGGTTTCAGTTTCAGTTTGACTGCTGTGGACTCAAGGAGAAAGAAATATTCCCTATCTTTCTATATTTTCATTTTAAAAACTGTCCCAGAAGTAAACAGTTTGTGGCTACCTGCTTTAGTAACTTAAAATATATTTTGCTTTCCAGAAGGAGTTTGAATCTGCTGGTTGAGACTGGATCAGAATTTCAGGAGAAAGACCAGTCCCATTCAAGTGAGAATGCAGTGTGCTGGGCCATAACCTGGAATAGGGTTTTTTGGTTTATTGGATTTTGCTACTTAATTGGAACAGCTAAGGAGGAATTCATTAAGTGATTTACAAAGGTTACTGTCGCTGTGTGGTGTCTTTATATTTGGAATTGATAAAAAGTCTTGCTGTGTGTTTTAGATATATATATATATGCTAACTATATTCTTAGAATAAACCTTGTTTTGATTAAAGTGTCTAGGGAGTCTGATGAATCACACCAGAGATGAGGGCTTTTGTGCTCATCCGAGCCAAATTCAACATAAAGGTTCTAAAACCATAATACACTTTGGGGTTTCTAAGCCCTGGCACATAACAAAATTGGGGGCTCATTGGATACATGTCTATCTTTTGTGATTGGGTTGGCTTAGTGAACTTATAAACAGTGAGAGGTGAGTATATTTGTGTTTGCTTTTAAGGTATTGTATTCAAGTTTAAATAGGGAGTGTGTTGTAGACAATGGCTCTTTCAAATGCTCAGAAGTTTGGGGGCATGGTGAAGGTCACGCGCAGTACCTTACACATGGAGACTAAAACAAGGCTTTTAGAATTGGCAAAAACATTGCAGTTAACATTGCCTGACAAAGTACGGAAAGAAGGGATAATTGCGGTGGTAGCTGAGCATTTAAACTTGCCTGAGACACAGTCAGCATCATTGGAACTGGCAATAATTCAATTACAAATGAAATAGCTTGAACTTGAAAAAGAATGAAAGCTGCTTGAATTACAAATCAGGGCACAAGAAAAGGAGAAAGAGGAAAAGGGAAAGGAAAGAATAGGCCTAGCAGACCAAAAAGACAAAGAGAGAGACTGAGCTTCGGAAAGTGGTCATGAAAGGTGAATGTAAGTTAAAATTGGTGGAGGTAAAGAGAAAAGTACAGTCTGAGAATAGTGAGAAAGAGCAAGAGCTTCATAGTCGAAGGCTTGGTGGGGATCTATTTAAATATGTCCAAGCATTGCCAAGGTTTGATGAGATGGATGTAGACGCCTTTTTCATTTCATTTGACAAGGTGGCTAAACAAATGACATGTGGGTATTACTGATTCAAACAAAGTTGGTAGGTGGAGCTAGTGAAGTGTTTGCATCACTATCAGAGGAGGTATCTGGAAAGCATAAGGAGTAAAAAATCTATCTTAGGTGCCTGATGCTTACAGACAAAGGTTTAGAAATTTAAGGAAAGAACCTGGTCAAACGTACAGAATTTGAAAGGATCAGAGTAATATTGATAGGTGGATAAGGGCTTTGAAAATAGACCAAACGTATGAAGCTCTTAGAGAAATTATAATTTTGGAGGAGTTTAAGAATTCAATTCCTGTTGTAGTGAGAACTCATGTGGAAGAACAGAGGGTTAAAACTACGTGATTAGCAGCAGAAATGGGGATGATTATGAATAAGTTCATAAATGAAAGTTTGGTTTCCGACATCAGTTTCAGCCTGTGAGGGATAGAAACTGGGGAAAGGAGAAATCCCTTTATCCACTCAGGTGGTAAAGGTAAAGGAGATCTAATGGGAGATAATAAGGATAGTGTACCTCAGACTAAGAAAGAAATCCAAGAGGGGGGAAGAGAAATGAAAAGTTTCAGATGTTTTTAGTGTAATAAACTAGGTCATGTAAAGTCAGTGTTGGGGTTTAAGGAAAGCACTGGGAAGGTTGATGTGGTAAAACAGGATAAGACAGTGGGATGTATTAGAGTGGTACAGAAAAGCTCAATTGAAGTGAAGGAGGTGCAAAAGAACATACAACCTGATCAAGAGGTGATTGATAAGAAGGTGCCAGATCTCTTTAAAGAATTTACTTGTGTGGGTAAAGTTTACTCATGTGTACCAGGAGGAGTAAGTAAAGAAGTAAAAATTTTAAGAGATACGGGAGCTAGTCAATCTTTGGTGGTAAGAGATGAGGAGTTATGTAGTTTGGGAGGAATATCACCAAAAAAAGTGGTAATGTGTGGAATTCAGGGTGAGAAGAGTAGTGTTCCGTTGTATAAGGTGAAGTTGGAGAGTCCAGTGAAGAATGGTGAAGTGGTAGTAGGAGTAATAAAGAAACTATCTTGTCCAGGAATACAGTTTATCTTAGGTAATAATATCGCTGGATCTACTGTGGTTGATAAGACAGTGGAAAATCAAACAACTGAATTGTTGAAGGATGAATGTCCTGGGATTTTTCCTGATCGTGTAGTAACAAGGTCGAGGTTAAGACACGAGGAGAAATCAAAGAGTGCAGATAAAGTCGAAGTTCAGTTACCACAAACAATTTTTGATCAGATGGCTGGAAAAGAAAAAGAACAGGTGGAGGATGAAGCGGATATTTTTAGTCCAGGAAAGTTGGCAGAGTTACAACAGAAAGATATAGAAATAAAACTGATGTATCAGAACGTATACACGGAAGAGGAATCTGAGTGTATACCAGAATGTTATCATCTTAAAAATGATATCTTAATGAGAAAATTGAGATCTTTACATATGCAGGTAGATGAAAAGAGGGCAGAATTTCATCAAGTGATATTGCTGGTAGGGTATAGAAAGGAGGCGTTGTGAGTGTCAGATGAGGTACCAATAGGAGGTCATTCTGGAGTAAGGAAAACTCAAACTAAAATACAAAAACCTTTTTATTCGCCTGGACTACATAAAGATGGAACTAAATTTTGTCGATCATGCCACACATGCCAAGTGATAGGAAAATCTCAAATGGTGATAAAACCAGCACCCTTAATACCCATTCTAGAATTTGAGGAACCTTTTACAAGGGTCTTAATTGCATAGGGCCACTTCCTACAATTAAAAGTGCGCATCAATATCTTTTGACTATAATGGATGTGTCTACTAGGTTTCCAGAGGCCATTCCAGTGCGCAATATTCCAGCTAAAAAAATTGTGGAGGAGTTACTTACATTTTTTTAACCAGATATGGACTCCCCACAGAAATACAATCAGATCAAGGATCAAATTTTACCTCAAAGTTATTCAAGCATGTTATGGATAGCTTACGAATAAAACAATTTAAATCAACTGCGTACCATCCAGATTCGCAGGGAGCTCTCGAATGGTGGCATCAGACGTTAACGACAATGTTGAGGGCTTATTGTCAAGATTATCCAGAGGATTGGGATAAAGGAATTCCATTCGTACTGTTTGCAATTAGGGATGCACCTAATGAGTCAACCAAATTCAGTCCTTTTGAACTAATTTCTGGTCATGAGGTAAGAGGGCCACTTAAATTCATTAAGGAGAAATTGGTGAGTGAGCAGTCTGAAACGACATGATTGGATTACATGTCAAATTTTAGGGAGCGATTAAATAGAGCAGGTGAATTGGCTAGACAACATTTAAAAGTTGCCCCGCATGTGATGAAACAGGAAGCGGACAAGAAAGCCAAAGTTCGTAGTTTTGCCAGTGGAGATAAAGTTTTAGTATTGTTACCAGTGGTAGGGAACCTTTAAAATCTAGGTTTTGCAGACCTTATCAGATTGAAAGGAAATTGAGTGAGGTGAACTATTTGGTGAGAACGGCAGATAGAAGGAAAACTCATTGAGTGTGTCATGTGAATATGCTTAAAAGCTATTTTGAAAGGGAAGGAGGGCAAAAGGAGGAGGTTTTAGTGATTCCAACTCAAAGTGAAGAACCAAATCCAGATGACTTTGAATTTGACATTCCTCAAATTAAATGGGATATCGAGGATGTTCTTAAAAATTGGGATAAATTATTGAGTTACCTTCCAGAGGAAAAGCAAACTGACCTGAAAGAATTATTAGTTTGTGGAAATAAGTGGAGAAGTACTAAAATGATAATGCCTGATGTAGATATGGGAAATGCTGTTCTAATTAAACAACATCCAAATAGACTTAACCCTCTAAAATTAGCACAGATTCAAAAAGAAATTGAAGCTTTGCTTAAAAATGGCATGATTGAAATGAGTTACAGCAAGTGGAGCTCACTCATAGTGATGGCATCAAAACCGGACGGTACCCAATGATTGTGTGTGGACTATGGAAAGGTTAATGCAGTTACAAGAACAGACTCTTACCCTATCCCATGGTTGGAGGACTGCATTGAGAAGGTGGGACAATCAGCTTTTATCTCCAAACTGGATTTACTCAAAGGTTACTGGCAGGTACCTTGATCTGAACGGGCAAAGGAGGCTTCAGCTTTTGTGACCCAAATGGTATATACCAATTCAAAGTTATGCCATTTGGCATGAGAAATGCCCCAGCCACATTTCAACAGTTAACTAACAAAGTAATTTCAGGATCACCCAATTGTGCAGTGAACATAGACAATCTGGTGATTTTTAGTCAGACATGGAAAGAACATTTGAAGTTATTTGGAGTTATTTGATCGATTTCAGGAGGCGGGTTTGGTGGTAAACATAGCCAAAAGTGAGTTTGGAAAAGCCCAAGTCACGTTCCTTGGCGATACAATTGGACATGGACAAATGGTCCCACGGGATGTGAAAACAAAAGTTATTGGGGAGTTTCCAATAGCCTCGACACAACGGGAAATAATGGGATTTCTTGACATGAGTGGTTTTTACTGTAAATTTGTGCCAAATTTTAGCAGCGTGGTTACTCCACTGACGGATGTGCTGAAGAAGCGTAGCAAATTTCAGTGGACGGCGGAGTGTCTACAGGCATTTGACGGCCTGAAGGCTGTGTTAGCCACTGCTCCTGTGTTGGCCACGCCAAATTACACAAAACCATTCAAAATGGCTATCGATGTGAGTGATATGGGCGTAGGTGCTGTGCTCTTGCAAGAAGATGACGAAGGAATAGAGCGGCCTATTTGATATTTTTCCAAAAAATTAGCTAATCACCAGAGGAAGTATTCAACAATTGAAAAGGAGACTTTGAACTTGGTGCTGGCGTTGCAACATTTTAACATTTATGTTATCAGCAAGTCACCTGAAACAATTATATATACTGATCATAATCCATTGACGTTTTTGGAGAAATTCCAGAATAAAAATGCCAGACTGTTTCGATGGTAGTTTATTATTACAGCCATTTAATTTAAAACATATACATGTGGCAGGACGGGAAAACGTGACGGCCTATGCTTTGTCACAAATGAGATAAAGAGAAGCAGGTTCGCTTGTGGAAGACAAAGAACTAAAATTGACTTCTTATTGTAAATGTTTGCCTGTTTTAATGTTTTAAAAGGTATGTATGTTTATTGTCACGTGTTAGGAATGGGCAAGTGAAAAATGAAACCATGTTGATGGTTTATTTTATTTTCTTGGGGGGTGGTGTCATGTGAGTGTCCATTTAAGAAAGGTTTTTGACGGGCAGCACGGTGGCACAGTGAGTAGCACTGCTGCCTCATGGCCGAGGTCCCAGGTTCGATTCTGGGTCACTGGCCATGTGGAGTTTGCACATTCTCCCCGTGTCTGCGTGGGTTTCACACCCACAACCCAAAGATGTGCAGGGTAGGTGGATTGGCCATGCTAAATTGCCCCTTAATTGAAAAAAATGAATTGGGTACTCTAAATTTATTTTAAAAAGAAAGGATTTTGTCTTATCACATGGCTTCAGTGATGTCATTGTGTGGGTGGAGCTGGGCTGTGGCTGTGTGAGGTGTTTTGGTTTCAGTTTCAGTTTGACTGCTGTGGACTCAAGGAGAAAGAAATGTTCCCTATCTTTCTATATTTTCATTTTAAAAACTGTCCCAGAGGTAAACAGTTTGTGGCTACCTGCTTCAGTAAGTTAAAATATATAATTTGCTTTCCAGAAGGAGTTTGAATCTGCTGGTTGAGACTGGATCAGAATTTCAGGAAAAGGACCAGTCCCATTCAAGTGAGAATGCAGTGTGCTGGGCAATGCCCTTGAATAGGGTTTTTTGGTTTTGGGATTTTGTTATTTAATTGGAACAGTTAAGGAGGAATTCATTAAGTGGTATACACACATTATTTGAGCTGTGTGGCGTCTTTATGTTTGTAATTGATAAAAATTATCGCTGTGTCTTTTACATATTTATATATATTAACTATATTCTTAGAATAAACCTTATTTTGATTAAAGTGTCCAGGGAGTCTGCTGAATCACACCTGAGGTGAGGGCATTTGTGTTCACCGTAGCCAAATTCAACATGAAGGTTGTAGTTCAGGTGAACTCCATAATACACTTTGTGGTTTCTAAGCCCTGGCTCATTACATTATATATATCACATATATATCACACTTATATCACACACATATATACCACACACACACACATATACATCACACACATATATCACACACACATATATCACGCACATATATCACACACGTATATCACACACATATGGGTGGCACAGTGATCAGCACTACTGCCTCACAGCGCCAGGGACCGGGTTTCAATTCTGGCCTCGGGTGATTTGATTTGATTTGATTTATTGTCACATGTTCTGAAGTACAGTGAAAAGTATTTTTCTGCAGCGAAGGGAACGTACACAGTACGTACATAGTAGACAAAAAGAATAATCAACAGAGTACATTGACAAATGGTACATTGACAAAACAGTGATTGGTTACAGTGCGGAACAAGGGGCCAAACAAAGCAAGGTGACTGTGTGGGGTTTGCACTTTCTCCCCGTTTCTGCATGGGTTTCCCCTGGATGCTCCGGTTTCCTCCCACAGCCCAAAGGTGGGCAGATTGGCCATGCTAAATTGCCCTTCATGTCCAAAAGGTTAGGTGGGGTTATGGGTATAAGGCACAGGAGTGGGCCTGGGTAAGGATGCTCTTTCAGAGGGTCGGTGCAGACTCGATGGGCCGAATGGCCTCCTTCTGCACGTAGGAATTCTATGGTTGTTCTTGTTCTACATATATATCACACATATCATATGCAAATACACACCGAAACGTATATGACACACATATATAGATATCACACACGCACCATATGTATATGTCCAGTCTACATTCACCACACTATATCCCTGAATGCCGTTTCTCTCCCAAGCGGCGCCGAAATGGTTAAACGGCCACTTCTGTTCCTAACCCAGTCTGATTGTTAGGATTTTTGTTGTTGTTTATATAATCGCAGTTGCGGAGTTGATTGGGAAGCACACTGTCCTGACAAAGCAGGAGTGGGAAGGGAAACAGGTTCCAGTAAGTGGAGAGGAGAGCACTTGGCTGAAGTGTGGAGGAGCAGGCGGTGCGGGAGAGCCTCTCTGAGAGTCAGTGTCCGGCAGCAACACCCCACTCATTCCAGATATTGATATTTCTCTCAGTCGTTCCCTGATGATATGATGTGACCTGCGATGAATGGGAACAGGATTTTGCCGAAGAATCTGTCCATTGAAGAGGGAGAGAGACTTCCCGACAGGAGGCTCTGGGTGATCAGCACCCTGGCCAGCGTCCTCATATTCACCATCCTGGTCGATATTCTGGGCAATTTACTGGTCATCGTGTCCGTGTTCAGAAACAAGAAACTGCGCAAAGCAGGCAAGTTTTCTTCTTCTTCTTCTTCCCTTCAACTTTAGAAGGGGAGCTGAGGGTGGATTCTCCCCAGCAGCGAGTCGCAGGCTGGCAGCAGGGAGCCGCTATCGCTCAGCCTGAACACGGGTCCGCCAGCAGCATCGAGTGGGAAGGCTGGGGTTCAAAATACAGCCTCCTCATCCCAGTTAATCCCCCCTCCCTCCAACCCCTCTGCTCCCCACTAATCCTCCCTCCCTCCCATTCACCTGCTCCCCACTAACCCCCCCTCCCTCCCATCCCCCTGCTCCCCACTAACCCCCCCTCCCTCCCATCCCCCTGCTCCCCACGAACCCCCCCTCCCTCCCATCCCCCTGCTCCCCACTAACCCCCCCTCCCTCCCATCCCCCTGCTCCCCACTAACCCCCCCTCCCATCCACCTGCTCCCCACTAACCCCCCTCCCTCCCACCCCTCTGCTCCCCACTAACCCCCCCCACCCCTCCCTCCCATCCACCTGCTCCCCACTAACCCCCCCCCTCCCATCCACCTGCTCCCCAATAACCCCCCCTTCCTCCCATCCACCTGCTCCCCACTAACCCCCCTCCCTCCCACCCCTCTGCTCCCCACTAACCCCCCCTCCCTCCCATCCCCCTGCTCCCCACTAACTCCCCCTCCCTCCCATCCCTCTGCTCCCCACTAACCCCCTCCCTCCCTCCCTCCCTCTGCTCCCCACTAACCCCCCCCTCCCTCCCTCCCTCCCCCTGCTCCCCACTAACCCCCCTCCCTCCCATCCCCCTGCTCCCCACTAACCCCTCACTCCCATCCCCCTGCTCCCCACTAACCCCTCCCTCCCATCCCCCTGCTCCCCACTAACCCCCCCTCCCCCCATCCCCCTGCTCCCACCTAAGCCCCCCTCCCCCCCATCCCCTTCCTCCCAATTAACCCTCCCTCCCTCCCACCCCTCTGCTCCCCACTAACCCCCCCCCCTTCCTCCCATCCCCCTGCTCCCCACTAACCCCCCTCCCTCCCATCCCCCTGCTGCCCACTAACCCCCCTCCCTCCCCCATCCCTCTACTCCCCACTAACCCCTCCCTCCCTCCCCATCCCTCTGCTCCCCACTAACCCCTCCCTCCCTCCCCTGCTCCCCACTAACCCCTCCCTCCCATCCCTGTGCTCCCCACTAACCCCTCCCTCCCTCCCTCCCTCCCTCTGCTCCCCACTAACCCCCTCCCTCCCTCCCATCCCCCTGCTCCCCACTAACCCCTCCCTCCCTCCCTCTGCTCCCCACTAATCACCTCCCTCCCTCCCATCCCCCTGCTTCCCACTAACCCCCCTCCCTCCCTCCCTCCCCCTGCTCCCCACTAACACCTCCCTCCCTCCCATCCTCCTGCTCCCCACTAATCCCTCACTCCCACCCATCCCCCTGCTCCCCACTAACCCCCCCTCCCTCCCTCACTCTGCTCTCCAAAACCCACTCCCTCCCTCCCATCCCCCTGCTCCCCACTAACCCCTCCCTCCCTCCCTCCCCCTGCTCCCCACTAACCCCTCCCTCCCTACCATCCCGCAGCTCCCCACTAACCCCTCCCTCCCTCCCATCCCCCTGCTCTCCACTAAACCCCCCTCCCTCCCTCTGCTCCCCACTAACCCCCCCCTCCCTCCCTCCCTCTGCTCCCCACTAACCCCCTCCCTCCGTCCCTCCCATCCCCCTGCTCCCCACTAACCCCTCCCTCCCCCTGCTCCCCACTAACCCCTCCCTCCCTCCCTCCCCCTGCTCCCCACTAACCCCTCCCTCCCTCCGATCCCCCTGCTCCCCACTAAAGCCCCTCCCTCCCTCCCTCTGCTCCCCACTAACCCCCTCCCTCCCTCCCTCCCTCTGCTCCCCACTGACACACTCCCTCCCTCCCTCTGCTCCCCACTAACCCCCTCCCTCCCTCCCTCTGCTCCCCACTAACCCCCCTCCCTCCCTCCCCCTGCTCCCCACTAACCCCCCTCCCTCCCTCCCCCTGCTCCCCACTAACCCCTCCCTCCCTCCCTCCCTCTGCTCCCCACTAACCCCCCCTCCCTCCCATCCCCCAGCTCCCCACTAACCCCTCCCTCCCTCCCATCCCGCTGCTCCCCACTAACCCCTCCCTCCCTTCCTCTGCTCCCCACTACCCCCTCCCTCCCATCCCCCTGCTCCCCACTAACCCCCTCCTTCCCTCCCATCCCCCTGCTCCCCACTAACCCCTCCCTCCCTCCCATCCCCCTGCTCCCCACTAACCCCTCCCTCCCTCCCATCCCCCTGCTCCCCACTAACCCCTCCCTCCCTCCCATCCCCCTGCTCCCCACTAACCCCCCATCCCTCCCTCCCATCCCCCTGCTCCCCACTAACCCCCCTCCCCCTATCCCCCTGCTCCCCAATAACCCCTCCCTCCCTCCCTCCCTCTGCTCCCCACTAACCCCCTCCCTCCCATCCCCCTGCTCCCCACTAAACCCCCCTCCCTCCCTCCCTCTGCTCCCCACTAACCCCCTCCCTCCCTCCCATCCCCCTGCTCCCCACTAACCCCACCTCCCTCCCTCCCCTGCGCCCCACTAACCCCTCCCTCCCTCCCATCCCTCTGCTCCCCACTAACCCCTCCCTCCCTCCCATCCCCCTGCTCCCCACTAACCCCCCCTCCCTCTCTCCCTCTGCTCCCCACTAACCCCCCCTCCCTCCCTCCCTCTGCTCACGACTAACCCCTCCCTCCCTCCCTCCCCCTGCTCCCCACTAAACCCTCCCTCCCTCCCATCCCGCTGCTCCCCACTAACCCCCCCCTCCCTCCCTCCCATCCCCCTGCTCCCCTCTAACCCCTCCCTCCCTCCCTCCCTCCCTCTGCTCCCCACTAACCCCCCTCCCTCCCTCCCTCTCCTCCCCACTAACCCCCTCCATCCCTCCCATCCCCCTGCTCCCCACTAACCCCCCCTCCCTCCCATCCCCCTGCTCCCACTAACCCCTCCCTCCCTCCCATCCCTCTGCTCCCCACTAACCCCTCCCTCCCTCCCTCCCTCACCCTGCTCCCCACTAACCCCTCACTCCCTCCCATCCCCCTGCTCCCCACTAACCCCCCCTCCCTCCCTCCCTCTGCTCTCCACTAACCCACTCCCTCCCTCCCATCCCCCTGCTCCCCACTAACCCCTCCCTCCCTCCCTCCCCCTGCTCCCCACTAACCCCTCCCTCCCTACCATCCCCCAGCTCCCCACTAACCCCTCCCTCCCTCCCATCCACCTGCTCCCCACTAACCCCCCCTCCCTCCCACCCCACTGCTCCCCACTTACCCCCCCCCCCACCCCTCCCTCCCATCCACCTGCTCCCCACTAACCCCCCCCTCCCATCCACCTACTCCCCACTAACCCCCCCTTCCTCCCATCCTCCTGCTCCCCACTAACCCCCCCCTCCCTCCCTCCCTCTGCTCACCACTAAGCCCACCTCCCTCCCTCCCTCTGCTCCCCACTAACCCCCTCCCTCCCTCCCTCAGCTCCCCACTAATCCCCTCCCTCCCTCCCTCTGCTCCCCACTAACCCCCTCCCTCCCTCTGCTCCCCACTAACCCCCCTCCCTCCCTCCCCCTGCTCCCCACTAACCCCCCTCCCTCCCTCCCCCTGCTCCCCACTAACCCCTCCCTCCCTCCCTCCTTCTGCTCCCCACTAACGCCCCCTCCCTCCAATCCCCCTGCTCCCCACTAACCCCTCCCTCCCTCCCATCCCCCTGCTCCCCACTAACCTCTCCCTCCCTTCCTCTGCTCCCCACTACCCCCTCCCTCCCTCCCATCCCCCTGCTCCCCATTAACCACCCTCCCTCCCATCCCCCTGCTCCCCACTAACCCCCTCCCTCCCTCCCATCCCCCTGCTCCCCACTAACCCCTCCCTCCCTCCCATCCCCCTGCTCCCCACTAACCCCTCCCTCCCTCCCATCCCCCTGCTCCCCACTAACCCCCCCTCCCACCCTCCCTCCCATCCCCCTGCTCCCCACTAACCCCCCTCCCCCTATCCCCCTGCTCCCCACTAACCCCTCCCTCCCTCCCTCCCTCTGCTCCCCACTAACCCCCTCCCTCCCATCCCCCTGCTCCCCACTAACCCCCCCTCCCTCCCTCCCTCTGCTCCCCACTAACCCCCTCCCTCCCTCCCATCCCCCTGCTCCCCACTAACCCCACCTCCCTCCCTCCACTGCTCCCCACTAACCCCTCCCTCCCATCCCTCTGCTCCCCACTAACCCCTCCCTCCCTCCCATCCCCCTGCTCCCCACTAACCCCCCCCTCCCTCCCTCTGCTCCCCACTAACCCCCCCTCCCTCCCTCCCTCTGCTCACGACTAACCCCCCCTCCCTTCCATCCCCCTACTCCCCACTAACCCCTCCCTCCCTCCCATCCCTCTGCTCCCCACTAACCCCTCCCTCCCTCCCTCCCTCACGCTGCTCCCCACTAACCCCTCACTCCCTCCCATCCCCCTGCTCCCCACTAACCCCCCCTCCCTCCCTCCCTCTGCTCTCCACTAACCCACTCCCTCCCTCCCATCCCCCTGCTCCCCGCTAACCCCTCCCTCCCTCCCCCTGCTCCCCACTAACCCCTCCCTCCCTACCATCCCCCAGCTCCCCACTAACCCCTCCCTCCCTCCCATCCACCTGCTCCCCACTAACCCCCCCTCCCTCCCACCCCTCTGCTCCCCACTTACCCCCTCCACCCCTCCCTCCCATCCACCTGCTCCCCACTAACCCCCCCTCCCATCCACCTACTCCCCACTAACCCCCCTTCCTCCCATCCACCTGCTCCCCACTAACCCCCCTCCCTCCCACCCCTCTGCTCCCCACTAACCCCCCCTCCCTCCCATCCCCCTGCTCCCCACTAACTCCCCCTCCCTCCCATCCCTCTGCTCCCCACTAACCCCCTCCCTCCCTCCCTCCCTCTGCTCCCCACTAACCCCCCCTCCCTCCCTCCCCCTGCTCCCCACTAGCCCCCCCTCCCTCCCATCCCTCTGCTCCCCACTAACCCCTCACTCCCATCCCCCTGCTCCCCACTAACCCCTCCCTCCCATCCCCCTGCTCCCCACTAACCCCCCCTCCCCCCATCCCCCTGCTCCCACCTAAGCCCCCCTCCCCCCCATCCCCTTCCTCCCCATTAACCCTCCCTCCCTCCCACCCCTCTGCTCCCCACTAACCCCCCCTCCCTCCCATCCCCCTGCTCCCCACTAACCCCCCTCCCTCCCATCCCCCTGCTCCCCACTAACCCCCCTCCCTCCCATCCCCCTGCTCCCCACTAACCCCCCCTCCCTCCCCCATCCCTCTACTCCCCACTAACCCCTCCCTCCCTCCCCCATCCCTCTGCTCCCCATTAACCCCTCCCTCCCTCCTCCACTGCTCCCCACTAACCCCTCCCTCCCTCCCATCCCTGTGCTCCCCACTAACCCCTCCCTCCCTCCCTCCCTCCCTCTGCTCCCCACTAACCCCCTGCCTCCCTCCCACCCCCCTGCTCCCCACTAACCCCTCCCTCCCTCTGCTCCCCACTAACCCCCTCCCTCCCTCCCTCCCCCTGCTTCCCACTAACCCCCCTCCCTCCCTCCCTCCCCCTGCTCCCCACTAACCCCTCCCTCCCTCCCATCCCCCTGCTCCCCACTAACCCCTCACTCCCTCCCATCCCCCTGCTCCCCACTAACCCCCCCTCCCTCCCTCCCTCTGCTCTCCACTAACCCACTCCCTCCCTCCCATCCCCCAGCTCCCCACTAACCCCTCCCTCCCTCCCATCCCCCTGCTCTCCACTAACCCCCCCTCCATCCCTCCCCCTGCTCCCCACTAACCCCTCCCTCCCTCCCTCCCCCTGCTCCCCACTAACCCCTCCCTCCCTACCATCCCCCAGCTCCCCACTAACCCCTCCCTCCCTCCCATCCCCCTGCTCTCCACTAACCCCCCTCCATCCCTCCCTCTGCTCCCCACTAACCCCCCCTCCCTCCCTCCCTCTGCTCCCCACTAACCCCCTCCCTCCCTCCCTCCCATCCCCCTGCTCCCCACTAACCCCTCCCTCCCTCCCTCCCCCTGCTGCCCACTAACCCCTCCCTCCCTCCCTCCCCCTGCTCCCCACTAACCCCTCCCTCCCTCCGATCCCCCTGCTCCCCACTAACCCCCATCCCTCCCTCCCTCTGCTCCCCACTAACCCCCCTCCCTCCCTCCCTCTGCTCACCACTAAGCCCCCCTCCCTCCCTCCCTCTGCTCCCCACTAAACCCCCTCCCTCCCTCCCTCTGCTCCCCACTAACCCCCTCCCTCCCTCCCTCTGCTCCCCACTAACCCCCTCCCTCCCTCCCTCTGCTCCCCACTAACCCCCTCCCTCCCTCCCTCTGCTCCCCACTAACCCCCTCCCGCCCTCCCCCTGCTCCCCACTAACCCCCCTCCCTCGCTCCCCCTGCTCCCCACTAACCCCTCCCTCCCTCCCTCCCTCTGCTCCCCACTAACCCCCCTCCCTCCCATCCCCCTGCTCCCCACTAACCCCTCCCTCCCTCCCATCCCCCTGCTCCCCACTAACCCCTCCCTCCCTTCCTCTGCTCCCCACTACCCCCTCCCTCCCTCCCATCCCCCTGCTCCCCACTAACCCCTCCCTCCCTCACATCCCCCTGCTCCCCACTAACCCCTCCCTCCCTCCCATCCCCCTGCTCCCCACTAACCCCCCCTCCCTCCCTCCCTCCCATCCCCCTGCTCCCCACTAACCCCCCTCCCCCTATCCCCCTGCTCCCCACTAACCCCTCCCTCCCTCCCTCCCTCTGCTCCCCACTAACCCCCTCCCTCCCTCCCATCCCCCTGCTCCCCACTAACCCCCCCTCCCTCTGCTCCCCACTAACCCCCTCCCTCCCTCCCATCCCCCTGCTCCCCACTAACCCCACCTCCCTCCCTCCCCCTGCTCCCCACTAACCCCTCCCTCCCTCCCATCCCTCTGCTCCCCACTAACCCCTCCCTCCCTCCCATCCCCCTGCTCCCCACTAACCCCCCCTCCCTCCCTCTGCTCCCCACTAACCCCCCCTCCCTCCCTCCCTCTGCTCACGACTAACCCCTCCCTCACTCCCTCCCCCTGCTCCCCACTAAACCCTCCCTCCCTCCCATCCCTCTGCTCCCCACTAACCCCATCCTCCCTCCCTCCCATCCCCCTGCTCCCCTCTAACCCCTCCCTCCCTCCCTCCCTCTGCTCCCCACTAACCCCCCTCCCTCCCTCCCTCTCCTCCCCACTAACCCCCTCCATCCCTCCCATCCCCCTGCTCCCCGCTAACCCCCCTCCCTCCCATCCCCCTGCTCACCACTAACCCCTCCCTCCCTCCCATCCCTCTGCTCCCCACTAACCCCTCTCTCCCTCACCCTGCTCCCCACTAACCCCTCCCTCCCTCCCATCTCCCTGCTCCCCACTAACCACCCCTCCCTCCCTCCCTCTGCTCCCCACTATCCCCTCCCTCCCTCCCATCCCCCTGCTCCCCACTAACCCCCTCCCTCCCTCCCTCTCTCTGCTCCCCACTAGCCCCTACCTCCCTCCCATCCCCCTGCTCCCCACTAACCCCCCCTCCCTCCCTCCCTCTGCTCCCCACTAACCCCCCCTCCCTCCCTCCCTCCCTCTGCTCCCCACTAACCCCTCCCTCCCTCCCTCCCTCTGCTCCCCACTAACCCCTCCCTCCCTCCCATCCCCCTGCTCCCCACTAACCCCTCCCTCCCCCTGCTCCCCACTAACCCCCTCCCTCCCTCCCATCCCCCTGCTCCCCACTAACCCCCCCTCCCTCCCATCCACCTGCTCGCCACTAACCCCCTCCCTCCCTCCCATCCCCCTGCTCCCCACTAACCCCCTCCCTCCCTCCCTCCCTCTGCTCCCCACTAACCCCCTCCCTACCTCCCTCCCTCTGCTCCCCACTAACCCTCTCCCTCCCTCCCATCCCTCTGCTCCCCACTAACCCCTCCCTCCCTCCCATCCCTCTGCTCCCCACTAACCCCCTCCCTCCCTCCCTCCCTCTGCTCCCCACTAACCCCTCCCTCCCTCCCATCCCCCTGCTCCCACTAACCCCTCCCTCCCTCCCATCCCTCTGCTCCCCACTAACCCCCCCTCTCTCCCATCCCCCTGCTCCCCACTAACCCCTCCCTCCCATCCCCCTGCTCCCCACTAACCCCTCCCCCCTCCCTCCCATCCCTCTGCTCCCCACTAACCCCCCCTCCCTCCCTCCCATCCCCCTGCTCCCCACTAACCCTTCCCTCCCACCCTCCCCCTGCTCCCTAGTAACCCCTCCTCCCCCACACATTTCCTACCACCAGGCCACCCCTTTCTCACCCCCCCTCTCTCCCTCCCTCCCACCCACTGCCCTCCCTCTGTCCATCTGTGGCACTCCCCTACCTAACCCCCCATCCTTCCCTTTCTCCTCGTTCCCTGCCTTCCTCTCCATCTCCCCACACTCTCCCTCTCATTATTCTTCCCACTCTCCCTCCGGCTCTTTCCACCCCTCCTTTCCCACTACCCCACTACCCCCTCCCTCCCTCCCATCCCCCTGCTCCCCACTAACCCCCCTCCCTCCCATCCCCCTGCTCCCCACTAACCCCCTCCCTCCCTCCCATCCCCCTGCTCCCCACTAACCCCTCCCTCCCTCCCATCCCCCTGCTCCCCACTAACCCCTCCCTCCCTCCCATCCCCCTGCTCCCCACTAACCCCTCCGTCCCTCCCATCCCCCTGCTCCCCACTAACCCCCCGCTCCCTCCCATCCCCCTGCTCCCCACTAACCCCCCTCCCCCTATCCCCCTGCTCCCCACTAACCCCTCCCTCCCTCCCTCCCTCTGTTCCCCACTAACCCCCACCCTCCCTCCCATCCCCCTGCTCCCCACTAACCACCCCTCCCTCTGCTCCCCACTAACCCCCTCCCTCCCTCCCATCCCCCTGCTCCCCACTAACCCCACCTCCCTCCCTCCCCCTGCTCCCCACTAACCCCTCCCTCTCTCCCATCCCTCTGCTCCCCACTAACCCCTCCCATCCCCCTGCTCTCCACTAACCCCCCCTCCCTCCCTCTGCTCCCCACTAACCCCCCCTCCCTCCCTCCCTCTGCTCACGACTAACCCCTCCCTCACTCCCTCCCCCTGCTCCCCACTAACCCCTCCCTCCCTCCCATCCCTCTGCTCCCCACTAACCCCCTCCCTCCCTCCCTCCCTCTGCTCCCCACTAACCCCTCCCTCCCTCCCATCCCCCTGCTCCCCACTAACCCCTCCCTCCCTCCCATCCCCCTGCTCCCCACTAACCCCCCTCCCCCTATCCCCCTGCTCCCCACTAACCCCTCCCTCCCTCCCTCTCTCTGCTCCCCACTAACCCCCTCCCTCCCTCCCATCCCCCTGCTCCCCACTAACCACCCCTCCCTCTGCTCCCCACTAACCCCCTCCCTCCCTCCCATCCCCCTGCTCCCCACTAACCCCACCTCCCTCCCTCCCCCTGCTCCCCACTAACCCCTCCCTCCCTCCCATCCCTCTGCTCCCCACTAACCCCTCCCATCCCCCTGCTCCCCACTAACCCCCCTCCCTCGCTCTGCTCCCCACTAACCCCCCCTCCCTCCCTCCCTCTGCTCACGGCTAACCCCTCCCTCACTCCCTCCCCCTGCTCCCCACTAAACCCTCCCTCCCTCCCATCCCTCTGCTCCCCACTAACCCCTCCCTCCCTCCCATCCCTCTGCTCCCCACTAACCCCCTCCCTCCCTCCCTCCCTCTGCTCCCCACTAACCCCTCCCTCCCTCCCATCCCCCTGCTCCCCACTAACCCCTCCCTCCCATCCCTCTGCTCCCCACTAACCCCCCCTCTCTCCCATCCCCCTGCTCCCCACTAACCCCTCCCTCCCATCCCCTTGCTCCCCACTAACCCCTCCCTCCCTCCCTCCCTCTGCTCCCCACTAACCCCCCTCCCTCCCTCCCTCTCCTCCCCACTAACCCCCTCCATCCCTCCCATCCCCCTGCTCCCCACTAACCCCTCCCTCCCTCCCATCCCTCTGCTCCCCACTAACCCCTCCCTCCCTCACCCTGCTCCCCACTAACCCCTCCCTCCCTCCCATCCCCCTGCTCCCCACTAACCCCCCCTCCCTCCCTCCCTCTGCTCCCCACTATCCCCTCCCTCCCTCCCATCCCCCTGCTCCCCACTAACCCCCTCCCTCCCTCCCTCTCTCTGCTCCCCACTAGCCCCTACCTCCCTCCAATCCCCCTGCTCCCCACTAACCCCCCCTCCCTCCCTCCCTCTGCTCCCCACTAACCCCCCCTCCCTCCCTCCCTCCCTCTGCTCCCCACTAACCCCTCCCTCCCTCCCTCCCTCTGCTCCCCACTAACCCCTCCCTCCCTCCCATCCCCCTGCTCCCCACTAACCCCTCCCTCCCCCTGCTCCCCACTATCCCCCTCCCTCCCTCCCATCCCCCTGCTCCCACTAACCCCCCCTCCCTCCCATCCACCTGCTCCCCACTAACCCCCTCCCTCCCTCCCATCCCCCTGCTCCCCACTAACCCCCTCCCTCCCTCCCTCCCTCTGCTCCCCACTAACCCCCTCCCTCCCTCCCTCTGCTCCCCACTAACCCTCTCCCTCCCTCCCATCCCCCGGCTCCCCACTAACCCCCCCTCCCTCCCATCCCTCTGCTCCCCACTAACCCCTCCCTCCCTCCCATCCCTCTGCTCCCCACTAACCCCTCCCTCCCTCCCATCCCTCTGCTCCCCACTAACCCCCCCTCTCTCCCATCCCTCTGCTCCCCACTAACCCCCCCTCTCTCCCATCCCCCTGCCCCCCACTAACCCCTCCCTCCCATCCCCCTGCTCCCCACTAACCCCTCCCCCCTCCCTCCCATCCCTCTGCTCCCCACTAACCACCCCTCCCTCCCTCCCATCCCCCTGCTCCCCACTAACCCCTCCCTCCCACCCTCCCTCTGCTCCCTAGTAACCCCTCCTCCCCCACACATTTCCTACCACCAGGCCACCCCTTTCTCACCCCCCCTCTCTCCCTCCCTCCCACCCACTGCCCTCCCTCTGTCCATCTGTCGCACTCCCCTACCTAACCCCCCATCCTTCCCTTTCTCCTCGTTCCCTGCCTTCCTCTCCATCTCCCCACACTCTCCCTCTCATTATTCTTCCCACTCTCCCTCCGGCTCTTTCCACCCCTCCTTTCCCACTCCATCCCACCCTCTCTCCTCTTTCTCTTGCTCCTCTTTTACATCCCTTCCTATTCTTCCTTATCCCTCCTCACCCCCCAGTCTTCCCTCATACCCTTCCCTATATATGTCCTCTTTCTCCCATCCCTCTCTCTCCATCCACCCTTCACCTCTCCCTTCCTTCTTCCTTCCTTCCTTTCCCTCTCTTCCTCCGTCTCTCTCTGTCTCTTTATCCCCCTCAATCCCTCTCCCTCCTTCACCCCTCTCTGCTTTTCTCTATCACTCTCCACCCAATTGTCCCTCTTGTCTGTCTGTCTCTCTCCCTGCTCCCTCTCCACTCCCTCTTCACTTCTCCCTCTCTTCCCCCTCCTTTACTAACTCCTCTGTATCTCTCTCTTCCTTCCTTTCACTCCCTCTCTCTCCTTTTGTTCCTCTCTGCCCTGACAATGCTTTCATTAAAATAATGGAAAAGGTAATTGGATAGAGAGATTGGTCTGGTTATATTGTATAATGCATTTGTTATGATCTTGGACTGGCAACTGAATCACACGTTGGGATACTGTGCAATGTATATCCTGCCAGTTGGAGAACAGGCATTGCAGGATGCGAGACTACTCTCCAAGGCCACCCAGTTTATAATCTCCTTCAGTGGAGGGGAACCGCATGGGCCAGAATTAGATCTGACTGCAGCTCCATATTTTTCCACGAAGCTTTTAGAGACGAGAACATTCTGAACCCTAATTAAAATTACATTTTAAATTTCAAAGTCCATGGAAATGCTTCAGTTGGAAATCAACTAAGCCAAAGAAACAGTTTATTATTTTTCAGCAACATCAGGCACCACGATAGCATAAAAAGATTTATATCCACACGTTAATATTCTTTTTTTTAAATTTAAAGTACCCAATTGTTCTTTTTCCTAGTAAGGGGCAATTTAGCGTGGTCAATCCACCTACACTGCGCAAATTTGGGTTGTGGGGATGAGACCCACTCAGACACAGGGAGAATGTGCAAATTCCACACTGACAGTGACCCGGGCCGGGATCAAACTCGGGACCTCGGCACCATGAGGCAGCAGTGCTAACAACTGCGACACTGTGCAGCCCTGTACATGTTAATATACAATAATTGGTATCGCAATGGTTTAGTTATAAATACATTATGTTTACATGTAGGAATAAATATTGAGTCTTCTTTACCCTACACTTGTTTGAAAAGCCATCACACCCTCGCTTAGAATGCTCTGAGGAATAGCGCCCATTTGTGATGTGTCCCGTTGCCTCTGATGCTTTACTTTACTCAATAATCCTTGACAAAGTTGTAACATGACATTTTGTCTAACTAATTTGAAGATGAGTGGTAAAAGTAGATAAAAGACCATTATTGGTTACTCTGGATTTTCTCCCGGATTATATGATTATTGTTAGCAGAATTAAATGAGTTGAGTTGTTCAGACCGTATAAAACTTCAACAAAATAGCTTTATTTGCCACATGCATGTGGGAGGGCTAAAACTCAGCCGTCTTAACTACAGCTCGGTCCAAGTCGCTCTGCCCCAAAAAAGCCCTCACGTAATTCTTTATACTGTTTCAGCTTGATACAGAGTGATTCAAAATGATTCAACATGATATGAGTGATTCAAATAGTACAATGCAACCGATTATCGGCCGGCAATGTGATGGGATTACAGTCATCCCGATTAGATGATGCTGATACACTGTTTTACATACATTGCTGCTAATCGTTCCGAAAGTACTTTTTGCCCACCTGCTGTGTAATACAAAAGGACCATGTCTAAACAATGGATCCGTGATGGGATGGTAATCTGCTCCATGTCCCTGATATTTGCATGTATTCAAATAGTACAATGTCTTTCCTAGACTGGCCGTAGCCAGACTGATCACTGTCCTATTGGTTGTATGTTAACTGTGGCCTGCTGGCTTGTACTATGCTAATTTGATTAGGTTCTTGGAAACTGTCGGTTAAACCCTTACCAGGCAGGTTTTTCCTTGCTGCCCTAAGTGTACCTCTGAGGCTCCATTTTCCTGACTACACTCCCCACTGATAGCTCGTGGTCACACCCAAGAACGTCATTAACAGATATTTTTTTGATTTTTCATATATTTCTTATTACTAAACATTTCTTTCTTGTGGATATCCCCGCCGGTCCTTGTGGATGCTCTCCTGCCTTCTGGTTTATGTTGAGGATACGGTACCGGATCTTTCGGATAGCTGGCCTTCCAGATCACGGAAAGTGTCCTGAACAATCCTGCTGTAATTCTCAGCTACTAAATTTTCCCCTTCCCGGGTATGGAGGGATGTCACTGGAGTGAGTGGGTACAGGGTGTTAACTTTGTCCTTTTTGCGTTGCTGACAGCACATGATGGTTGCCCATGCCAGTACTACGCCCGTGCCAATGGTCATCCCCATTTGCACATTCTCCCTGTGTCTGCGTGGGTCTCACCCCCACAATCGGTTTCCTGCTGACCCTGGAAAGAACATGTCCCACCAATGGTATGTCCCGGAGAGTCCTACCCGAATGGCTGTCTGTATTGCTAGGTTAACCTGGATCCTTCCCTTGCTCGTTTGTTGCTTTGAGTATCCCTGAGCAAGTTCCATTGCCCTGTGCATGGCCTGTCTGATTATTTTGCCTGGTATCTCGTCGATGTACAGGGAATCATCCCACCAGGCCCCAAATAGGTAACCTGATGTCCTTCCTGGGAGTGAGTCTGTCACTTGCATACAGAAGCTGTGGCTGCAGGCCCCCTGAGATTATCTCCGTGACTGGTGTGATGAAACACCACTGGATCGGGCTACCTTCCTTTAATGGCAGAACATCGACTAATACCTTGCTATGATTTGACAGGGGTTCAAATGTCTTACATGCACATACTATGTAATGGGCTGACTCCAAACAGCATTGCGCAGTGCTCATTTGCCAGGCCTCCTTTGTGGGCCACGTACCCCCTGGATCCAGTCCAGCAAACCCAGCCCTCCTGCACTGTTCCCAATGATTCACATCTGTAACTATTCTTAAAGGTTCCCTTCGAGGGGTTCTCCTGTGGAGCTGCCATAATGAATTTTATCTCTCCCCCTACTGGTCCACCACCGGGTCGGGTGACCACCAGCTTGTGCCTGTCCCTATGTATATTTAGGAGGTTTATTTTATATAGGGAGGTGAATAAGTGCCGCAGGATAGTTCCGAATCTCAAGTCCTCAATATCAGCCACTGTCAATCAAATCTCTAGCCAGGGTATCACAGGCTCTTTTCTTGTGCCCAGGTGGTGTTAATTATGCTTGCAGCTATTTCGTCCAAGGCCTGCAGGAGCCCTATTCCTTGTAGGTTTATGGCAGTCAGTGCGCACTCAGTTCATAAGCCCCATATTGCAGCCCTTTTCCAACTTCCATAAGACCATAAGACATAGGAGCGGAAGTAAGGCCATTCGGCCCATCGAGTCCACTCCACCATTCAATCATGGCTGATTTCAACTCCATTTACCCGCTCTCTCTCCATAGCCCTTAATTCCTCGTGGCTACCGAAGAGGCATAACTATTTACTTTGGCTATCTGTACTGAGTTTGCACTGCCAAGCAATCCTCCAATGTCCCCGAGGCTGCTTCTTTTACTTTGTCTGTGAACCTTGGATTCAGGAGTGATCCTATAGTTGTAATCGTCTGGTCTCCTGCAGCCTGGGTTTTGCCCACCTTAAGGCACTGGGATGGTTGTGGCATTTAGATTGTAGGACTTCTAATAACCTTGTGAGGTTATATGTAATTTCTAAAGACACCATGGTCACATCATGTAATCGGATCTTTGGTTTCCCAATCCTAACTAATCCGTCTGGGGGGAGTGCAACCAACTGAGGGCACTGGGTAAGCTTTTGATACCCACAAGTACTGAGATTAAAATATCTAACATCACTACATCCTAATCCATCAAGTACATGTGTGCAGTATTCCTGACAATATTGACCGTCAAGGCCAGGCTCCCACACAAAGGGAGGGAGATTAGCACATCCAGCGGTCAGGTTTTAGTATGGACTGACGACCCACACCTCTTCACTTGATTCATGTTATGTTACATATGAATACCCACATTCCCAAACCCGTGTGGGTGTCATATACACTGGGGCTGGTTTAGCATAGTGGGCTAAATAGCTGCCTTGTAATGCAGAACAAAGCCAGCAGCGCGGGTTCAATTCCCATACCGGTCTCCCCGAACAGGCGCCGGAATGTGGCGACTAGGGGATTTTCACAGTAACATCATTGAAGCCTACTTGTGACAATAAGCGATTATTATTATTATATATTCCTTTTATGAGCAAATGTCCTTCTGAGTCTTTTTCTGTTTTTAGTCCCAGTCAGGATGGTATATCGAACCTGTGTCCTTTCCACGTTTCCCGAAGAAAGTGCCAACCTGAGGGTTGTTTGGCGGTGTGGGTTCTCCAGTTTGTGTTGGCCCATCCACAGCCCGGGTCCTTAACTCGGACCGGGATCCCGGGTCACTCGAGGGACACGAACACCGTGCGATTGGTCATCTTCCCCATACGGCTGTTATGACTTGGGTCCGATGGCTGGCGGGAGTCACTCGCGCCGATATCCAAGTGCTGGGCTTCTTGATCCATTCGCCTGTTCCTTCCAGGGTAAGTTGGACGTACTGCCCCGGACATAAGCAGGTATTTCCGTCCACGTGTACGGTCGGCACCTCCCAGGCCCTCGTGGTCATCAATGGTAAGATTATTCCCACCAGCCGGAGGGACATTAGGCATCTTTTGGTTTTAGTTTTGGTATATAGTTTTACTTGCGTATAATGCTTCCACCTCGGTGAGCCTTTCATATCTATCAGTGCACAGGTATCTCCTGCAACAATCACCCCGTAGGCCCTACCCATCGGGGCTGCAAACCTGCTCGCCCGGGAAGTATTTTAACCATTACCTTATCCCCCACCATGGGGTTCTGAATTTTGATACATTCCTTTTCCTTTTCCCAATTTTTAGTTCTCTGCATATCTACCACTTCCCCTTTGAGGCTATACAGCTGCTTGGCGAAGTGTCTGACAAAACTGAATACTCTTTCCCTTGCATTGCAAACTTCTGCGCCTCCGGTTATTACATTCTCTGAGCGCGCCATGGCCCTCCCGGTCATTAATTCAAAGGGTGTCAGTCCCGTCCGTCTTGCCCTGGTGGCTCGCATTGTCATTAAGATGGCGGGAAAAACCTTCGCCCACCCCTGTCCGGTTTCCACTAAGGCTTTGGTCAGGCTGTTTTTAAGGGTCCGGTTTGTCCTTTCTATCATCCTGAGCCTTGCCGGTAATAATAATGATAGGGTGGTATGGGATGTGAAATCGCTGTTTGATTCCCAGCAGGGCACAAGCCTGCTTCATTATTTCCCCCGTAAAGTGAGTGTCCTGGTCTAAATCTACCTGTAATGGGACACCCCACCGCGCAATAACCTCCTCTGCTAATATCCTAGCATCGTCCCGCTGAGCAATCCCTGCAGGGGAATGCCTCCACCCACCTTGTGAATGAGTCTTATCAGTACCACATGGTACCGTTTATTCTGAGATGGGGGGAGTGCTCCAGTAAAGTCTGTCTGTAACTGTTTCAAAGGCCCCCGAGGTCTGGGTTGATACCCTAGCCTTATCTTGGGAGAGTTCCCTGGCTCACACTGGGCACAGACTATACACTGCTGGCAATGTCTGGCTTCCTCTCTCCCCATGCCCTTCCACCACCAGCACCTGCTCATCTGCTATATCATTTTATCTCGTCCAATGTGTGCTATCCCATGCTAAACTTTCAATAAGGTGTGCCTTATACATTGGGGTGCCACTATTTGCCCATCCTTCCTCCAGACTTTGACCCTATCTTTCATGGCCCCGTCTTTCTACCATTCGTTCGCTTCCTCTCCTGCTGCGGCAAGCTGTACCTTCGCTACGCTGTCTGGATCCTGCTCATATGCAGCAACAGGTCTTGTGTTCTGGGTCCGGGTTTACAGAACCCCAAAGTGTTTCATGGAGTTCAACCGACCCACGACTTGTAATAGATTGTGGTGTGGGAAGCACACGGCGTACTCTCCAGGTGCGATACAGCAGAAATGGACAAATGTTTTTTAAAACAAAACAATGTTTATTCTATGAACTCAAGTTAACCTTTTAAAAACAAACATTGAATATCTTAACACCCATTACTTCAAAGATAACCCAAAGGACTACAACACTAAATAATCCTTCAAACGGTTCCTTTAAACGTCCAAAAGACTTCAAACCTTCAAAAACAGACATTAGGTTACATTCAATATATTTATAGTCTTTGGATTGCAGACATCAATAGACCAGCTCTGTGTTTCTTCCTGCAGCTCACAGCAAAACACACAGACACTCCCAGGTGCCTCCTGAAACTGAAACTCAAAAAAAAGCAGAAGTGAGCTCAGCTCCCCCCACCCTCTGACATCCTTCAGTAATATGATCAGCTCCATTTCTTAAAGGTACATTGCTTAAACATCCATTTCATAAAGGTACTCTCACATGGCATTTGCTTCCTCTCTTTGTACACTCTGGATCTGCACGGTGAGAGCTTTGGCCGCCCTATCAGCGTAAGCATTGCCCTGTTGCTGTGCGGTCTGGATCTTTGTGCGCTTATCGTGATTACCGTAGCTTCCGCGGGTGCCTTCGCTGCCTCTACTAATTCCCAGACATAATTCTCATGCAGTATATGCCCCCCTGAGGAGGTTATGTACCACCCGCCGAGCCCAAACTATTATATAGTCATGCGCTACCCCGAATGCGTACCTGCTGTCGGTATAAATGTTTGCCCTCTTTCCCGCTGCTAAGAGCAATGCTTGGGTGAGGGCTATTAATTCAGCCATTTGAGCTGACTGAGTCCCTGGGATCTGACTCCCATCTTAGTGCTGCACCGGTTCAGTCCACTACCACCCATGGGGTCTGTGGGACCCCCTCATGGTATCTCCTAGACCCATCTAAATATAACTCTACTACATCCTTTCCTTCTAACAGTTCTTCTGCTATCCTGACACTCTCGCCCTCATCAACTTCCTCTAAACAACTGTGTTCCATACTTTCTTTAATTATCCTGGTTGCGGGGTTAAAGGTTGAGTCTTTCACTATCTGTATGCGTTTATCCGCCGGCAGTAGCACCCTTTCCCACTTGGCGCGGCGGCTGTCTGAAACTGCCCGCCGCTTTCCTGTTTCTAATAACTGTACTGTGGAGTGAGGGGAGTGAAGGATAATAGGTTCAAAAAGTACTATGGGTTCGGATATATGTATGGCCCACGTGACGCAGTCTAAAGTCTGTGCGCACTGCCACTACGGGACTCTGTTTTGTGGAATAATATGCTACTGGCCGCATCCTATCCCCGTGTTTCTGACCCACTACTGCTGTTGAATGTCCCCCCTGATGGTCGCAGTACAAGTGGAAGGGCTTGGCCAAATCTGGTAGCCCCAGTGAAGGTCTGTTTTATTTGCTCAAAGTTGGTGTCTTGCTCCGGCCCCCATTCTACACGTTCTATGGTCACCAGAGTTCGGGTCAGGGCGATTATGTGGTCCCGTTCCCCCTGAGAGGCTATTAGGATATCATCTACATACTGGAGTATGCTACTCTGTGTCCCGCTAAGGTCTACCACAGCTACTATCTGGGCCATATGCCTGTGGAATATGGCTGGGCTGTTGTGGAACCCTCGGGGCAATCTAGTCCAAGTGTATTGCTGTTCCCCTACAGAAAATGCCAATTTGTCCTGATGCCCCTCCCACACGGAAATGAACCAGAACCCGTTTGCGATGTCCAATACTGAGAATAAATTTTGTTCTGGGCTGAGGTTAGTCCATATTGTGGTCAAGTGCACCACAATAGGTTATTCCCAGACCGCATATTTGTTCAGGCTCGCGTAGTCCATTGTCAATCAGTATGAGCCGCCTGGATTTCTGACTGGCCAGATTGGGGAGTTTGTGGGCGAGTGGGTGCTTCTCACTAATCCCTGTTCTTGTAGTTAGAACAAAGAACAGTACAGCACAGGGACAGGCCCTTCGGCCCTCCAAGCCTGTACTGGTCATGATACCAACCTTTGCCAAAACCCTCAACACTTCCTTGTGCCGTATCCCTCTATACCCACCCTATCCATGTGTTTGTCAAGAAGTCTTTTGAACGCCGTTATCTGCTTCCGCAACCTCCCCTGGCAACGCGTTTCAGGTACTCACCACCCTCTGCGTAAAAAACCTACCTCGCACATCTCCTCTAAACTTTGTCCCATGGACCTTAAACCTACGCCCCCTGGTGACTGACCCCTCCACCCTGGGAAAGAGTGCCTGCCCATCCACTCTATCCATGCCCCACATAATCTGTAGACCTCTATCAGGTCACCTCTCAACCTCTGTCTTTCTAATGAAAACAGTCCAAGTCTATTCAGCCTCTCCACATAGCTAACACCCTCCAGACAAGGCAACATCCTGGTTTACCTCCTCTGCACCCTCTCCAAAGCCTCCACATCCTTTTGGTAATGTGGCGACCAGAATTGTGCGCAATATTCCAAGTGCGGCCTTATCAAGGTTCTATACGACTGTAGCATGACTTGCCAGTTTTTATGCTCTATGCCCGGTCCAATGATGGCAAGCATTCCGTATGCTTTCTGGACTACCTTGTCCACTTGTGTTGCCACCTTCAAAGATCTATGGACCTGCACACCCAGATCTCTCTGACTTTCTATATTCCTAAGCGTTTTACCATTTACGGTATATTTCCCCTCTATGTTAGATCTACCAAAATGCATTACCTCACATTTGTCCGGATTAAACTCCATTTGCCATTTCTCTGCCCAAGTCTCCAACCTATCTGTGTCCTGCTGTATCTTCTGACAATCCTCAACACTATCTGTCACTCCACCAACCTTGGTGTCATCCGCGAACTTACTAATCAGACCGGCTACATTTTCCTCCAAATCGTTTATGTACACTACAAACAACAGAGACCCAAGCACAGATCCCTGTGGAACACCACTCATCACAACCTTCCATTCAGAAGGGCTATAGTTCCTGCACTATAGCTCGCATAGCATCTATGGCCTCCTGTTTTATGGGGTACTGCCGGTGTGGCGGGTGAGTCTCTCCCTCTGTGGCGATCGGGGGCACCTCTAACCTCCCACAATCTTGCTTGCCTTTCGCCCATACTGCTGGGTAGGTCTGTGCTATGATTCCCCATATTCCCTGCTGCTTCCAGTCCGAGGCGACTGAAGCGATAGTTTGGACATAATGCCGCACCTTTCTTCCTCACCGGTCTATCGAGTATGGCGTCCGACACTCGATGCTTTGTGTTCTTGTGTCAATTATTGCCCCTAATTGTTCCATCCAGTCTATCTCTAAAATGGTTCCCTCAGCGGTTTCATACACCCGTATCTGAATCTTTATCACACAATCCTTGACATCTAAAAGGGTGGGCTCACTCAAAGTTGCCACCCGAACTCCATCTTCTACCCCCCCCGATCTGGGCTATTCTATGGGTTAGAGGTAAATCCATGTCGGTTATCCATATTGAGGCCCCAGTATCTACTAACATTGTGCAACGCCGGCCCCTGAACAGCACGTCAATAAATATCCTGGAGACCCTCTCTCTGAGGGCCCAGGCCCGCCAGTGCGTGATCGCAATGAACATTTTCCCCAGTTCCTCGGCTGAGACCTGTATCACTGATCCGGGGGCCCCTAACCCCCCATTAGTGTATACTGCCCTGGGTCCCTGACCTTCCTTGCTCATTTACCCCATTCGGTACCAGTTACCATCCTTTAGTAGAACAACAGCAAATATAGTCCGGGAGCAGCACTGGTAGTAGTCCAAAGGCCAGGAAGGTGAGAGCCTAGCAAAGATATCATCTCCAAATCAGCCCTCATTTCCTTCCTTGTGAAGACTGTAGTCTTGCTGCAGCCTACAAGGCTACTTGTTACCATAGGGAGCAATTGAGGTGAATGCCACATGTCTTCAATGGGAAGCTAGATGGGGGAGGAAGGAAGGGAATGCTGCTAGGGTTAGATGAAGTATGTTGGAAGATGCCTTGTATGTACATTATTGGATATTTTGGAGTAAAATTATTTTTCCAAAGTGTACACTGCAATGTTATCAGTGATACCATGACATTAAATCTCTTACTATAACTACACATGTCTGAACAGATAAATGCACCGGACGTTACAACATTTTCTAGGATTGAGTTACTACTTTTGTGAAGTGAATACCCTGACCTCAAGAGCATTGGTTACCATAGGAGTAGAGGTTTTTAGCTCAAAAAATATTCTTACAAGTGTAACCTAATGGTCTGCAGTCAAAGAGTATGAAATCAGCTGTTTGATGGATGATTGATTGAAAATAGTCTGTAGGTTGCAACCCATCCTCCCAATCAGGTGAACATTAAACCCTATTGGATGGGTAATGCGTTGTCCATGTAATAGACCAATCTAGAACCATGGACGAATGATCTGGAGACATGAATTCAAATCCCATTGTGGCAGTTGGTAAATTTAAATATAGTTAATTAGATCCACCTGACCAGTACTGGTGACAATGCCTTTGAGGGAAGGTAATGTGCCCTGGGCTATTTGTGATTCCAGACACATAGCAACATAATTGACTCTTAACTGTCCTCTGAAATAACCCAGACAGCCAGTTGTATGAAACAGCTAATCAGTTGCTCAGAAGGCAGCTCACCAATATTTTCTGAAAGGCAATTGGAATGGATCACCCCCCACCCCCTCACAGGGGTGGATTGGGAGTAAGAAAGAATGGGTGGCTATCCAACCGCCTTCCTATAAATACAGTGGGCGGGTAATGCATCGACCAGCCATCCTTAGGCTTGTTGAAGCTCTTAACAAGCCACGTAATGGTCAATTACAAGATAGTTTCTGCCACTGTCCCAATAATATGTGCGGTTGGAAAAAAGAATGAAGAAAGCGAGGTGACTCTTTCATGACCTTGGGCTAAGAGGCAAGAAGGAATGGGGCTACCTCCTTTTCCGGGTGTCCTGATCCCCTACCCCCAGATGGTGCACCCTCCCTCTTCCAGAAGACAAACCTCACCCTAGTGTCCCCGATCCCTCCCTAACCAACAACGTAGAAGTCACCTGTAAGCCAGATATCCCATGGATCTTTTCCTCAGGAAGGTTTGTAGTCTCAGCAGTGGCTACTACTGAATTCTGGTTCTGCTGGAACAACTCATCTACCGGACAAACTGACTGGTCAGCAGCTCTCGAGGAAGGGTCTTCCTTTCCCGGCGAGGCGGAGGTCCCATTCTCAGCTTGTTAAGACAGCCCACAGTGTATTATTGTTACAGGAAACCATTTTAACAATTGATCGACTCAAGACCGACTTTTCTACTGTAAAATTCATCACATTCAATTGCTATCTGTGGGAAGTTGCTGTTGTACCTGTCTACCAAACGGCAATGACTGTGTTTCAAAAAAAAAAATATTTGTGAGAACTGATTTGATACATGGTGGATATTACAACATTACAGCAACAGTTCATGTCTAATGTAGTACAAAGTCCAAAGGCACCACGCAGACACGGGAGAACGTGAAAACTCCACACAGACAGTGACCCGGGGCCGGGATCGAACCCGGGTCCTCAGTGCCGTAGGTTAGCAGTGGTAACCACTGCGCCACCATGCCGCCCTTAAGTAGCTAGGGATTTTATTGTGTGTCCACATTTTAGTTTGATGGTTTAAGTTTCATTTGTGATTTGTTTTTGTTTAAGGTAGTATCCCTTTGAGGGGTTGTCCCTTAGTTTGACCCTCCATTAATTTGATTTCTCTTCAACGCAAAATAGTTGAATTGTTGTTAATGATGGTATCATTTCATTTTTAATTTGAAATGTACATGTCTTAGTTTAACAATTTTTGAGTTCAATCTTTATTTCAAACAATTTTTTAAAAAAATCTTTTTATTGGCACTTTGAAAACTTAGAAACAGATATGTACATTGTTGGCCGTGTTTATTTACTGTATTATACAAAAAGGTTTGTCTTGTCCTTCCCTTAATTTCCCCTATTTACACTCTGCCGCCCTCTGGCTCGGCGTGTGGTCCCTCCACCCCCCACCCCCCCACCCCGTGTCCCCCTGGTCAGTTTTTCGGGGGAGGTGTTTCCCCCGCCTTCCTCTCCCCCCCGCCTTCCTCTCCCCCCTTTCTTTTCTTACGCCACTAGTTCAGCTGTGTTCCCTTTCCCCTGTGTTTGCGGGGGGGGGGGGGAGAGGAAGGCCCTCCAACCTTTTCTTCTCTCTTCCCCCCCCCCCCGGGTGCGCATTCCTATGCCCCCACCCCGCCGTCTTAATTTTTTTTCTTTCTCCTCTCCCTTTTCTTTCTAACTTTCCCGTTTGCCCATCTTGTTCGGTGTTGCTGGCCTCAAACAGGCTCTGAAACAGGGCGACAAACTGTCCCCATGCGTTTAGGAAGCCCTCCTCCGATCCCCGGATGGCGTACTTAATCTTTTCCAGGTGGAGAAATTCCGAAAGGTCAGCGAGCCCGTCTGCAGCTGTGGGTGGTGCTGCCGATCGCCAGCCGAGCTGGATTCTCCGGCGGGCGATTAGGGAAGCGGAAGCGAGGGCGTCGGCCCTCTTCCCCATGTGCAACTCTGGCTGCTCTGATACACCAAAGATTGCCACATTTGGGCATGGCTTCACCCTCACCCCCACAATCTTGGGCATTGCCTCGGAGAAGGCTGTCCAGAACCCGGCAAGTTTGGGACATGCACGTTCATCTTGATCGTCTGCACTCTCCCCACCAGGGAGAGTGGGAGTGAGCCCCACCTCTCGAGGTCCTTTTTTACTTCCTCCACCAGGCTGGTCAGGGTCCACTTGTGGTCCAGTCTCTGGCTACTTGGATCCCCAGGTATCGGAATCTGTTCTGGGCCGTTTTAAAAGAGAGTCCCTCCAGCTCTTCCCCTCCCCTGTTTGGGTTCACTGGGAATGCCTCACCTTTGCCCAGGTTAAGTTTGTAACCTGAGAAGGTTCCAAACTCTTTCAGGATCTGCATGATTGCCTTCAATCCTTCCTGGTGCTTCGAGACATAGAGGAGCAGGTCATCCACATAGAGTGAGACTCTGTGCTCTTTGACTCCTCTCTGGATGCCCTTCCACTTTTCGCGTCCCTCAGGGCTATCGCCAGGGGTTCGATTGCTGCCGCGAACAAGAGCGGGGACAACGGGCATCCTTGCCTGGTACCTCTTTGTAGCTGGAAGTATTCAGAGCTGGTGGTGTTGGTTCGAACGCTCACCTTGGGAGCATTGAACAGGAGTCTCACCCAGGCTCCTAGCCCAAACTTCCAGTACCTCGAGGAGGTACTTCCATTCGACTCTGTCGAAGGCGTTTTCTACATCCAGGGAGATGATCACTTCTGGTGTTCTCTCCTCGGGGGGGGGGGGGGGGAGGGGGGGGGGAGGGGGGGGGGGGGCGGGGGTCATTATTACATTCAGCAGTCGCCCGATGTTTGCAGTGAGTTGCCTAACCTTGACAAAGCCCGTTTGGTCGTCTGTGATGACCTCTGGGACGCAGCTTTCCAGCCTTTTGACCAAGACCTTTGCGAGTATTTTCACATCTACATTCAGCAGCGAAATGAGTCAATATGATCCGCATTCCGTCGGGTCCTTATCCTTTTTGGGTATCAATGAGAATTTGGCCTGCGCTCGTGTAGGAGGCAAAGTGTGCCTTACCAGCGAGTCCGCAAACATGTCCCTTAGGTGTGGGACCAGGGCTGGAGCAAATTTCCTATAGAAGACCGCCAGGAACCCATCAGGTCCCGGCGCCGTCCCCCCTGCATGGAGCTGATGCTCTCCATGGCTTCTCCCAGATCTATTGGTGCTTCCAGCACCCCCCACAATCTGTCTTCCCCCACAGCTGGTAGTTCCAGTCCGTCGAGCAACTGTTTCATCCCCACGTCCCCGTCGGGTGGCTCGGAGGTATACAGTCCTCGGTAGAAGGTCTCAAATGCCTGATTGACCTCTTTTGGTTCTGCTACCAGTCTGCCTCTGTTGTTCTTTACCTGTGCTATTTCCCTCTTGGCTACCTGCTTCCTCAGCTGGTGAGCCAGCCTTGTCCCCGTGTTCATAGAAGGTCCCCCGTGTCTGGCGGAGTTGGTGCATTGCTTTCCTGGTGGATTAAAGTCCATTTGTAGCTTTTGCCTCTCCGCCAGCAGCCCTTCGGTTGGGGCCTCGGAGTATTTTCTGTCGACCTCCAGAATGGAGTCAACCAGCTGCGGCCTGACCGCCCTCTCTTCGCTATCTCTGCACGCCTTGTAGGCTATGATCTCCCCTTTAATCACAGTCTTCAGTGCCTCCCAGAATGTAGAGTGTGAGACCTCCCCGTTCTGGTTGTTACGAACATAATAGCCTGTGGCCCACGATGTATTCTGGCAGAAGGCCTTGTCGACCAGGACGTCCGTATCCAGCCTCCATGTGGGGCGCTGGGCACAGCCCACCTCCAACCTCACACCCACGTAATGTGATGTGGGCGGAGATGACGATCGCTGTATATTCCGCTCCTATGATTCCTGGAAGCACCGATTTCCCCACAAAGAAGTCGATGCGGGTGTACACCCTGTGCACCTGCGAAAAGAACGAGAACTCCTTTTCTCCCGTGTGCAGGAACCTCCATGAGTCTACCGCCCCCATCTGCTCCATGAATATTCCCAACTCCCTAGCCATGCCTGTCTTTCTCCCATTCTGGGGTTTGATCGGTCGGTCAGTGGGTCCTCTACGCAATTAAAGTCGCCCCCCCCCCCATATTCAGTCGGTGTGTGTCGATGTCGGGGATTTCTGCCACGGTCTTTTTTATAAATTCTGTGACGTCCCAGTTGGGAGCGTACACATTTACCAGCACCACCGCTGACCATGACGTACTGTCCCCCTGGGTAAACAAGATCAGATATAGAGTGTGTCATAATATGCACTCATGCACATCATGAGGTAAAAGCAGGCAGTGACAGACACCCAGGTGAGTCAATCAACATACAGAACACAACCAATCACCAGACAGAACACCAGAGGGGGGCTTCCAACTATAAAACACACGAGGCATCAGCACTCCGCCTCTTTCCACTGATGATAACTGTAGTGACAGTCAGGGTGTACAAATCATTCAACACCTTCTACACGTGGATGAGAGCTAGCCTGGTCTAGATAGTTAGAGTTAGTTTACTTTGAGTAGTAGAGAGTCAACCCACAGGCAGCCGTGTGCTTCGTTACTGAAGTTCAATAAATCTTATTGAACCAACGCCTACGTTTGGTGTATGTTTTATCGTTTATCTGCATCGTGTTGCAGTCCGTGTTACCCCAGGGGTGAATAACACGACAAAGAGCACTGCATTGACCTGTATGAAAATAGAAAACCAATTAACGCTATAAAGGTTAAGACGTGTAACTTTTCTTTGAGAAACATAATGATCAAGCCAATGTTTTTGAGAAAGGAAAATAAATGGGAAAGTGTGTGTGGCTTTATCAGTTGAACTATGTCGCTTTACCCACTGCTTTGGTTTGGTTTCACAATAAAATTGCTAATTGCAATATTATAGTGTCAGCTGCCCAGATGTGATGTGATTACACACAAGGATAAGGATAATACCAATAAATGATCTGAACCAAATAAGTCAATTCCTAAAGAGATCATGCAGATGATGAACATTTAAATTAAACAGTTCTGTGGGATTATTAGTTCAATTATGTCCCTCTTCAATGTGAAGATACTTTAAAAAAAATTAATTATATCTCCTCTCTGTGACATAGTGGCAGATTATAGGTGTTTTAACTTCAGGCTTCATGAGTTTCAGTCAGAAGGTCATTTTTGTGCCTGAGTCTCAAAGAGTTGTAAAATTTTAAAATGTTAAAATTCTCATCCTGGTGTTCAAATCTTTGCAACTTCCTCCAATCCTACAACTGTCTGAGATCTCGGCACTTCTCCAAAGCTGAATTCAGGTGCCTCCCTGATTTTCATCACTCCATCTGGGGCTGGTTTAGCACAGGGCTAAAGAGCTGGCTTTTAAAACAGACCAAGACAGGCCAACAGCACGGTTCAATTCCCGTACCAGCCTCCCCGAACAGGCTCCGGAATGTGGCGACGAGGGGCATTTCACAGTAACTTCGTTTGAAGCCTACTTGTAACAATAAGCGATTTTCATTTCATTGACAGCCGTGGCTTCAGCTGACTCGATGCTAAACTCTCAAATTTCCTCCCTAATTATTTTTACCTCTTTATCTCTCCTTCCTCCTGAAAGACATTCCTTAAATCAAACTGTTAGACCGAGCTTCACCTGCCATAATATCTTTTTGAGTAGCTAGTTGTCAAACTTTGCTTGCTATCCCCCCTCCCCTGCTCTTGAAGCATCTTGGGGTATTTTGCTATGTTAAAGATGGTATATAAATGTTGTTGCAAGTCACCTACCAGAGCGAGAGAGAGAGTGTGCCATTTGTACACATAGGCGTATACATAAGCGCACACAAAAGTGTTGTCAGGTGGATGTACCTTTAAGAAATGGGTGTTTCTCAAATAGCTGCAGTGATGTCAGTGTGTGGGTAGAGCTGGGCTGTCTGTCTTTCACGTTTGTTTTGAGCTGGGAGCTGTAGTGTGTGTTTAGTTTTGTTTTCAGTGTTGGAGAGCTGCATTCAAAGCAAGCAGCTGTGTAATGATCTCTCTCTCTACAAGCTAAAGAATATCTCCAGATCATAGATGATTTCAAAGTAATATCTGTTTCTGTAGAGAATTTAAACCTGCTGTCTTTATTTAAAAAGGGGTTAACTTATGGATGTTGTTTGGGAAGTTTTTAAGGGTTACCTATAGAGTATTGTATCTGTAGAGTTATGTGTGTTGATAGTTGGTAAGATGTTTACTGTGCGTTTATAAAATGTTAACTGGATTCATAGAATAAAATTGTTTTGTTTAAAAATACTTTTAGTTCTCTGTTGCATCGCACCTGTAGAGTGGGCCCTTGTGCTCCCCATAACCAAAATCTAATAAATGTTGTGGGTCAGGTGAACTCCATAATATACTTTGGGGTTACCTAAACACTGGCCCGTAATAAATGTTCAGTACTCTGGTCTCGAGCAGGTAATTGTTACTGTTTTGACAACATAGATAGGAACGTTATTTCATAAAATGAGAAAACCACTGCAGTAAGTTTACAAAGTGACCTGGAGACTAAACAGTTTACCTCAGCAGTTTTTCAAACCTCATTTCAACTTCCCCTACATAAATTGGGATAGTCATAAGTGTAAAGGGTCTGGAGGGGGTGGATTTCTTGAAATGTATTCACGGAAGTTTTTTGTATCAATATGTATAAGGCCCAACATTAGATGGAGCAGTGCTGGATCTGGTTCTGGGGAACAAAGCTGGACAAGTGTTCAACATGGCAGTGGGGGAGCATTTTAGTGATAGCGACCACAACACGGTATGGTTCAAGTTTGTTATAGATTGGGGCGAGGCAGATTTTACTAAATTAAGGCAAGATCTGGCCAGAGTTGACTGTGAATAGCTTATTGTGGGGAAATCTACAGCAGAACAGTGGAGGGCTTCAAAATGAAAATGGGGAGAGTACAGGTCCAACATGTTCCCTATAGGGGGAAATGCAGGAGCAATAAGGTCAGGGAATCCTGGATGTCTAGGATAGTCCAGGACTGGTGAAGGAGGAGGAGAAAGGCATTTAGCAAGTCCAAAGGAAGAAATTGAACTGCAGCCCTAAACAAATATAGAAGTGCAAGAGGGTACTTAAGAAAGCAATAGAATAGCAAAAAGGGCATGAAAAAGGACATGTGAATAATACTTCGGCGAACCCTAACATATTCTATAAATATATTAAGGGGAAGAGGTTAACCAGGGAAAGAGTAGGGCCCATTAGAGACCAAGGGGGCAATCTGTGTGTGAAGCAGCAGGACATTGCTAGGGTGTTAAATAAATACTTCTCATTGGTCTCAGGAGGACGTAGGTACAGAATTCAGGAAATGGGACTGTGAGGACCTTGAACAGTTTGACATAGGAAGTGAAGAGGTATTGGAGGCTGAAAATAAACAAATCTCCAGACCCAGATGAACTGCATCCCAAGTGGGAGGTGAGACAGGAAATTGCAGTGGCTCTGACACAAGATTTTAATTCCTCTCTGGCCATGGGGACTGGAGAACAGCTAATGTTGTTCCACTTTTCAAGAAGGATGGTATAGATCAACCAGGGAATTACAGGGTTCAGGAAGCTATTGGAGAAAATTCTGAAGGAGAGAATTAATTTCCAATTGGAAAGGCATGAGCTGATCAGGGATAGTCAGCCTGGCTTTGTCAGAGGGAGGTCATGCCTAACAAATCTGTGAGAATTTTTTGATAACGTGACCGAGTGTATGGATGAAGGAAGTGCAGCTGATGTAGTTTATCTGGATTTTAGCAAAGCCTTTGACAAGGTCCCACATGGGAGAATGATTGAGAAGGTTGCCAAGCACATAGAATGCAAGGAAACCTGTCAAGCTGAATCCAAAATTGGCTTAGTAATAGGACACAAAGGGTCGTGAAAGAAGGCTGTTTAAGTAACCGGGGGCCAGAGTCCAGCGGCATCCACAGGGATCAGTGCTGGTTCCCTTATTATTTGTTATGTATATATAAATGATATAGACGAGAATGTAGGAGGAATGATAAGTACATTTGCAGATGACACCAAGAATGTTATGGTGGTTAACAGTGAAGAAGAGGGCCAAGGATACAGGAAGTTATACTTAGGTTGGCCAGATTGACAGGGCAATGGCAGATGGTATTTAACCCTGATAAGTGCAAGGTGATGCATTTTGGAAGAAGAAACAGGACAAGGGAGTATATAATCAATGGCAAGACACTAGGAAGCTCAGAGGAACAGATGGATCTTGGGGTACTTGTTCACAGATCACTGAAGGCGGCAGAATAGGTGAATAGGGTGGTTAAGAAGGCATAAGGGACACGTGTCTTTGTCAGTCGTGGCATAGATTATAAGAGCAAGGAGGTTATGTTGGTGCTGACCAGAATGTTAGTAATAATGATAATAAGAATCTTTATTGTCACAAGTAGGCTCACATTAACACTGCAATGAAGTTACTGTGAAAACCCCCTCGTCGCCACATTCCAGAGCCTGTTTGGGTTCACTGAGGGAGAATTCAGAATGTCCAATTCACCTAACAAGCACATCTTTCGGGACTTAGAACATAGAACATAGAACAATACAGCGCAGTACAGGCCCTTCGGCCCATGATGTTGCACCGAAACAAAAGCCATCTAACCTACACTATGCCATTATCATCCATATGTTTATCCAATAAACTTTTAAATGCCCTCAATGTTGGCGAGTTCACTACTGTAGCAGGTAGGGCATTCCACGGCCTCACTACTCTTTGCGTAAAGAACCTACCTCTGACCTCTGTCCTATATCTATTACCCCTCAGTTTAAAGTTATGTCCCCTCGTGCCAGCCATATCCATCCGCGGGAGAAGGCTCTCACTGTCCACCCTATCCAGCCCCCTGATCATTTTGTATGCCTCTATTAAGTCTCCTCTTAACCTTCTTCTCTCCAACGAAAACAACCTCAAGTCCATCAGCCTTTCCTCATAAGATTTTCCCTCCATACCAGGCAACATCCTGGTAAATCTCCTCTGCACCCGCTCCAAAGCCTCCACGTCCTTCCTATAATGCGGTGACCAGAACTGTACGCAATACTCCAAATGGGGCCGTACCAGAGTTCTGTACAGCTGCAACATGACCTCCCGACTCCGGAACTCAATCCCTCTACCAATAAAGGCCAACACTCCATAGGCCTTCTTCACAACCCTATCAACCTGGGTGGCAACTTTCAGGGATCTATGTACATGGACACCTAGATCCCTCTGCTCATCCACACTTTCAAGAACTTTACCATTAGCCAAATATTCCGCATTCCTGTTATTCCTTCCAAAGTGAATCACCTCACACTTCTCTACATTAAACTCCATTTGCCACCTCTCAGCCCAGCTCTGCAGCTTATCTATATCCCTCTGTAACCTGCTACATCCTTCCACACTATCGACAATACCACCGACTTTAGTATCGTCTGCAAATTTACTCACCCACCCTTCTGCGCCTTCCTCTAGGTCATTGATAAAAATGACAAACAGCAACGGCCCCAGAACAGATCCTTGTGGTACTCCACTTGTGACTGTACTCCATTCTGAACATTTCCCATCAACCACCACCCTCTGTCTTCTTTCAGCTAGCCAATTTCTGATCCACATCTCTAAATCACCCTCAATCCCCAGCCTCCGTATTTTTTGCAATAGCCTACCGTGGGGAACCTTATCAAACGCTTTGCTGAAATCCATATACACCACATCAACTGCTCTACCCTCGTCTACCTGTTCAGTCACCTTCTCAAAGAACTCAATAAGGTTTGTGAGGCATGACCTACCCTTCACAAAGCCATGCTGACTATCCCTGATCATATTATTCCTATCTAGATGATTATAAATCTTGTCTCTTATAATCCCCTCCAAGACTTTACCCACTACAGACGTGAGGCTCACCGGTCTATAGTTGCCGGGGTTGTCTCTGCTCCCCTTTTTGAACAAAGGGACCACATTTGCTGTCCTCCAGTCCTCTGGCACTATTCCTGTAGCCAATGATGACATAAAAATCAAAGCCAAAGGTCCAGCAATCTCTTCCCTGGCCTCCCAGAGAATCCTAGGATAAATCCCATTAGGTCCCGGGAACTTATCTATTTTCAGCCTGTCCAGAATTGCCAACACCTCTTCCCTACGTACCTCAATGCCATCTATTCTATTAGCCTGGGGCTCAGCATTCTCCTCCACAACATTATCTTTTTCCTGAGTGAATACTGACGAAAAATATTCATTTAGTATCTCGCCTATCTCTTCAGACTCCACACACAATTTCCCATCCCTGTCCTTGACTGGTCCTACTCTTTCCCTAGTCATTCGCTTATTCCTGACATACCTATAGAAAGCTTTTGGGTTTTCCTTGATCCTTCCTGCCAAATACTTCTCATGTCCCCTCCTTGCTCGTCTTAGTGGGAGGAAACCGGAGCACCCGGAGGAAACCCACGCAGACACGGGGAGAACGTGCAGACTCCGCACAGACAGTGACCCAATCCGGGAATCGAACCTGGGACCTCGGCTCTGTGAAGCAACAGCGCTAACTACTGTGCTACCATGCCACCCTTTAGGCCACAGCTGGAGTATTGTGTGCAGTTCTGGTAACCTCACCATAGGAAGGAGGTGATTGCACTGGAGGGGGCACAGAGGAGAGTCACCAGGATGTTGCCTGGGATGGAGCATCTGAGCTATAAGGAGAGACTGGATAGGCTTGGATTGTTTTCTTTCAAGCAGAGAAGGTTGAGGGGGTTATGACTGAGGTGTGTAGGATTTTGAAGGGTTTGGACAGGGTAAATAGGAAGCAGCTTTTCCCCTTGGTTGAGGGGTCAATCACAAGGGTGCATAGTAGAGAGTGAGGGGCAGGAGATTCTGCTGGGATTTGAGAAAACAAAATCATGGAGGGTTGTCAGAACCTTGAATGCATGGCCTGGGAAGGTAGTGGAGGCTCGAAACCTCGCAACCTTCAAAAACGCACTTGGATGAGCACGTGAAACACCATCACATTCAAGGAAATGTGACAAGTGCTGGTAAGTGGGTAGTTATTGTCGATGCAGACTCGATGAACCGAAGCACACTCTCTGTGTTGTATGACCCCATGACTAATTATCACAAGGACCAACATTTCTACGATTTGAAATGCCCATTGCTGGTCGAAATCACAAAGAAGTCTTGAACAATTTTTGTCATGTTCTCTTCAACAAAACTCACACAGTGTGTGGGTTAGCTTATTTACATTTCTGTTCACAAAGACAATAATTCTGTCTTGGAAAAATTTTGGTAGAAAAGGAGGTGTCGTGTTCACAACACTAAGACAGATATTCCCTGAAGATGCTTTGAATTATTTAAACAGAATGCTGATTAGATTCCAGAACTTGGATATCAGAAAGGCACGTGTACAGGGTTGGTGAGGGTCAGACGAGAAAACAAGATCCACCTCTTCCAAACCATCTGCAGCTTGTAAATAAGAAGAGGTTATGGTGTCAAGAGGTGAAATGGGATGTGAGTAGCAGGATTGGGCATGAGTATTCCATCATTTTCTTTGGTCACAGCTGAGTCATTGCCACTTCAGTGGCAGTGAGCACCATCTCCTCCATCAGGGCGAGGACATGCAACCAGGCTCACCCTGCTGGGGAGCTCCTGCTATCTCCAATTGTGTGCCACCCTGCTGTGTGTCAAGGAGAGGAAAGTGTTGCTGAATGTGGTACAGTGTGTTTGCGTCATTAGCATGTCATGGCTGATCAGAACTACAGTGTTAAGTGTGTGAAAGTGAGGTGAGACTATGGGCGCGATTCTCCAGCCTCATTCTGCTGCCGCTCAAGCGGTACGAGGCCGGTGAATAGCGGGAGAGGCCACAAATGAGATCCGCGCCGGGCACCAAACAGTTTGCGATGCAACCGACCCGCTCCATAGGCAAAATCGGGACCTTGCCATAGCATGGCAAGAAACCAATTATCACCACTGAAGCCCCATTTCCATATAATCAATGAGAGTGACCCCATATCCAACGTCATTCAGCAGCCTCCCCAGCAAGTGGTCACACTGGCGCCGATTGGTACTCCATTTGAAACACGTGAACCTGGCGGAAGGTCTTCCGTGGGCAGCCGAGGAGGTGAGTAGCCATCTTTGCTCACAGGCAAAGAGCCCGGGGCACTGGGCGTGCTGCCCCAGTGCTCGGCAAGTGGGGGGGGAGGGGGAAGGGCGGTGGACCCACTCGGGTGGGGGAGCAGGCATGGGCTAACCTGTAACAGAGCCCTGACTGACAGACTACTACTTGGGATTTCACCACTGATCTGTGAATGCCCGGCATCCTGAAATTATGCTTAGTTTTGGGGGAATGGCGGTGAACACTAACAATTCACGGTCAACACCCTGCCCCGCAAAATGCAGCCCAATGTTATTGACTGTGACAGCTAAGGTTTAATCTTCTGGAGAAGTGAACACTCTCCCTGCTAGCTTATCCATCCAGCTTCACTTTCTCATTGCCTGCGTTTCTCAGATATGATTACCAAGCAAAGAAGCTGGATCTTTGTAACTGAAGAAGGATTTGCAATTTTGCAAAATGTGGCCAATCGTCAACTTCTGTTACTGATCTAATCACCTCGTCACTGAAAATAGCTTATCATTCCAGCCTTTTATCCATTGACAATGATATGGTTAATATTTATACTTCAAATAGAAACCTAGCCTGAATGTAAAGGTGAATAAAAGATCAACAATGAAAAAAAAAAACAAATTTGTAACATTTTCTACTTTCTTTTGATACTAAGTAGCTTCCTCTTCAAAATGAAGGTTTGAAATGGCAGGCCTCCATGAGAGTAAGAAAACTACACAAAATGTACATATTCCCCCCTGAAATACAAGCTCCCAGCTCTCTCTTCCCATGGCCACTGTAATGATATAACTAAAGGGTTAATTATAACATCTAGCTGTAATACTACCACTAGAGGGCACCACTAGATTCCACTATAAGTACCAGCTCCCAGAGGATCTTGGTCTCTTTCAATCCAGGAGTGACTAGACAGCAGTGGTGTATGATAGATAGATCACAGCATAGTTAGCACGTGTAGTTTTGAATCAGTTAATACATTAATATTTAATTACTTGATTTCTAGTGATAGTTCTGTAGAGTGTCGAACTCAAGTATAATTGATCGTTACTTAATAAATTAGTTTGCTTTAAGTTGAAGACTCGTGGTTTCTTTCAGGATTACACCATCAGACCTTCTGCATCAACAGCAACTAGTAACGATACATATTACTGAACCCAATAATATAACAGCACCCTCTTGAAATCACCCCTTTATTGGCCCTAGCTTTGCCCCCCTCTCCCTGGGACTTACATTGACCACAGGGTGAAGAGAGAGGGGTGATAGAATAATTGATGGAGAGAGGGGGGGGGGGAAAGGGGGGGGGGGGTTGGAAATAGCACTATGTGTGTGGAATAAGCTTCTTGAATCCTCCTGAACTTTTCTTGTCAGAAATTTTAATGTATTCATATGCAAGTTTAATCACCTCCCCATGACATTCAATGGCATTACCACTTTCAATCCCCACCATCAATACTCTGGTGTCACCACAGGTCAGTAACCTAAACTGAACCATTTGTATTGATGCAATGGCTGCAAGGGCAGGCCAGATGCTGCTTAATTCATCCGACTGAATGCCCTCCACTTGCCTGGATGGGTGCAGTTTCAAAAACACTCAAGAAGGCTACAAGATGCACTGCATGAACTTACCAAAGCACCTTCCAAACCCATGGCCTCTATACCTTGAAGGACAAAGACAAGAGGTATGTTGGAATAACGTTGGACCTGCAAATTCCCTGCAAAGTCACGTACCATCCATTTCCCGTCACTCAGTCAAAATCCTGGAACACCCTCTCTAACAGCATTGTGGGTGTACCTACACTACATGGACTGCAGAGGTTCAAGTAGGTGGCTCATTGGCCTTCGGGGTAAGGTGGACAATAACTTCTGGCCTTGCCAGCAATGCCTAAATCCTGTGAATAAATAAATAAAGTGGCATCCTGGTCCCCTTAACACTACCTTATTTTTCCTTCTCCCAGTCTCATGTGTTATCCTTGTCAAACATGACAGGAGTGCATTTTGGTCACTAAGTTCATTTTGTTACATATTAGCGATCGCACTATCTTACCTTTTTAATCCCAGTTCCCTGTCCTTTCTCTGCGAGCTACAGAATCAGTTGCTTATGCCTCTGACCTTGGAGGCCATTACATTCCGCTATCTCTGTGTGAAGATATTTTGCCTGGATTTGAGATCAGTCCTAAATTTAGAAGGATGTTTTATTATTTTGGAATGCACTGAGAAACAGGCGAGTCATTCCTCGTCTCTGTTGATTCACTTCATTATTTTAAATACTTCATTCAGATGACCCAATGACTCCTTATCTTTCGGGGCTATAGTCTAAACTTACTGTAGGAATTCTAAATCTATTCTATTCTTATCTAATCTACTCAATTTATCTTACCAGTAAAGTTTGCAACTTTTTCACATACTTGTACATCAGACATTTATTAACCCCTTCCTTTCTCACTTGCAACATTCAAGAGCTTTAATTTTGTTAACAATATCACTTGTTATCATCCAGGTTTATGATGCTTGAGCAATATGGTTCAAAAACCAGTTATAGTAGAAGCACAGATGCTGTCTAACCATTCTGTCACGTGAACACAGAGGAGGAAATGGTTAACCTGTTATCCATTTAGACATGGACCAGTGATTCCCTCTGGAATATTGACCATCTTCTGTCTCCGGCCCTATAAGATTGACTTGGAGCACACAATTAATTATTTGTTTAAGAATTAAAGCTGATTTATTGGCCTTACTGTACTTTTATTAGTCTTAACATTTAGTTTTAAATAGCGCTATGTGGATGTATTTGTGGATGGGACATGGTAAATTGCTCTTTAATTGTAAAAAAAGAATTGGGCCGTCCAATTTAAAAAAAAGAACTGTAGTAAAAGAATAAAACCTTGACATGTTACAGACCCTAATAATTAGTAGAATGTCAAAATCTTAAGAGTGGAGTCGACACATTCCTGAAAGTGAATGATGTCTCATATGCAAGGTGGGTTTTGTGTCGTATTTAATAGCCCCACCACCCTGAGCATCCCCACCATCATGAGCAGGCTGGGTTGGTGGGTGGATGGCAGGGGGTGGTTGTCTAATTGTGGGGGGAGGCACAGGGTGAAGAACTTATTGCCTTTCAAATAGTTTAAATCAGGGGTGGTCAAGGCTGAGGACGGTCTTACCGCCTGGAAGTGATTTACCTCCTAAAGTGTCCATTCCATTGGGCAGAAGGGGGATTGCTGCATACACCAATTATGTAAGCCAGCGGGTATAACCTGAAGGCCTGGGGGTGGTGGCCCACCTGATCAGACACCCTGAGTCCCACAGAAAGAGCCCTTCCCTACCCTCCACAATGACTGCCCTGCCACCCCCACCCCCGCCGCCACCCCCCCACAGAAAGAGCCCTTCCCTACCCTCCACAATGACTGCCCTGCCACCCCCACCCCCGCCGCCACCCCCCCCCCCCACCACCCCCTCCCCCTGCCACGATCCCCTCCCCCCAGCTACCCCCCCGCCGCCACCCCCCTCCCCCCCCGGCCACCCCTCTCCCCCCCGCCACCCCTCCCCCTCCCCCCCCGGCCACCACCCCCCCTCCCCTCCCCTCCGGCCCCACCATTCATGGCCTTTCTGACTGCCGCACAAACCTCTCTGCTGAGTCCTCCATTGTTGCTGCTTTTCTGGACCCTGCTGCAATACCCGCAGCGGTCACTGACACAAATGGTCTTACTGGGCCTTAAGGGCTGCCAGCTGTCTGATTGGTTGGCAGCTCTTAGGGACTCTGCCTTTTAAGGCATAAGAGAACCAATGACAGGCAGTGGACTACCCGATGCACGTTAATCCTATTTAGGCTCCAGGAAATGCCTGAGGAGGTGGGTTTAAAAAATATATATTTTTATTCAACATTTTCAAATTTATACATAACAGCAGAACAACGGTAACAAGCAACCGAAAATCATCCCTCACCCCTTAAACAAGAAGACCCCAACAGAGAATGCCCCCTAGCAACTAATGGTGACCAGGGGCGAAATTCTCCGTAATCGGCGTGATGTCTGCCGACCGGCGCCAAAAACAGCGCAAATCAGTCCGGCATCGTGCCGCCCCAAAGGTGCGGAATCCTCCGCATCTTGAGGGGCCGAGCCCTAACCTTGAGGGGCTAGGCCCGCGTCGGACTGATTTCCGCCGCACCAGCTGGGGGGAAAGGCCTTTGGTGCCCCGCCAGCTGCCGCGGAAATGACATTGCCGGGCGGCGCATGCGCGGGAGCGTCAGCGGCCGCTGACGGCATTCCCGCGCATGCGCAGTGGAGGGGGTCACTTCCGCCTCCGCCATGGTGGAGACCGTGGCGAAGGCAGAAGGGAAAGAGTGCCCCCACGGCACAGGCCCGCCCGCGGATTGGCGGGCCAGGCCACCGTGTGGCCCCCCCCCCCCCCCCCCCCGGGGCCAGATCGCCCCGCGCCCCCCCCCCAGGACCCCGGAGCCCGCCCGCGCCGCCTTGTCCCGCCGGTAAGGTAGGTAGTTCAATCCACGCCGGCGGGACAGGCATTCTAGCAGCGGGACTTCAGCCCATCCGGTGCTGGAGAATTCGGCAACCGGCGGGGGAGGGATTCACGCCAGCCCCCGGCGATTCTCCGACCAGGCGGGGGGTCGGCGAATCTCGCCCCAGCTCTTTAAATTACAGAATAAACGGCTGCCATCTCTGGTAGAATCCCTCAATTACCCCCCTCACAGTGTACTTGACTTTCTCGAGGTATAAAAACTCCATAAGATGCCCCAGCTTTACTGAGGCACTGTGCATAGAAGCTGAGCTCCACCCCATCGGCACCCACCTTCGAGCAATCAGCGAGGTGAAGGCCAGAACATCAACCCCCCCCCCGTCTGCAGCTCCGGCAGGTCCGACACCCCAAACGTGGTCCCCGAGGGACAGGGCTTCAGCTCAATTTGCAGAATGGCCGACATGGTGCTCAAGAAGAAGCCCCAAAACCTCACAAGCTTAGGACACGACCAGAACATGCGCACATGGTTAGCCGACCCCCTCTCACAACGTTCACATTTATCCTCCATTAAATTCAGACCATTCTGTGCAGAGGGTGAGGCACACTATCTGGCCATTATCTGAAATACTGCACAAGTCAATGGTGGCTTCTCTACCATAGACAGAGTCTGCTCTGCTCAGTTATCGGCTCATTTTATCTGATAGTGTGGACAGATTAAACAGTCTATAGCATCGCGCCTCGGAATTACAAATTAGCCCCACTACTCGTTATGAATGAACCGCTGGGACATCCATGTGTAATCAATAGGTGGCAGCACAGGAGAGAGTGCCAGTCTGCTGCAACCAAGCTCACTACATCAAAGATTCTAATCGTTACTTCGATGGAGGGCAAGGTTACTAAACACAAAACAGGCATCTCAATCATATCAGGCCAGTTGGGTTTATTACAGTAACATTTTGATTAAATGAGTGAATACTCTCAGCCATCTGGACAAGATATCAAGCTAATAAAAAACTAGTTTGTAATCTACAGCAGTTCTGACTGAGGGAGCTTGTTATAAACTCTAATGTGAATGCAACATTATTTTAACAGAACTGAAACTTATGTTTTCCCTTTTCATATGCTAATAAACTTGCGGTGCATTTCCAATATGTTTTGATTTTATTATGCAATCTCTCCAGATTGTGGAGGTTTTAAGTAACTTTGTAACTGAGACTACTATTAATACTAATTCTCAATGGATTTATAGGAACTTGAGAACAGGAGATGGCCATTTAGCCATTCAGGCCTGTTCGGCCATTCCATGAGATCATGGTTGATCAGCAGCCTACATCCATATGTCCACCTTTCCCCCAGGTCCCTCTGGTTAAAATTAACAATTCATCTAATATCAACTGGCATTCACAAAAGAGAGCTCCAAACTTTTACTATTAAAATGGATCTATCAAACCAAGCGCTATGGTCCTTATCCCAATCCCTGGGAAACTCCACCATACACCTCCGTCCGGTCTGAAAAGCAACCATCAATCATTATTTCTAATTCACCTCGCCAACTTTGTACTCATGCTGCCAATGTCTGTTTTATTCCATGGGCTTTAACTTAGCTGACAAGCCTATTATGTGGCACTTTCACAAACTCCCTTTGGAAGTTCATATGCACCACGTCAAACTCATTCCACTCATCAAGCACCATTATCAGTTGTCAAGGTGTCTGCATTGCTCCTGCCCACCCTCTTTTTCCAAATATCATAAAAATTGTGTTGGTTTTTATATTTGTTTTTTTGTAGCTCTTACTATCTTAATACTGTTTTCTAAAATAAATTTAGAGTACCCAATTCATTTTTTCCAATTAAGGGGCAATTTAGCATGGCCAATCCAATTACGCTGCACATTTTTTGGGTTGTGGGGGCGAAACCCACGCAAACACAGGGAGAATGTGCAAACTCCACACGGCAGTGACCCAGAGCTGGGATCGAACCTGGGACCTCGGCGCCGTGAGCCAGCAATGCTAACCGCTGCGCCACCGTGTTGCCCTATTACTATTTTAATACTAATAATCTTTATTAGTGTCACAAGTAGGCTTACATTAACACTGCAATGAAGTTACTGTGAAAAGCCCACTTGCCACATTCCAGCGCCTGTTCAGGTACACACAGAATACAGAATGTTCACTTCACCTAACAGCATGTCTTTTGGGACTTGGAAGAAACCGGAGCACCCGAGGAAAGCCAAGCGTCACGAGGAGAACATGCGGACTCTGCACAGTGACCCAAATCATCTTCCAGTTGTATCCTGGTCGCCAGGTTTGTAGAACATAAATGAGTCCGTATCCAAAATGCTGCATGGCCATTTGGTCTGTAGCATAAATAACAGAGCCACTCAAAGGAAGTTGCCAGCTGAACCGTCCCCAGATCTTCAACAGGCCGTGCAAACTTTGCTCTCCTGTGAAAGCGCCGAGAGAGGAGTGCAGGAGATCCAGGAGACGGAGGTAAACACCCTAGGATGCGCCCCCTCCCGGCGAGCCAACCCCCCCAGGCCCGATACCCCGCCCTGAACCGAGTACCATAGGGACCAGGTCCATTGGTCAAGGAACACTTCATCGTTCACATGAATAAAAAACAATTGACTTCCTCTGGATTGGTAACACATTTTGATCCTACCAAACAGCTAATTGTCACGTGTGGTGCGTCACCATACGGCATTGGTGCCGTTTTATCACATCGCAAGGACCAGGCGCTGCTCCTCAGGGATTTGCACAACGTGCACCCAGGGGTGTCCAAAATGAAAATGATGGCATGTAGCTACGTTTGGTGATCGGGCCTGGACACTTAGCTAGAGAGAGTTGCCCAGCAGCGTGGTGTGTGTCAGGAGCACGAGACGCTTCTCCCAGCTGCGCCCCTTTACCCATAGGAATGTCCGGGGCGACTGTGGGTGCGGTTACACACCAACTTTGTCTGCTCTTTTCAAGGCTTCATGTTCTTACTCCTGATAGATGCCCACTCTCAGTGGTTGGAAGTCCATAGAATATTGGCAATCCCCTCTAGAGCGACTATTGAAAAATTGCGCTTGTCTTTCAGTACACACGGTATCCCAGAGGTGTTGGTTACCGATAATGAAACACCTTTCACATGTGAAGAATTTTCGGGATTCCTGAAGGTTTCTGGGGTGTGCCACATCCGTATGGCCCCATATCACCCAGCTTCAATCAGGCTGGCAGAAAGGGCGGTACAAATGAGGACTAAAAAAGCAGACTTTAGAGTCGATAGACACAAAGCTGGCCAAGTACTTGTTCTGCTGTATGACCACTCTGCATGCCACAACCAGGTTGGCACCGGCTGAATTGCTTCTGGTCCAGAGGCTTCGAACCCATCTTAATCTGGTTTCCCTGATATCGGCTGGAAAGTACGCCACAGACAGGAGTTGCAAGGGCGCCGCCCTGTTCGACAAAAACAGCCCAGATTATTTGTACCAGGTGATACAGTCGACGTTTGAAATTTTGCAGATGGCAACCAGTGGATCTGCGATCAGCCAGACGGGGCTGCTATCTTATCAAGTTCAGGCACAAGTTTGCGTCATGAAAAAGCACCTCGATCACATACAGTCCAATGTTCCAGTCAAACCAAACCCGATGCCTGTAGAGTCTAGAGCATTACTTCAAGCGGGTCCAGACGCCGAGATGAGAGAGATTGTAGATACGGATTTTGACATGGAAACCCAGGCGTCGGAGATCCCCAATGGGAAGCAAGCAGTGCAGCAGCCCCAGAGAGTACAACCACCAAGGCGTTCTGAATGGAAGAGGCATCCAGATATACACTGTCAGATCCAGCACCGTGAGTGCAGGAAGCACAGCAATGGGTGAAGAGAGTCGGGGGCCGGTGCCCTCATATTCCGCAGTTGCCAGAAGAGTCTCCGGACATTCGGGGGGGGGGGGGGGGGATGTTACAACCCACATAAGACCTATGGGGTTGGAGCAATCAGTCTCCCCGTGAATGTCGCTGAATGTGAGCTCCCTCGCTAAGGGGGCGCGGAGCCCGAGATCATTCATGGTTGAGATCTGTATAAAGTTGGCCAGGTATGGAACCGACAGAGGAGACCCGGCTGGGATCTGCTGTGTATTGTAAATATAATTACTTTGCAATAAACCAAGTTTCCTTTTACTAACTTGGCTCGGACTCATAGATTCATAGAATTTACAGTGCAGAAGGAGGCCATTCGGCCCATCGAGTCTGCACCAGCTCTTGGAAAGAGCACCCTACTCAAGGCCAACACCTCCACCCTAACCCCATAACCCAGTAACCCCACCCAACACTAAGGGCAATTTTGGACACTAAGGGCAATTTATCATGGTCAATCCACCTAACCTGCACATCTTTGGACTGTGGGAGGAAACCAGAGCACCCGGAGGAAACCCACGCACACACGGGGAGGATGTGCAGGCTCTGCACAGACAGTGACCCAAGCCGGAATCGAACCTGGGACCCTGGAGCTGTGAAGCAATTGTGCTATCCACAATGCTACCGTGCTGCCCAAAGACTCGTTTGTGGTCTACAAAAGTGACATACCTTGCAAAAGTCCATAGAGTCTATACAGTGCAGAAGGAGGCGATTCAGCCAATCAAGTCTGCAACAATCCCCTGAAAGAGCACCCTACTTAGGCCCACTCCACTACCCCATCCCTGCAACCCCGTAAAACCACCTAATCTGCACATCTTTAGACACTAAGGGGCAATTTTAGCAGTCTCAACCCTGCGTACAAGGGAAGCTTTCTGTCCCCCAACTATTAATTCAGCTTTAACTACCAATTATGCTTTCCCTCCTCCTCAACTCCACTTCAGAAAGCATCCTGTTCCAAGGTCTATTCCTGTTTCCCTTCTGACTGTCTTCAGTTTTATTCTCACAGGCAGTAGGTAGGTTGTGCCTATTGAATAGAACCGGTTTCTGCGGATCCTCATTCTCGGTCTAACCGAGATTCCATTTTCTCATCCACACTACCAACCACACCAGCCTTACTCTGCACTTCTTTACAAGCTGCGAACAAAGTCTGGAGTAAACTGTTCAGATACGTTTTCTCTCCCTTATATTTTCAGAGTGCCTGTAACTCACATTGCAGCTCAGTGATTACCAATTGCAAAGGTTTTAGGCGGAGTATCTATTGTGTTCACTCAGGATAATCTTGGTGCCCATAAACTCCCACAAAATGTAGTCTGGACCTCACAACCTGTTGTGCTATTTCTTAGTTTAGATTACTTATATTATTTATATCACTAACCACTGCGCCACCTTGCTGTCCCTACCCGATCTGAAAAAAGCTTACCAGTTCCACATCAATCAGCTCCTTCTATTGTGTTGCTGTCACATTAGGGGCAAAATTCTCCCGAAATGGCGCGATGTCCGCCGACTGGCGCCCAAAACGGCGCCAATCAGACGGGCATCGCGCCGCCCCAAAGGTGCGGAATGCTCCGCATCTTTGGGGGCCGAGCCCCAACATTGAAGGGCTAGGCCGACGCCAGAGGAATTTCCGCCCCGCCAGCTGGCGGTAACGGCCTTTGTTGCCCCGCCAGCTGGCGCGGAAATGACATGTCAGAGCGGCGCATGCGCGGGAGCGTCAGCGGTCGCTGAAAGTTTCCCGCGCATGTGCAGTGGAAGGAGTCTCTTCCGCCTCCACCATGGTTGAGACCGTGGCGGAGGCGGAGGGGAAAGAGTGCCCCCACGGCACAGGCCCGCCCGCGGATCGGTGGGCCCCGATCGCGGGCCAGGCCATCGTGGGGGCACCACCCGGGGTCAGATCGCCCCGCGCCCCCCCAGGACCCCGGAGCCCGCCCACGCCGCCTTGTCCCGCCGGTAAATAGGTGCTTTAATTTACGCCGGCGGGACAGGCAATTTATCGGCGGGACTTCGGCCCATCCGGGCCGGAGAATCGAGCGGGGGGGCCCGCCAACCGGCGCGATTCCCGCCCCCGCCGAATCTCCGGTGCCGGAGACTTCGGCAACCGGCGGGGGCGGGATTCACGCCAGCCCTCGGCGATTCTCCGACCCGGCGGGGGGTCGGAGAATGACGCCCATAGTGTTTTGATCTCTCTCTCTCTGGCACTCCATGGGCGAGATTCTACGACCCCCCAGCGGGTCGGAGAATGGCCGTTGGCCGCCGTGAATTCCGCCCCCGCCGCCCGCCGAAGTCTCCGAAGGGAGAAAGGTCGGCGGGGCGTCAATGGCGCCGCACACCCCGGAGAATGGCACGGGTGGGCGCAAGGCAATGGATTTTGGGGCTGCCGATATCCTTCCGTCCGGATGGGCTGAAGTCCCGCCGACGTGATGACGGGTCACGTTGGCGTAAATCAAACCTCCTTTCAATCGGCGTCAACCAGTGCTCAAGGTTTACGCCGACCAGCGTGGAGGTGGGTGACGGCCTGGGGGGTTGGCCGCTGGACAGACGATGGCGTGGCCGCAGTCTGAATGTGTGGGGGAGAGGTGTGTGTAGGGTTTTGTGTGTGTGTGTGTGCGGCGGGGGTGGGTGGTTAGAGTGGGCTGGGCTCCGGGGGAGTGCCGGGGGGGGGGGGGGGGGTGAGTGCCGGGGAGGGGGATGGGGTCCGTGCCGGGGAGGAGGATGGTGTCCGTGCCGGGGAGGGGGATGGGGTCCGTGCCGGGGAGGAGGATGGGGTCCGTGCCGGGAGGAGGATGGGGTCCGTGCCGGGGAGGGGGATGGGGTCCGTGCCGGGGAGGAGGATGGGGTCCGTGCCGGGGAGGAGGATGGGGTCCGTGCCGGGAGGAGGATGGGGTCCGTGCCGGGGAGGGGGATGGGGTCCGTGCCGGGGAGGAGGATGGGGTCCGTGCCGGGAGGAGGATGGGGTCCGTGCCGGGGAGGGGGATGGGGTCCGTGCCGGGGAGGAGGATGGGGTCCGTGCCGGGGAGGGGGATGGGGGGGGGGCCATGACGGGGAGGAGGATGGGGTCCGTGCCGGGGAGGAGGATGGTGTCCGTGCCGCGGAGGGGGATGGGGTCCGTGCCGGGGAGGGGGATGGGGTCCATGCCGGGGAGGAGGGTGGGGTCCGTGCCGGGGAGGGGGATGGGGGGGGGGCATGACGGGGAGGAGGATGGGGTCCGTGCCGGGGAAGAGGATGGTGTCCGTGCCGCGGAGGGGGATGGGGGGACGGGGTCCGTGCCGGGGAGGGGGATGGGGGGACGGGGTCCGTGCCGGGGAGGGATGTGGGGGGGGGGGGGCAAGTGAGTTGGTCCACCTGGCCAGGTGCCAGCCTCCAACAGTCGGACCCATGCGATCCATGCCACCTGGCTAGGGGGAGGAGGGGGTATGGGCATTGATGACATGCCGTCGTTCCTCCCTCCCCCCAGGCCATCGTGTTTTCCGATCAGCCAGCGATGTTGGCTGCCGTGGCGGCAGCCGCTAATGTCCATGTTGCCCTGGATGAGGAGGAGGAGGAGCGTGCCAGAGAGGCGGCGCAGGCTGCCGCAGAGGGGCAGGCAGCAGCCGCCCAGGCTGAAGGGACACCTGACCGACAGGACGAGGAGGGGGAGAAGGACGTCGCGGCCCCACGGCAATGGAGGCACCCGAGGGCGCCCCGTGTGTACCGGCCCCGGCAGTCATCCCAGGACCTCACGGACCGAGAATGCAGGAGGAGACTCCGGATGAGCCGGGAAACCGTGGCACACACCTGCCACCTGCTGGCACACGACTCATACGTGTTGTCATGGTCATACATCACCGGCATGTACGAGGGACGCCATCCCCGGCTGAGGGGCTGGTTGCTGGGCAACAGAGTCTACCCATTGCGATCGTGGCTGATGACGCCTACACGGAGGCCACGCAATGAGGCGGAGAACCGCTACAATGATGCCCATGTAGCGACAAGGGGAGTGATAGAGAGGTGCTTTGGCGTGCTGAAGATGCGTTTCAGGTGCCTGGACCTCTCTGGGGGCGCCCTCCAGTATCGGTCAGATAGGGTCGGCCGCATCATTGTGGTGTGCTGCGTCCTGCACAATATAGCCCAGCAGAGGGACGATGTGCCGGAGGCAGAGAAGGGCGGAGTGGAGGAGCAGCAGGAAGAGGCGCAGTCCTCCCCAGATGAGGGGGATGGGGGTAATGGTCAGGGCAGACGGGGTAGACACAGGCGGGTGGCTGTCCACCGTTACCGGCTGGCCCAGCGGGCACGGGACAGGCTGATAGCCGCCCGCTTCACTGACTAGATGGGCGTGGGAATCGGGTAGTATGGCCACAGACCGCACACCATGGCAACAGCTGACCACCCACACCCCCCACCCATCCACCCACTCAGCACCCTCACCCCCCTCCCCAACCCCACCCACCCCACCCGCATGCACACCACCCCCCCATTGCCGATCCACCTGCGGCACAACGGCCGGGCTCACACAGTTGCCGGTGGACACGTGTCTATTGTAGGCCATGGAGGATGATGACAACCCGCCCTGCGATGAGCTCCTGGCTCCACATCGTTGGACTATGTCTGACCCATGGCCACAGTACCACCATCCACCCGGACCATCCCTGCATGCGGCTGTGACACTGCAGCGCACGGTCCCGTCCTCTGCCCGGGGGGATGTTGATGGCGGCCCAGGGGGAAGGGGGCAGACTCACCTGGGGCTGAGGTAAGACCACCCCTCACACACACACTTGCGCTCAACGTACATGACACCCCCGCACGCTTTGGACAGAGCACAAAGGCAGCTTCTGTAGGTGTAACATTGACTTTAATAACGAACGGAGTTCATGCACGTGCCCTAGCCCCTAAAACTCATCTGTGCCCTGCACCCGTGCCAACTTACTCAGTGTCTAATTGTTTGGCCTTACGGACCCTATGACTACGTCTACGTGGTTCCCCAGACGGTACAGCAGAACTGGAGGTGGACTCCTGTGATTCCTGCCCTCTGACACGGGATCCCTTTGGCGGCCGTTTCCTGGGGCGTCCTGGCCTAGATGGGCCAGGCTGCGGCCCGGGCGACTGGGATGGCGAGCTGCCAGCCTGTCCTGTCCGTTGCCCACCCGATGCACCTGGGACGGAAGGGGGGGAGTCCGAGGTGTCGCGGTGTTCCGGGACCTCCCCTACAGGGGGACCAGGGACGGACCACAGCACCTCCTCCTCCCTCGGGGTGCCCGATGGCCCCCAGGCCTCTACATGGGTGGGGGATGCGAACGGACTGGCCATCCAACGCCCCCCCCGACATCTGGCGCTGCCAGTCCTGAAGGCCCGTGCTGGTATCGACAGGGGTCTGCAGGTTTGCAGCCATGGAGCTCAGGGGATTGGCAAACCCTGTCTGTGACTGTGCGATGCCGGCTCGCACATGGGCAATGGCGTCGATGCCCTCAGCGATGGCCTGCTGAGACTGGGCCATGGCCTGCAGAGACTGGGCCATGGCCTGCTGAGACTGGGCCATGGCCTGCAGTGACTGGGCTATGGCGTTGAGCGCCTCTGCCATCTGCCGCTGGCGCTGGCTCATGGCCTCCTGTGAGAGGGCAGCCATGTCCTGGGCCACAGACGCCATCTGCACCGAAAGCCCCAGGCCTCGCAAACCGTTCCCCATGTCTGACACCGTCGCACCCATTGCCTCCACTGCGGACGCCACCCGTGCGGTGTCGGCCTGGGTGGCACGCATGACCGGCACCACTCACAGCTCCTGGACGCGGGTGGACTCCTCCACCTGCGACTGCAGCCGCTGCAAGCCTACCGTCACCCTCTTCGCTCGTCTCCGGGTCGGTGGTTGCATCGGATCTATGTGTGGGTGTGGTAACTCCAGGAACCCGGGATCCGTCTGGGCGGCAGATGTTCGCTTGGGCTGGGCTGCCCTCCGACCGCCCGGCCCCTCTGCTGCTCCTACCTCCACCTGCTGTACCGGGACTGCTGTGTTGTGCATACCAGTGAGTGTACCAGACGCCTCATCACTAAAGTGCCCAACAAAGGTGAGCGTCTCTGCGATGGTGGAGGGTGGTGGTGACAGCAGTGGCGTTGTGTCATGCGCATCGTCCCACTCTGAGTCCGTGGCACTTTGGGGTGGCAGTTCGTCTCCGCCCATCCAATCTGTGTCACTGTCCTGTATTTCAGTTTCCTGGGTAGTGGTGTCCTGGATAGTGGTGTCCTGGGTAGTGGTTTCGTGGCTCGGCTGTGACGGGGGCCTGTGGCTGCCCCTCTCGTCGCTGGGTGGCACACGCCTGCGTCGTCGCACCCGCACGAGACGGGGGCGTCGTCTCCCTGTTGCTCTAGGTCTCTCCATCTCCAGTGGTCTCCGAGGGACATCGTGCGGGCGTCACATGCCAGAGGGTCCGGGTCTCTCCATCTCCAGTGGTCTCCGAGGGGCATCCTGCGGGCGTCGCATGCCAGAGGGTCCGGGTCTCTCCATCTCCAGTGGTCTCCGAGGGACATCGTGCGGGCGTCGCATGCCAGAGGGTCCGGGTCTCTCCATCTCCAGTGGTCTCCGAGGGGCATCCTGCGGGCGTCGCATGCCAGAGGGTCCGGATCTCTCCATCTCCAGTGGTCTCCGAGGGGCATCCTGCGGGCGTCGCATGCCAGAGGGTCCGGGTCTCTCCATCTCCGCTGGTCTCCGAGGGCCATCCTGCGGGCGTCGCATGCCAGAGGGTCCGGGTCTCTCCATCCCCCGTGGTCTCCGAGGGGCATCATGCGGGCGGTCTGCATCTGCGGGGATGGGTGCCTCGACGTTTGCTCCTGCGATACACAATGAAGCATGCATGGTTAGACACGCAGGCAGTGATCAGGTGATATGGGGGAGGGGGGATATGGGGACGGGCTGTCGGTGGCTCACTTGCTGGTGGGCCCCCGACCTCTGCATCAGCAACCTCCCGGTCCTCAGGTCCGCCAGCCAGTTCCAGGGCCCTTCCCTCATGTTCGGTCAGTGGCCTCTCATCAGCTGGGCCTCCTCCAGTCCTCACATGCTCCCTGGTGTTGTGTGCGCGTTTCTCCTGTGGGGGGGGGGGGGGGGGGGGGTGGCAGGGTTAAAAGGCAACAGTGTTAGACAGGTATATGAATGCACGCCATCGGTTGCATGTGTATTGCAGAGGTTAAGGTTAGGGCTGGATTCACTTGGGGAAATGGGGGAAGGCGGATATGGGGGAGGGGGGATATGGGGGAGGGGGGATATGGGGGAGGGGGGATATGGGGGATATGGATATCGGGCAGGGGGGGGAGGCTCACCCTGGCTGCACTGACGAGGTCGTTCACCTTCTTGTGGCACTGGGTGCCTGTCCGTGGTGTCAGGGCCACAGCGCTGAAGGCCTCTGCCACCTCCCTCCACAGACGCCGGCTGTGGCGTGGGGCGACTCTGCGGCCGTGTCCGGGATACAGGGCCTCCATCCTCTGCTCCACTGCGTTCAGGAGCGCCTCAATGTCAGGAGACTGGAACCTCGGGGCTGAGCGGCGGGCGGCCACCCGGTCGGGTGTTCCGGTCGGGTGGGGGGAGCAGCGCATCCTTAATGAGCCGTCACGCCGTGCGGCGTGTATGACATCGCACGGCGTGAACCACGTGAGCCAGCGCGGATAGCGTCACGTCGCTGCTAGCCCATTCCGGGCCGGAGACTTCGCAACGTTTTTGGCGGCGTGATGCAGGTGGGATTTGCGCCGTTTTTGACGCCGGTCGGCGGACTTTGCGCCGATAACTGAGAATTTCGCCCCATTACCTCCAGGATCCAACTCTTGAGCTAATTAATCAGTTGCTAAAAATACTAGACACAAAAGTTCAGGAGTTTAAATTAATTTAAATTAATCTAGAATTGTGCAGTGTAGGTTAACAAGGGCTACCCCACCCACTCACATAACTGGTTGGCAGTTAAGTGTCAGTCAGCTTAATCTACTTTGATCTAAAATCAGGTGGGGGAGGGGAGTCAACTCAGGCCAATTGAAAAAGAGCAACTTGTAACTCACTCCCAGTGAGTTCTCCCAGTGAGCCAGAGAGGACACAGCCAGAGTGAGACACAACCACGAGTGTGTTTGGGAATTTGAAGCTAGGTGGGAATTCGAAGCTTTGTGGCGGGGGGGGGGGGGGAGGAGGTGCTTTTTATCCCTGGTAAGCGACAGGTAAGTAGTTTTTCTTTTCATTGCCTAATTTCTTTATTTTTTCTTTCATTTTTGAAATTGTAGTTGTATAAGTTTACCTAAGGTTTACGACATGGCAGGAGATCCCAGACCCATGTCATGCTCCTCGTGTGCGATGTGGGAGCTCAGGGACACGTCCACTGTCCCTGGCTCCTTCACGTGCAAGAAGTGTGTCCAGTTGCAGCTCCTGTTAGACCGCTTGACGGCTCTGGAGCTGCGGATGGACTCACTTTGGAGCATCCGCGATGCTGAGGACGTCGTGGATAGCACGTTTAGTGAGTTGGTCACACCGCAGGTGAAAGTTACTGAGGGAGATAGAAAATGGGTGACCAAAAGACAGAGCAAGAGTAGGAAGGCAGTGCAGGTGTCCCCTGCGGTCATCTCCCTGCAAATCAGATGTACCGCTTTGGATACTGTTGAGGGAGATGGCTCACCAGGGGAAGGCAGCAGCAGCCAGGTTCATGGTACCGTGGCTGGCTCTGCTGCGCAGCTGGGCAGGAAGAAGAATGGCAGGGCTATAGTGATAGGAGACTCAATTGTAAGGGGAATAGACAGGCAGTTCTGCAGACGCAATTGAGACTCCAGGATGGTATGTTGCCTCCCTGGTGCAAGGGTCAAGGATGTCTCGGAGCGGCTGCAGGGGGGGGGGGGAGGGTTAACAGCCAGCTGTCGTGGTGCACATAGGCACCAACGATATAGGTAAAAAACGGGACGAGGTCCTACAAGCTGAATTCAGGGAGTTAGGAGTTAAACTAAAAAGTAGGACCTCAAAGGTAGTAATCTCAGGATTGCTACCAGTGCCACATGCTAGTCAGAACAGGAATTTCGGGATAGATAGGATTAATGCGTGGCTCGAGAGATGGTGCAAGAGGGAGGGATTCAAATTCCTGGGGCATTGAAACTGGTTCTGGGGGAGGTGGGACCAGTACAAACCGGACAGTCTGCACCTGGGCAGGACTGGAACTGATGTCTTGGGGAGGGGTGTTTGCTCATGCTATTGGGAAGGGTTTAAACTAATGTGGCAGGGGGATGGGAACCAATGCAAGAAGTTGGAACGTAGTAAACCAGGGACAGAAACAAAAGGCAGTCAGGGGGAAAGTGTAAGGCAGAGAAGCCACAGTCAAAAATCAAAAAGGGCGACAGTACAAGGTACAGTGACTGAGGGGAGCTCAGTGAATAGGCCCAGTAATACTAAAAACATCAATGGTAAGCGACGCGGCAGGATGTTACATGAAGATATGGGTTCAACGACAAGGAAAATTAGGAGAAAAGTTAAGAGGAAATATAACTTAGAAGAGATTACTGATTGAGGTGTTAAGATTCAAAACAGAGGGAAACAAGCCAACATAAGTGTACTTTCATACAATGCAGAAGGAGGCCATTCGGCCCATCGAGTCTGCACCAGCTCTTGGAAAGAGCACCCGACCCAAGGTCAACACCTCCACCCTATCCCCATAACCCAGTAACCCCACCCAACACTAAGGGCAATTTTGGACACTAAGTGCAATTTATCATGGCCAATCCACCTAACCTGCACATCTTTGGACTGTGGGAGGAAACCGGAGCACCCGGAGGAAACCCACGCACACACGGGGAGGATGTGCAGACTCCGCACAGACAGTGACCCAAGCCGGAATCGAACCTGGGACCCTGGAGCTGTGAAGCAATTGTGCTATCCACAAGGCTACCGTGCTGCCCCCACTTTACCTGAATGCTCATAGTATTCGGAATAAGGTAAATGAGTTGATGGCGCAAATCATCGTGAATGACTATGATTTAGTGGCTATTACTGAAACATGGTTAAAGGATGGTCACGACTGGGAGTTAAATATTCGAGGGTATCAAACTATTCGGAAGGACAGAGTGGATGGTAAGGGAGGTGGTGTAGCTCTGTTATTTAAGGATGACATCCGGGCAATAGTAAGGGATGACATCTGTGCTATGGAGGATAAGGTTGAATCCATTTGGGTGGAAACCAGGAATAGTAAGGCGAAAAAGTCACTGATAGGAGTAGACTATAGGCCACCAAATAGTAACATTATGGTGGGGCAGGCAATAAACAAAGAAATAACAGATGCATGTAGAAATGGTACAGAAGTTATCATGGGGGATTTTAATCTACATGTCGATTGGTTTAACCAGGTCGGTCAAGGCAGCCTTCAGGAGGAGTTTGTAGAATGTATCCACAGTAGTTTCCAAGAACAGTATGTAATGGAACCTACGAGGGAACAAGCGGTCCTAGATCTGGTCTTGTGTAATGAGACAGGATTGATTCATGATCTCATAGTTAGGGATCCTCTCGGAAGGAGCGATCACAATATGGTGGAATTTAAAATACAGATGAGAAGGTAAAATCAAACAATAGTGTTTTGTGCTTAAACAAAGGAGATTACAATGGGGTGAGAGAAGAACTAGCTAAGGTAGACTGGGAGCAAAGACTTTATGGTGAAACAGTTGAGGAACAGTGGAGAACCTTCCAAGCGATTTTTCACAGTGCTCAGCAAAGGTTTATACCAACAAAAAGGAAGGACGGTAGAAAGAGGGAAAATCGGCCGTGGATATCTAAGGAAATAAGGGAGAGTATCAAATTGAAGGAAAAAGCATACAAAGTGGCAAAGCTTAGTGGGACACTGGAGGACTGGGAAATCTTTAGGGGGCAACAGAAAGCTACTAAAAAAGCTATAAAGACGAGTAAGATAGATTTTGAGAGTAAACTTGCTCAGAATATAAAAAGAGATAGTAAACGTTTCTACAAATATATAAAACAAAAAAGAGTGGCTAAGGTAAATATTGGTCCTTTAGAGCTTGAGAAGGGAGATATAATAATGGGAGATGAGGAAATGGCTGAGGAACTGAACAGGTTTTTTGGGTCGGTCTTCACAGTGGAATACACAAATAACATGCCAGTGACTGATAGAAATGAGGCTATGACAGGCGAGGACCTTGAGAAGATTGTTATCACTAAGGAGGTAGTGGTGGGCAAGCTATTGGGGCTAAAAGTAGACAGATCTCCTGACCCTGATGGAATGCATCCCAGAGTGCTAAAAGAGATGGCTAGGGAAATTGCAAATGCACTCGTGATAATTTATTAAAATTCACTAGACTCTGTGGTGGTCCCGGCGGATTGGAAATTAGCAAATGTGACACCACTGTTTAAAAAGGGAGGTAGGCAGAAAGCGGGTAATTATAGGCCAGTGAGCTAAACTTCGGTCGTAGGGAAGATGCTGGAATCTATCATCAAGGAAGAAAAAGCAAGGCATCTGGATGGAAATTGTCCCATTGGGCAGATGCAGCATGGGTTCATAAAGGGCAGGTCGTGCCTAATTTAGTGGAATTTTTTGAGGACATTAACAGTGCGGTAGATAACGGGAGCCAATGGATGTGGTATATCTGGATTTCCAGGAAGCCTTTGACAAGGTGCCACACAAAAGGTTGCTGCATAAGATAAAGATGCATGGCATTAAGGGGAAAGTAGTAGCATGGATAGAGGATTGGTTAATTAATAGAAGGCAAAGAGTGGGGATTAATGGGTGTTTCTCTGGTTGGCAATCAGCAGCTACTGGTGTCCCTCAGGGATCAGTATTGGGCCCACAATTGTTCACAATTTACATAGATGGTTGGGAGCAATGTGTCTAAGTTTGCAGATGGCACTAAGATGAGTGGTAACGCAAAAAGTGCAGAGGATACTGGAAGTCTGCAGAGGGATTTGGATAGGTTACGTGAATGGGCTAGGGTCTAGCAGATGGAATACAATGTTGACAAATGTGAGGTTATCCATTTTGGGAGGAATACAGCAAAAGGGATTATTATTTAAATGATAAAATATTAAAACATGCTGCTGTGCAGAGGGACCTGGGTGTGCTAGTGCATGAGTCACAAAAAGTTGGTTTACAGGTGCAACAGGTGATTAAGAATGCAAATGGAAATTTGTCCTTCATTGCTAGAGGGATGGAATTTAAGACTAGGGAGGTTATGCTGCAATTGTATAAGGTGTTAGTGAGGCCACACCTGGAGTATTGTGTTCAGTTTTGGCCTTCTTACTTGAGAAAGGATGTACTGGCACTGGAGGGTGTGAAGAGGAGATTCACTAGGATAATCCCAGAGCTGAAGGGGTTGGATTACGAGGAGAGGTTGAGTCGACTGGGACTGTACTCGTTGGAATTTAGAAGGATGAGGGGGGATCTTATAGAAACATATAAAATTATGAAGGGAATAGATAGGATAGATGTGGGCAGGTTGTTTCCACTGGCGGGTGAAAGCAGAACTAGGGGACATAGCCTCAAAATAAGGGGAAGTACATTTAGGACTGAGTTTAGGAGGAACTTCTTCACCCAAAGGCTGTGAATCTATGGAATTCCTTGCCCAGTGAAGCAGTAGAGGCTCCTTCATTAAATGTTTTTAAGATAAAGATAGATAGCTTTTTGTAGAATAAATGTATTAAGGGTTATGGTGTTCGGGCCGGAAAGTGGACCTGAGTCCACAAAAGATCAGCCATGATCTCATTGAATAGCGGAGCAGGCCCGAGGGGCCAGATGGCCTTCTCCTGCTCCTAGTTCTTATGTTCTTATAGAATATATCAGCAAAAAGATACCTAGAGAATCATAGAGCGACGACAGTGAAGAAGGAAGCCATTCGGTCCATCGAGTCAGCACCAACCCTCTGAAAGAGCACCCTACCTATGCCCATGCACTCACCTTATCGCCATAACCCCACCTAATCTTCTGGACACTTTGTAGTTCCAATTAAGGGGCAATTTAGCATGGCCAATCCACCTAAACTGTACATCTTTGGGTTGTGGGGTCGAAACCCACGCAGACACGGGCAGCATGTGCAAATTCCACACAGACGGTGACCCCAGGCTGGGATCGAACCTGGGTCCTCAGCGCCGAAGGCAGCAGTGCTAACGACTGCGCCACCGTGCCGCCCGATCTTCTGGACACTAAGGGGAAATTTGGCATGGCCAATCTAGTTAATCTGCACATCTTTGGCCTGTGGGAGGAAACCGGAGCACCCAGAGGAAGCCCACGCAGGCACGGGAGATTGTGCAAACGTCACACAGATAGTCACCCGAGGCTGGAATTGAACCCAGGCCCCTGGTGCTGTGAGGCAGTGGTGCTAACCACTGGGCCACTATCCGTAACCTCCATATACTTACTTTAAACCTTTGGGCTCTGCTGGCTTATCCCTCTTGTTTCAAAGTTCAGAAGATAGAAGATGTTTTTATAGAATGTGTTTTAATTATCAACTAAATGAGGTTACTGCTGCTTTGTAGGTGCCCCACGCTTGCAGTCTAACTATCCAGCATGCTAGCTTCCCTTACTTTGGACTTTGAGTGCTATTTACAAGAAGGGATCTTTCATTCCTAGTTTCCCAAATTCCAGGGAGTCCATTCTACCAAGCCTGTACTTGTGCAGTGGAGTGACATTCTTCTGAGTCTTAGCCCCAGCTATAAGCCAACAAAGTGGCTTACAGAGGCCATACCGGCCTCCCCGAACAGGTGCCGGAATGTGGCGACTAGGGGCTTTTCACAGTAACTTCATTGAAGCCTACTCGTGACAATAAGCGATTATTATTATTAAGTGACCCCAAATCTAAGGACCGGTATTTACATAATTCAAGTTTTTCATCAGCGCTCACCTGGATCTCTCTCTCTCTGGTGGAAGGCAAAGTTACCCAAAGTTGGCCCACCCCTGAGATTCATCAAGAAGACGAAGAAAAGGGGAAACATTTCTTCATCTCAGAAGGAAGCCTGTTTGAAAAGTGTAATCAGTTCTCTCTGTCAGCCACCAGCTTTCTTCCACAAGCATTGTTGGGGTTCCAGCAATTGGTGTGAGTTGAGCTGAGGCATCTTAAAATATAGAGTGTTCAACATTTCCCCAAGTAATCTGAGAAATCTCTTCGTCACCTGCTTTTGATATGACAGAGCGGGGTGTTGGTAGGGTGACGGGCATGTGATGTTAGGTTAGTGGAGATTGGGGTGGGATGTTGGGACAATGGGGATGGGTATCGGGATGATGTGGGGATATGAGCATGGGGATGGGATGTTGGGACGCATTCTCAATTCCTATCCCCACCCAGGTAACAAAGTTGCTTCCCACCCTCTCCAGCTCAGGAATTTCAGGACCTTGCTGTTGTCTGGCACAGTGAGATTCAGGTAATAAAATAAATTGATGGCAACTTTCTTGGATATTGCTACAATTTCTATACTTATGATAACTAGAATGCCACACATATTGAAACTGCAACTCTGCTGCTTGTTCCTTGGATGCACAGTTCAAGCCTAGCTCACAGGATTAATCAATAAAGCATCACACTCTCCTGACATTGGCCGAGTACCTTGATTTGTTACTGTAATTCAGAGAAGCTAAGTGAATGTCCTGAGCTCATTTATATTTCAGATGTTTCTGAGCACAATGGAAACATTTTGGATAGCAATTTGTCAGACACCAGGGGCGGGATTCTCCACTACCCGGCGGGGCGGGGGGTTCCGGCGTAATGGAGCGGCGGGAACCACTCCGACGTCGGGCCACCCCAAGGGTGTGGAAGTCTCCGCACTTTTAGGGGCCAAGCCCTCACCTTGAGGGGCTAGGCACAGGCCGGAGTGGTCTGCGCTCTGCCGGCTGGTGGGAAAGGCCTTTGGCGCCACGCCAGCCGGGGCTGAAAGGTCTTCGCAGGGCGACGCATGCGCGGGAGTGTCAGCGGCTACTGACGTCATCCCCGCGCATGCGCAGGGGAGGGGGTCTCTTCCGCCTCTGCCATAGTGAAGACAATGGCGAAGGCTGAAGAAGAGTGCACCCATGGTACTCAAATCCATGCCGGGTCGGAGAATCGCCGGGGGCTGGCGTGAATCCCGCCGACGCCGTGTCCCGAAGTCTCCGCCACCAGAGATTCGGCGGGGGCGGGAATCGCGCCGTGTCGGTCGGCGGGGACGAGAATCGCGCCACGCCAGTCGGCGGGCCCACCCCCACCGATTCTCCGGCCCGCAAAGGGCCGAAGTCCCGCTGCTGGAATGCCTGTCCCGCCAGCGTGGATTAAACCACCTTTTGAACGGCGGGACAAGGGGGCGTGGGCGGGCTCCGGGGTCCTGGGGGTGGGTTCGGGGCGATCTGGCCCCGTGGGGGTGCCACCACAGTGGCCTGGCCCGCGATCGGGGCCCACCGATCCGTGGGCGGGCCTGTGCCGAGGGTGCACTCTTTTTCTTCCGCCTTCGCCGTGATCTTCACTATGGCGGAGGCGGAAGAGACCCCCTCCCCTGCGCATGCGCGGGGATGACGTCAGCAGCCACTCCCGCGCATGCGCGGAACCGCGTCGCCCGGCGAAGACCTTTCGGCCCTGGCTGGCGTGGCGCCAAGGCCTTTGCCGCCAGCCGGTGGAGCGGAAACCGCTCCGGTGCGGGCCTAGCCCCTCAAGGTGAGGGTTTGGCCCCTAAAGGTGCGGCCCGACGCCGGAGTGGTTCCCGCCACTCCATCACTCCGGGACCCCCCACCCCGCCGGGTAGGGGAGAATCCCGCCCCAAATTCCAGAAACCTATCTCATTGATCTGTGCCTTTGCGGGGACAATATTTGATATTTTTAGGTAAAAGCCCTTACTTGTTTGTAAGAAAAGAAATGGTGACATTGCTCCCAATTCCATACTGCAGCTTGGGAAAGCACTCAAATCCATTCAGCCCAATAACATCTCTCATAATGTTGTGCACCTACAGGCTGTCAAGTGGGGGTTCATCTTGTGTACAAGCCACTTTATGCCAAATAAGTGCCTGCTGCATAACTTCTGATATGATGCGTAAACAATTGGATGAAATGAGTCAGTAATGGAATGTAAGAGTGATTTGCAACAGTAAATTCACCAGTCCAACTGTGAATCAAATAAATGTGATGTTTGTGGCTGCTTGCAAGTCTCAGGTCCCTGATCACTTGCTACAACTTCAATGAAAGATTAGCAACAGCCCTGGAGGAATGCAATTTATCTTCTCCCAAATGAGCAAAACCTGTGTAAATTGCTAGTGAATTTTACCAAGCCCATTAAGCCCAATAAATCCATCTCTATTTAATAGAATTCTTGCATTTTCAATTTTCCTCTCCGCCATCTCTCTGGGCTTCATTTCCATCGACCCCTTTGGCCATTCTTCATGTGTGGGCTGAGATTGTGTGGTTCTAGAGGTTCATTTTATCTTGGGGCCTTTTGCAATAGTACTTTAAAAAATATTCTTTCATGACATGTGGGTGTCATCGGCGAGGCATTGCCCACCCCGAGGGAAGGTGTTAGTGAGCTGCTTTTTTGAACCACTGCAGTCTATGTGGCACCTACAATGCCATTAGCGAGGGAGTTGCAGGGTTTTTAGCCAGCCACAGTGAAGGAACGGCGATACATTTCCAAGTCAGGATGGTGACTGGTTTGGAGGGGAACTTGCAGGTGATTGTGTTCCCGTGCATCTGCTGCCCTTGTCCTCCTAGATGGTAGAGATCACAGGTTTGGAAGGTGTTGTTGAAGGAGCCTTGGTGAGTTGCTGCCGTGCATCTTGTAGATGGTACACACGGCTGCTACTGCATGGCAGTGGAAGAGGCAGTGGATGTTAAAGGTGACGGATGGGGCACCAATCAAGCAGGATGTTTTGTGCTCAGTGGTGCCAAGTTTCTTGAGTGTTGTTGGGTCTGCACTCATCCAGGCAAGTGGAGAGTATTCTATCACACTGCTCACTTGAACCTTGCAGACGTTGGACAGGCTTTGAGGAGTCAGGGCCCTGGATTCTCCGCCCCATGATGCCGGCAATGCAGATCGTGATCGGTGGAGAATCGGTCATCCAACCAAAATCGAGGTTTGCTAGGGACGGCATCGGGGTTCTATCCCGCGTGCCAGTGGGAGGATGCCAATGGATGCAGATGGGTCCTAATGACCCATTTGCATCCACTTAGCGGGCCCGGCACCTGAGTCTCCGGGACTTTGCGATTCTCTGGTCCTCTGGGCTGGGAATCACGTGGGCGGGATTCACTGTAGGTATCACCAAACGTGAAGCGGACATGATGGATCTCACAATGGGTTGAGGGGGTAACCCCTTAAGAGAATTTCACCCAAAGTCCATTCAAGGGCCACCCCTCCACAATGCACACCTGCCCCCCCCCCCCCCCCCCCCCCCCCTCACAGACCTCCGAACCTCTGATAGCAAACTTTATTTTCTCAAGGAGCAGAAACACCGCCAAATCACTCACCCTGTCCTAGGCAGCTCCGAGTCCCACCACCCGAGCAATGTCCACCTCCAGACTATCAGGGAGGCAAAGGGCAACATGTCGGTGTCTCTCCCCACCTGCACTCCCAGATCCTCCGACATTCCAAATACTGCCACCCATGGGCTCAAAAACACCTTCACCCTCAGAATCTTTGATACTATCCGCAAACACTTTCCAAAACTTCGCCAGCCTCAGGAGGCCCCTAACTAAAGGGACCCCCTACAACAGTGTTTTTCAAAGTGGGAGTTGTGGGTGTTGAAAAATGGGTCGGCACAAATGATCCACAAAGATCACCAGATCTTTATTTCCGTTTCTCTCGGGGTATCGTTTTGCTGCTTTAACGTGATCCTGTTCAAAAAGAAAGTGCACATTCATAAGGTTAAATTTAATACCTAGCCAATACACAAATACAATGTTTCATTATGATAGCCATTTGTAATGGCTGCGAGATCAGCACTGGTGTGGCGTTACACCTAGGTCTGGTTCTGTTCTGTTTATAGCGCGCATTTTGTAGAAGGCAGTACTTCTCAGACGTTGAGATAGCCAGTATATGAGGCCTTTTGATCTGGAGGAAAAGCTTAGTACTGCCTCCTACAATTTAAATGCACTTTAGGAAATGAAAAGGCTGGGGTGGCACAGTGGTGAGCACTGCTGCTTCATGGCACCGAGGTCCCAGGTTCGATCCCAACCCTGGGTCATTGTCCATGTGAAATTTGCACAGTCTCCCCATGTCTCCGTGGGTCTCACCCCCACAACCCAAAGATGTGCAGGGTAGGTGAATTGGGCATACTAAATTGCCCCTTAATTGGAAAGTAAAATGAATAGGGTACTCTAAATTTTTTTTAAAAGGAAAAGGTAACAATTGGGAGAGGGGTGTATTTTTAAATGTGCAGTGAATTCCATTTAAATTGCAGCTGTAGGAGCTTGCGTGGTCAGTGGACTATGCCCTAGACTCAAATTTCCTGCCGCGAAGGCAGGTTATGGCTTCAGACTTTGACGAGCATTGCCATTATCTCACAATCCAACTCACTATTTCCCCCTTGTGCATTGAAATATTTTGCGGTTGAATCAATTTCAAAATGAGAGGACGTCTGAAAACGTGGATGGCTGATGCGTCGGTGGGATGGTACATGGCGTGTCAAATCCTCAGATCGATTAAGCAGCTTTTTAGCACTTTGGAGCCCAGAGTTAAATCTAGGCTTCGGGTTGGAAATGTCCTTTTGGACAAAACCAGCGGTATCGGTGTCGGGGATGTAAAACCAGCGGTATCGGCGTCGGGGATGTAAAACCAGCGGTATCGGTGTCGGGGATGTAAAACCAGCGGTATCGGTGTTGGGGATGTAAAACCAGCGGTATCGGTGTCGGGGATGTAAAACCAGCGGTATCGGTGTCGGGGATGTAAAACCAGCGGTATCGGTGTCGGGGATGTAAAACCAGCGGTATCGGTGTCGGGGATGTAAAACCAGCGGTATCGGTGTCGGGGATGTAAAACCAGCGGTATCGGTGTCGGGGATTTAAAACCAGCGGTATCGGTGTCGGGGATGTAAAACCAGCGGTATCGGTGTCGGGGATGTAAAACCAGCGGTATCGGTGTCGGGGATTTAAAACCAGCGGTATCGGTGTCGGGGATGTAAAACCAGCGGTATCGGTGTCGGGGATGTAAAACCAGCGGTATCGGTGTCGGGGATGTAAAACTGTTGGTAAGTTAATTTGCAAACTACGAGGTGGAATTATTTTGTTGCCATGCAACACCTTGGCTTTAAGTATTGAGAACTGAATGCAATTTACCGTCACAAGTGAGGAAAATAAATTATATTAATTTTAAACGCATAAAAGTGAAGACAGGCTCACATGTAAGTGAACATGGTGTGGGTCGCGAGGGACAGCCATTTGGTAAAAGTGGGTCGCCAGGAAAAGGTTTGAAAAACAATGCCCTACTGAGGCCCCCTAACTAACCTTTGGGTGCGACAATAGCAGGTTTTCCTGGGCCTCTGGTGCCACTCGCTTTATAATCCATCTTTTATCTCGTTTGCACGATGCAAGCTTGCCTAATCCGAGAGTTAATACTTAGTAACATGTCTTTGGAATCCTTTTGGATAAGTATTGGAGACAAAAGCCGAAGAACTCAAAACAAATCCTGAGATAAGAGGGCACAGTTGATGAGATGGTTGGGGAGCCGCCTTTTCAACATGGAGACTTGTTTGCTCTTGACCCAGCGCTCCCTGAGGCACAGAAAATTATGACTGCAAGTATTATCCAAGTAATAGATTACACCCTCGGCATGTTGGCGCAGAATTTGTGTGCCCATGAGGCTGAGCTGCAGAATACTGATAATAGGCACAATGAATCCTGTGAGGCAGCTGTGCTAACCATTATGCCACCATGCCGCCTTGGCCTTCGTTAAGTCTATAGAAGGTGAAGACTTGGACCGACAATCTGCAGCTCTGGAAATTTGAAATCTGAACTTTCTCCCTGCCAAATTGTTTTTTTTGTCTTATTATAATTTGAATGTCATAAATCCTGTTTACTGGGAGGTGTTAACATTTGAGTGCCATAATGAATGTCTATTCTTTGTCCTCAAGCATTCTGGGAACTTTTACTCCAAGCAGCTGTGATGCATGCTATTAATGCGTCTCTTTTCTTATTATTCATGTCTTTATGATGGTAATACTGGTTGTTTGATATCCTCTCTCTTTAATCATGGTAAAACCAAGCCATTGCTGGGTGGTGGTGGGTTCAATATGTGGGAGGGGAATTTGCCTCCCATTCCTTTGTTCTTCTTCCTTTTCTCTTCTCTTTGTTGAGGATTTTGTCTCCTGATGGTGACGGCGGTATGGCTGTAGGGTTATCCATACGGGCCTCACCTTTGTTGAGGAATGTCCCCTTAGAACAAATTTGGTTGTGCTTTTTATGTATTTTTGTCATGTTGGACTTTCTACACTGTTGACTATATCCTGTATTGGCACAGGCAAGTCTTTTATCAGAGAGGAGAATATTACAGGGATATTCTGGTGCCCTGGTGTGACTTGAGATGGGGGAGTAGTGTTATGACACATCCTTGGTCTTGTATTCTAGCCCTCTTGACATGAATGCTAACATTGAATTTGCCTTCCTAACTGCCGACTGAACCTGCACGTTAACCTTAAGAGAATCGTGAACAAGGACTCCCAAGTCCCTTTGTGCTTCTGATTTCATAAGCATTTCCCCATTTCGAAAATAGTCTATGCCTAAATTCCTCCTGATTTCTTAAGCATTTCCCCATTTAGAAAATAGTCCATGCCTAAATTCCTCCTACCAAAGTGCATAAACTCACACTTTTCCACATTGTGTTTCATCTGCCACTTCATTGCCCACTCTCCTAGCTTGTCCAAATCCTTCTGCAGCCTCCTTGCTTCCTCAATACTATCTGTCCCCCTACATATCTTTGTATCATCTGCAAACTTAATAACAGTGCCTTCAGTTCCTTCTTCCAGATCATTAATGTTTATTGTGAAAAGTTGTTGTCCCGGCACAGACCCCTGAGGCACACCACTAGTCACCGGCTGCCATCCTGAAAAAGACCCCTTTGTCCCCACTCTCTGCCTTCTGCCAATCAGCCAATCCACTATCCATGCCAGGAACTTACCCTTGACACCATGGGCTCTTAACGTATTTAACAATCTCCTATGCGGCACCTTCTCAACGGCCTTCTGGAAATCTAAATAAATCACGTCCACTGGTTCTCCTTTGTCTAACTTCCTTGTTACCTCCACAAAGAACTCGAACAGATTTGTCAGACATGACCTCCCCTTGACGAAGCCGTGCTGACTCAGTCCTATTTTATCATGCACTTCCAAGTACTCCGCGATCTCATCTTTAATAACAGACTCTAACATCTTACCAATGACCAAAGTCAAGCTAATCGGCCTATAATTTCCTGTCTTCTGCCTCCCTCCCTTCTTAAACAGTGGTGTTACATTAGACACTTTCCAGTGCTCTGGTACCCTTCCTGCCTCCAGTGATTCTTGAAAGATTACCACCAATGCCTCCACAATCGCCTCAGCTATCTCATTTAGAACCTTGGGGTGTTGTCCATCCGGTCCAGGTGACTCATCCGCCTTCAGACCTTCCAGTTTCCCCAGAACCTTCTCCTTAGTGATGGCCACTGCACTCACTTCTGTCCCGTGATTCTTCTGGTACTCTGGCATCCTACTGGTGTCTTCCACTGTGAAGACTGATGCGACTGGTGCAAAGTACCTGTTCAGTTGTCTGCCATTTCTTTGTTTCCTATTATTACTTCTGCAGCCATGTTTTCCAGTGGTCCAATGTCTATTTTTGCACTTCTTACCTTTTATATATTGAAAAAAAACTCTTCCCATCTTCTTTTAACTGACTAGCTAGCTTGAACCCATATTTCATCTTCTCTCCCCTTATTGCTTTTTTAGTTGTCTTCTGCTTGCTTTTAAAGGCTTCCTAATCCTCTGACTTCTCACTAATCCTTGCCACTTTGTAAGGTTTTTCTTTTGCGTTTGTGCTGTCCTTGACTTCCCTTGTCAACCATGGATGCCTTGTCCTCCCTTTAGCATGTTTCCTCCTCCTGGTTCCTCCTGGGGTGAATTTCTGCTGTGCCCCCCCCCGAATAACTCCCCCAAACTCCTGCCATTGCTGTTCCACTGTTCTTCCCTGCTAGGCTCCTTTTCCAATCAACTCTGGCCAGCTCCTCCCTCACGTCTTTGTAGTTACCCTTATTTAATTGTCATACCGTTCCATCTGATTCCAGGGTAAATTCTATCATATTGTGGTCACTGCTGCCTAAGATCCCTAATTCAGCCTGTCTCAATGTGATTATGGCTGATCCCATCCTGGCCTCAACTCCGCCATCCTGCCCGTCTAACTCCTCCTTAAATTTACTCACCGTCCCAGCATCCACCGCACTCTGGTGTAGCAAATTCCACAAATTCACAACTCTTTGGGAGAAATAATTTCTCCTCAAATCTGTTTTAAATTTCCTACCTCTTATTCTACTTTATCCATACCTATTAGCATCTTGTCTACAGGGGCTGTTTAGCACAGGGCTAAATCGCTGGCTTTGAAAGCAGACCAAGGCAGGTCAGCAGCACGGTTCAATTCCCGTAACAGCCTCCCCGAACAGGCGCCGGAATGTGTAACTTCATTTGAAGCCGACTTGTGACAATAAGCCATTTTCATCTCTTTATTTTTTAAAAATTTAGACTATCCAATTATTTTTTATTCCAATTAAGGGGTAATTTAGCATGGTCAATCCACCTACTCTGCACATTTCTTGGGGGCTTTGGGGGTGAGACCCACGCAGACACAGGGAGAATGTGCAAATTCCACATGGACCGTGACCCAGAACCGATATCGAACATGGGACCTCGGTGCCGTGAGGCAGCAGTGCTAACCACTGTGCCACCGTGCCGCCCTACGCATCTTGTAGACCTAAATTAGATCTCCCCTCATTCTTCTAAACTCTAGAGAGTTTAGGCATAAACTGTTCAATCTCTCGGGCGGGATTCACCGGCCGCGTTCACCCGGCGACTGGAGAATCCCGCCCGAGGTCAATAGAGTTCTCCATTGTCCGCCTCTCGCCCGTGGCGTTCTTGCGTCAGATAAGGTGGGAGAATCCAGCCCCTCATCTCTGGAATCAACCGACTGAACTGCCTCCAATGCCACTACATCTTTCCTCAAATAAGGGGACCACAACTATGCACAATACTCTAGGTGTTGTCTCACCAATGCCTTGTATAGTTGCAACACTTCCTTACCTTTATACTCAATTCCTTTTGCTATAAATGCCAACATTCCATTTGCTTTCTTTATTACCTGCTGCACCTGCATGCTTGTTTTCTGCGACTCATGTATGAGGGCACCCAGAGCCCTCTGCATCGGAGCATTCCAAAGTCTCTCTGCATTTAGATAATAAATTGCCTTTCCATTTTTTCGACCAAAATGCATGACCTCACACTTATCCACGTTAAACTCCATCTGCCACAATTTGGCCCACTCTCCTAACCTATCTATATCCATTTGTAAGGTTCTTATTTCCTCATTGCAGCTTACTGCCCCACCTATTTCTGTGTCATCTGCAATTTTGGCTATAGAACCTTCTATCCTGCATCCAACTCATTTATATAGATTGTAAATAGCTGGGGCCCAAGGACCGGATGCTGTGGCACCCCACTAGTTACAACTTGCCATCCAGAAAAAGACCCATTTACCCCAACTCTCTGTTTCCTGTCCATCAGCCAGTCTTCTATCCAAGCTAATAAGTTACCCCTAATCCCATGTGATCTCACATTCTGAATTAACCTTCTGTGCGGCACCTTATTAAACGCCTTCCGGAAGTCCAGATATATTACATCTATAGGATCCCCATTATCCACTTTGCTTGTCACATCTTTGAAGAACTCAAGCAAATTAGTCAAACATGATTTGCCCTTCGCAAAGCCATGCTGACTCTGATGGATAGAGCTTTGGTTTTCCAATTGTCCTGATTTTATTTCCTTGATAATTGATTCTAACAATTTTCCAACAACAGATATTAAACTAACTGGTCTGTAATTTCCCACATTCTGCCTCCCTCCCTTTTTGAATACGGGTGTTATGTCAGCATTTTTCCAATCCACTGGAACCTTTTCCATGTCCATGAAATTTTGGAATATCATAACCAATGGATCCACTATCTCTGCTGCCACTTCCGTTAACACCCTAGGATGTAGGCCATCAGGCCCTGGGGACTTGTTTGCCCTCAAACCCAAGAATTTGTCGAGCACCGTTTCCCTATTGATGCTGATTTTTCCAAGTTTCACCTTTTCTATTACCTCCGAATTGCCCGTTCCTATAGGAATGGCACTCGTGCCCTCCACCGTGAAAACTGGGGCAAAGTATTGATTTAGCATCTCTGCCATTTCTGTGTTCCCCACTATTACCTCACCAGTTTCACCTTCCAAGAGGCCAACATTCACCTTTGCGACTCTCTTCCCTTTTATGTACCTGTAGATGTTTTTGCTATTCTTTTTGATGTTCTGTGCTAATTCTTTTTTGTAATTTACCTTAGCTTTTTTATTACTTTTTTAGTATCCTTTTAATTATGTTTGAAAGTTCCACAATCTTCTAGTCTGCCACTCGCCTTTGCAATATGATATATCTTAATTTTTGTCTTTATAATGTCCTTGACCTCCTTATTTAGCCATGGATGTTTTTTTACCCCTCTTCCCATTTTTCTTCCTCACTGGGATATATTTTAGTTGTGAGGAATTGAGTATCTCCTGAAACAACTGCCACTGCCCATCAGCTATCCCACCTTTTGGTCTTCTTGCCCAGTCAATACGGGCCCAATCTGTCCTCAAGCCCATGTAATTTCCTTTGTTTAATTCCAGAACCCTAGTGTGGGACTCTAGGGTTAATCTCTCCTCATTACAGAATACCAAATCGAGAGTAGCCTTCTCCCTGGTTGGTTCCCCAACATACTGTTCCAGGAAACAATCTCGAATGCCTTCAATGAACTCTGCCTCCAAGCTACCCTTGCCAATTTGATTCCTCCAGTCTATGTGCATATTAAAATCACCCATTATTATTGCCGTACCTTTCTTGCAAGCCCTCAGTATTTCCTGGTTTATACTGTGGCCCACTGTAGAACTACTGTTTGGGGAACTATAGATTACTCCTACCAAGGACTTCTTCCCTTTGTTATTTCTTATTTCTACCCAGACTGATTCCACATCTTGATCTCCAGTGCTTATGTCATTTCCCATTACAGCGCTGATCCCTTCCCTCACCAGCAGGGCTACACCACTTCCTCTTCCTTTCACCCTATCTTTCCGAAATACTGCGTACCCTTGGATATTCAATTCTCAGTCCTGGTCTCCCTGTAACCACGTTTCAGTAATTCCCACCAAGTCATAACCTTTTGTTTCTATTTGCGCCGCTAGCTCATTAAGTTTGTTACGAATCCTTTTTGCATTTAGAAACAAAGCTTTTAAACTTATTTTAATGTTAGATAATGTAACCTGTTCTGTCTCTTACTTTTATTTTCTGGTAACCATCAACCACATTGCTAAGCTGCACTCTTGCCTCCTCATTGAAATTGGGTTTTCTAGTTTCTCCGCGATCGGAACACTCCCCCCTATTTAGTTTAAAGCCCTTACTACAGCTCTAGTTACCAATTTGCTAGGATTCTCGTCCCAGCATGATTGAGATGAAGACCATCCCTTCGGAACAGGTCCCCTCTTCCCCAGTACTGGTGCCAATGTCCCATGAATTCAAACCCATTTCTCCCACACCAATCTTTGGGACATGCATTTACCTCCTTAATCTTATTGACCCTGTGCCAATTAGCTCGTGGCTCAGGTAGTGATCCAGAGATTATTACCTTTTTGGTTCTGCTTTTTAGTTTAGCTCCTAGCTGTTCATACCCATTTAGCAGAACCTCTGTTCCTGTTCTACCTATGTCATTGGTAGCAACGTGGACCACGACAACTGGATCTTTACCCTCCCGCTCTAGGTTCCTCTGCAGCCCAGATGAGATATCCTGAACCCAAGCACCAGGTAGGCAACACAATCTTCGGGATTCTCGATCCTGGTCACAGAGAACAGAGTCAATGCCCCTAACTATACTATCCCCGATTACGTCCACATTTCTTTTTTCTCCCCCCACTTGAACAGCTCCCTGTACCACTGGGCTGTGGTCAGTTTGCTCATCCTCGCTGCAGACCTCATTCCCGTCCATACAGGGAGCAAGAATTTTGAACCTGTGGGACAAGTTCAGGGACTGAGGTTCCTGAAACCCTACCTCCTGGATCCCTCTATCTGCCTCACTTGTAGCCACACCCTCCTGTCCTGGACCACTGGCCGAATTCAAGGTATTTAATCTAAGGGGTGTGACTGGCTCCTGGAACGCAGTGTCCAACTATCTCTCCCCCTCCCTGATATGTCGCAGAGTCCGAAGCTCAGAATCCAGCTCATCAACTCTGAGCCAGAGTTCCTCAAGCAACCAATACTTACTACAGACGTGCTCACTGAGAACCCCAATGAGGTCCACCAGTTCCCACATCACGCACAAACAGCACATCACAAACCCTCCATCAATATTTTATTTTTAAAAATATATGTATCCTTATTACTTCAGTCTCAATGCAATTTCGAACCAGTAATTTAAATGGATATTCAAATTTAGCACAGCTCCCTATCAGCCGATCAAATCACAGCCCTCCTGAGATGTCACTTAAGGTTTTATTAGTCCGACCTCGCTGTCAGTTTCAGAAAATCAAGAGTAGCCACTGGGTGGTAGTCATCACTAGTTGTATTACATGTATTACGGCACAGCCCATGTAGTAGAGGTACATGGGTAAATTCCTGCCTGCTAGCTCCGCCCAGTAGGCGGCGTCTAAATGTGTGTGCTGCAGACATTCTGGTTCCAGCTACAGGAGGCACAACATCTTTGCTCAATAAAGCCTCGATTATTCCACTACTCTCGCCTTTGTGGTAATTGATAGTGCATCAATTTATTGGGCAAAGATTTTTTTACAATGATGGATCTCCGCATCAAGCCTGATCGCCTGCAGCTGAGCCCTCAAGCAGCCAACGCTATGTCCGCCTTTGACCACTGGCTAGCCTGCTTCGAAAGCTACCTCCAAACATCCGCTGGGGAACCCTCGGACTCGCAGAAGTTCCAAGTCCTCTATTCACGGGTGAGCCCTGACATTTTTCCTCTCATCCGGGATGCGCCCACTAACTCCAAAGTCATGGACAATCAAGTATACGTCAGGCACCTCCTGGTTACGAGACAGCAACTCCCCGGGAGTCTCTGGATGATTTCTGGCGTGCCATGCACATCCTAGGTAGGAACTGTGACTGCCAGGCAGTTTCGGCAGTCCAGCACACCAAACTTTTAATTCGAGACGCTTACGTTCCGGGCATGAAGTCTGCGTACCTTCGCCAGCGGCTACTGGAAGGGGCCAAGCTTGATCTTGCAGGAACTAGGCAGCTCACTAATTCGTTAGAAATGACCTCCCATAATGTCCAGTCCTACGCCCCCAACCACGCAGCACCCTGGTGGGCATTGTGGGCCCCACCAGCTGCCGCCTCCAGCTCACCGCAAGCCTGCACCGCGCGGCAGTCAGCCAACTCTGGGGGGCCCTAAGTGCTATTTTTGCGGGCATAACAAACACCCCAGGCAGCACTGCCCGACCTGCAACGGCTGTGAGAAGAAGGGACGCTTTGTTTCTGTTTGCCAGGCCCGGTCGGTCGCCGCTGTTTCCAGGCCTGGCGTTCCTATACCCCCCACATGCAACCCACGGGCGCCGCCATTGTCCCCTTCGCAAGCCACCTGCGGCCCGTGGGCGCCGCCATCTTCTTCACCGCAAGCCACGTGCGGCCTGTGGGCGCCGCCATCTTTGATGTCACCCGCTGTGGGCGGGTGTCGACGCCATTTTGGACGGCGTCTCAGGACCCCTGCTCGTCAGGCCGTTCATCGCCTGCCGCTACCTCCACCACCGCCGACCAGCCCGGAACCTCCCAGCATCTGCCGCAGCTTGCCTCGATCACCTTGGATCAGTCCCAGCCCTGCAACCTCGCGACCGCGACGACGACGGTGAAGATCGATGGGCACCAGACAACCTGCCTTTTTGACTCTGAGAGCGCAGAGAGCTTCATCCACCCCACTACGTTAAGACGCTGTTGCCTCCCGGTACACCCCGTCACCCAGAAAATCTCCCTGGCCTCCGGATCCCATTCCGTGGAAATCCGGGGGTACTGCATCGCGACCCTCACCGTCCAGGAGTTCAGCAACTTCCGGCTCTATGTCCTCCCCCACCTCTGCGCTGCTCTGTTACTCGGCCTGGACTTTCAGTGCCTTCTCCAAAGCCTAACCTTAAAATTCGGCAGACCCCTCACGACCCTTAAGGTTGATCCACCTTCCCGGTTTGCGAACCTCACCTCGGATTGCAAACCCATTGCCACCAGGAGCAGACGGTACAGTGCCCAGGACAGGACCTTCCAACGGCTTCTGCGGGAAGGGATCATTGAGGCCAGCAACAGCCCCAGGAGAGCTCAAGTGGTAGTAGCAAAGGCCGGGGAGAAGCATAGAATGGTCATTGACTACAGTCAGACCATCAATCGGTACACGCAGCTCAACGCGTACCCCCTCCCACGCATATCTGACATGGTCAATCAGATTGCGCATTATCGAGTCTTTTCCACAGTGGACTTGAAGTCCGCCTACCACCAGCTCCCCATCCGCCCGGAGGACCGCCAATACACTGCTTTCGAAGCAGATGGTCGCCTCTATCACTTCCTTAGGGTTCTCTTTGGCATCACTAATGAGGTCTCGGTCTTCCAGCGAGAGAAGGACCGAATGATTGACCGGTATGGACTGCGGGCCACCTTCCCGTACCTAGATAACGTCACCATCAGCGGCCACAACCATCATGACCACGACGCAAACCTCCAAAAATTCCTCCAAAGTCGTTAATCTCACATACAATAAGGAGAAATGCGTGTTCCGCACCAACCGCTTAGCCATCCTTGGCTATGTCGTGAAAATGGAGTCCCAGGGCCCGACCCCGACCGCATGTGACCCATCATGGAACTCCCACTCCCCCACAGCCCCAAGGCACTGAAACGATGCCTGGGGTTTTTCTCCTACTATGCCCAGTGGGTCCCTAATTATGCAGACAAGGCACGCCCACTCATTCAGTCCACAGTTTTTCCCCTGACGGCTGAGGCCCGCCAGGCCTTCAAGCGTATCAAGGGAGACATCGCCAAGGCTACGATGCACACGGTCGACGAGTCCCTCTCCTTCCAGGTGGAGCGCGATGCATCGGACGTAGCTCTGGCCGCCACCCTCAACCAGGCGGGCAGGCCCGTGGCCTTCTTTTCCCGCACCCTCCATGCCTCCGAAATTCAGCTCTCCTCTGTCCAAAAGGAGGCCCAAGCCATTGTGGATGCTGTGGCATTGGGCATTGGAGGCATTACCTGGCCGGCAGGAGATTCACTCTCCTCACTGTAATGACGAACAGTCGGTTGCCTTTATGTTTAATAATACACAGCGGGGCAAGATCAAAAATGACAAGATCTTGAGGTGGAGGATCGAGCTCTCCACCTATAACTATGAGATCTTGTATCGCCCAGGGAAGCTCAATGAGTCCCCTGGTGCCCTATCCCGCAGTACAAGTGCCAGCGCACAAGTTGACCGACTCCGGGCTCTCCACTATGACCTCTGCCATCCGGGGGTCACCCGGTTCTTCTATTTCATCAAGGCCCGCAACCTGCCCTACTCCATTGAGGAGGTCAGGACCGTCACCAGAGACTGCCAGGTCTGCGCGGAGTGCAAGCCTCACTTCAATCGGCCAGATCGAGCGCACCTGGTGAAGGCCTCCCGCCCCTTTGAGCGCCTCAGCATGGACTTCAAAGGGCCCCTCCCCTCCACCGACCGCAACACGTAGTTTCTGAACGTGATTGATGAGTACTCCCGGTTCCGTTTCGCCATCCCCTGCCCCGATATGACTTCTGCCACGGTAATTAAAGCCCTCCACAGCATCTTTACTCTGTTCGGTTTCCCCACCTACATCCACAGCGATCGGGGATCCTCCTTCATGAGTGATGAGCTGCATCAGTTCCTGCTCAGCAAGGGCATTGCCTCGAGCAGGACGACCAGCTACAACCCCCGGGGAAACGGGAAGGTGGAGAGGGAGAACAGGACAGTCTGGAAGGCCGTCCTGCTGGCCCTGCAGTCTAAAAATCTCCTGGTCTCTCGCTGGCAGGAGGTCCTCCCCGACACGCTCCACTCCATCCGTTCGCTCCTCTGCACAGCGATAATGAGAACCCTCACGAATGGGTGTTTGCCTTCCACAGGAAGTCCACCTCCGAGGTCTCGCTCCCAACACGGCTGACAGTTCCTGGGCCCGTCCTCCTTCGGAAGCAAATGCGGACCCATAAGTCGGACCCCTTGGTTGAAAAAGTCCACCTCCTACAAGCAAACCCGCAGTACGCCTACGTGGCACACCCCGACGGGCGCCAGGACACAGTCTCCCTCCGGGACCTGGCACCTGCTGGATCCCCACCCACGACCCCCGACCTGACACCGCCCCCACCACCCCCGGTTGCCTCATTCACCCCTGCGCCACCCACCCTCCCTCCAGCGAACCTCACCGCAGCCCCCACCCCAGTAGGATCTGTCCTCCCACTGGTTCCACTCAGGGGTGACGAAGACAAGGGCAACATGCTCCCGGAGTCACAGGTGACCAAGTCGGTACCCACATCACCACCAGGACTGAGGCGATCACAGAGGGTCAAGGCCCCCAACAGATTTAACTTATAATGTTTTCCACCACCCCCGCCGGACTCTTTTTTAACAGGGGGTGAATGTGGTAGTTTTCCACCACCCCCTTTGGACTCTTTTCTAACAGGGGTGAATGTGGTAGTCACCACTAGTTGTATTACATGTATTATGGCACTGCCCATATTGTAGAGGTACATGGGTAAATTCCTGCCTGCTAGCTCCACTCAGTAGGCGGCGTATAAATGTGTGTGCTCGCCGGTGCTGCAGCCATTCTGGTTCCAACTACAGGAGGCACAACATCTTTGCTCAATAAAGCCTCGATTATTCCACTACTCTCCTCTTTGTGGTAATTGATAGTGCATCACCCTGCCCCCCCCCCCCCCCCCACACACACACACACACACAGCACTCGGCTTCTCCTGGTCACTTACCTTCCCCCACACAGCACTCTGCTTCTCCTGGTCACTTACCTTCCCCCACACAGCACTCTGCTTCTCCTGGTCACAGCTCCCTAAATGAGGTAGATCTTCATATCACTTACCTTCCCAGGATGCTCTCTGGATCTCTCCCTGCAGATTAACAGTTATAAACCAAGAAGAAAGAAAACAAAATGGAAGGGGAAAAGCACCTCCTCCCACTCTGCACCGAATTACCACACTGCTCCAAATGACCAAGTTTCAATCCCCAATCTGGCTCTCTCACTCAGCAGAGAGTGTGGTTCATGCCTCTCTCTTATATAGAGCCCAGCTGAAATGAGATGACACACTAGTTAAGCTTCAAACAAAAGAATGCAATTTACACCTTTTGCCTCTAATCCGGTTTCAGGTGATTGACAGATAGCTGCCACTCAGCAATTAGGTGGGGGCAACTCCAGCTAACTGGACCACTAAACTTTTAACAGAAAAACAGGAAAATTAAATTTACCACTTATCTCTTTAATTATCACACTGCTCCAAATTACCAAGTTTCAAACCTCACTCTAGCTCTCTCACTCAGGCTGTCTCCAACTTCACATGCGCAAAGCTTACTGAGTATGCGCTTTATTCTGGCTTTTGGCCAGATTCTACATTTCTGGTCCCACCCTCCACGATGCCCATCGCTGGCTCGAGTGGAAAAACCTGGGTGTCCAGTCTCCACAAACCAAGCACAGTTAATTAATTTCATAGGTTGTGCCAATTGAACAAACTGCATAGAACAGTGCATAGATTGGGTTTGAAGACCAGGGGCGGGATTCTCTGTTTCTGAGACTAAGTGTTGACACCGACGCAGAATCCATGGACTTTTACGACAGAAAAACTGGTGGCGCTACTGGTAAGGGGCTAGTACCGATGCCGCGTGGAACACAATCGATTCCAATGACAAACGGTGTGGGATTCGCCAGGTCCGTGATCGACACTCGGGAGGCTGACAGGCTGTAGCCGCACATACACATTACACTCCCCATACACACTTATCCAAGCCAAAAGGATGGCACTGTGTGGTAGTATGCATTAGGGGTCATGTGGGACTGTGAAGCCGTGATGTCATTGGCTGACAGATCCCGGGTCCTGGTTGGCTGTTGACCTCTAGCTCCGCCCTGAAGGCGGAGTATAAGAAACTGGAGCTCTCCCCCGCAGGCCAGTCAGCTACTGAACTGCGGGAAACAAGTCACGCTTAGTAAAGCCTCATCGACTTCATCTCTGTTCGTCTCTCGTGAGTCTTTGTGCGCTACACACTGGTTATTCTGGAGCGTGCTGATACAGCTGGTGGGTTGGCTGGGGCCAAAGGGCACCCAAGGAGGTGCCCAGGGGGTGACACCTATACAACCCATGGCACTAGGTTCAAAGTGGTCTGTTAGCGGTGTACACAGCTGCATGGCTGCCTTGCCGGCTATGGCAATGGTGTGACATGCCCGTTCACCCCGACCCCACAGTCCACCTCCTGGCCACCCCCCACTACTTTCCCCAGCCCTGGGAGAATCCCCCCGACCTTTTGTACCCCCTCTCACTCCCTCAGCAGCTGCCAAGCCGGTTTCACGGTTTTTAAAAGCACAAGTGAACCACGCCATCGGGAACTCGGCCCATCGGAGGCAGAGATACGTGGAGGCCCCGGAGAATTCTGGGTCGGGCCCGTTAATGATGTGCAAACAGTGTCGACTGTAAGTGCGTTCTGGAATGCATTGACGCCGCTGTTGAGATCCTGGAGCGTTTCGTTTTGAAGTCAAATCGGCACCTGCCTCAATTTCATCGTCGGAACCGATTCTCGCCCAATCACCTTTCACGATTTCAGCGTCGGCTAACGGAGAATCCCGCTCAGTGAGTTCAGATTTGAGCTTGGTGTGCCCAAAGTACCCTTCCTTTGGTATGCTGGCACTGATACAGAGGCACCGTTTGGTTTGGTTGGTAAACAAGGGTAGTCTATAAATGCATTAAAATGTGTGCGGAAATCCTCCGACCTCGCTTGCGGCTGGGATTCTCCGCTAAAAGTAAATAGCTTTTTGGCTGGAACGCCAAATATTCGGTCCTCACTTGCAGCAGGGAGGCAATGGACAAGATCGGAGAGTCACGCGTGTAAATGTTTGAGAATTGATAGCCGAGACCATTAATCTATGGTTTCCATGGTAGAGCTGACAGAATAATTGATTCTGATTCCCTAAGCGGCAGTAGGGACTGAATGTAATAAAATGGTAAATTACTTTATTCAGAGACAATAAACTAAACCAAATGTAAGCACCTGGAACACAGAAGTAATTTACAAAAATCCAATAACTTTCATTGCATCCTCTGTTATAAACACATCACTTATTCAGTCATTGGAAATGGTGATTACTCAATTTGGAAGGAGATCAAATTAAGTTTTTGAACGACCCATTTTTAAAAATTAGAACTGAATTGTTATGAGACGCTAAAAAATAAATCCAGAACAGAGAAATAGGAATGTGCTGGCGAGAGCAATACCAGCCATAAAGCTGCCGTTGCTATTTCCACCTCCAAACATCTGGGGGAAAAAACAACCAATATGTTTTTACACAGTGGTTAGCATTTTCTAATAAAATGTATTTTTATTCCTTCAGGGGATGTGGACATCCCTAATCGCCCTTGAACTACATGGCTTTTTAGGCTATTGCAAAGAGGCATTTAAGAGTCAACCACATTGCTGTGGATCTGGAGTCACATGTAGGACAGACAGACCGGGTAAGGACATTAGTAAACAAGACAATCATTTAATGGCCAATTCCATATTTTTAAAATTAAATTCAAATTAAACCATTTGCTAAGGCAGTGTTCTTCAAACTTTTTTCCGGGGACCCATTTTTATCAACCGGCCAACCTTCGGGACCCAACCCAGCCGACCTTCGCGACCCACGCCGACCAACCTTCATGACCCACGCCGGCCGACCTGCGCGACCCACCATTTTCTCTTACCTTGTTTGCTGCTGACAAAAATGGAGGAAGTGGTTTTGGGTCCCTTTGGCCCTCATACACGCTCCTCCAATGGAACCTGCTGAATGAAGGTGAAGCCTTCTGGTGTCGGAAAGTATGGAGTCTCCATCTGTCCAAAGTTCTGAATTTTTTTCCTGTAACATTTTATCAAATAAAACCCCCCCTGAACTTGTAAAAAAATAAAATGAGTAAAATAAATGAAAAAAATGAATAAAACCCCCCCGAACTTGTAAAAAAAATATAATGTATAAAATAAATGAAAAAAATAAAAATTAAATGAATAAAATGAATGAATAACTGAATAGAAACCACTACAGAGCTTGTAAAACAAAAAGCTGCAACTGTTTAAAAAAATAGCGGCCGCACTGCGCATGCGTGCCCGATTATCGTGCGCGCCGACCATCCTGCGCGCATGCGTGATGCGGCCAAATTTTTTTTTTAACATGTTCGCGGCTGCTTGCAGCCGGCGTTATGAAAAGCCGGCCGCTGCACAGGGCTTTGCACGATCGGGAGAGCCGCGGACAACGGCTCCGCGACCCTCCCGACACCCACCCGTGACCCACCTGCGTGTCGTGCCCCCAACTTTGAAGAACACTGTGCTATGGTGTGATCCGAACCCAGGGCACCAGAGCATTACCCTGGGTCTCTGCTTTAGAAGTCCAGTGACAATACCATTACACCACCACATCCCCTGTGCATATTTTGCAAACATTTTCCCCTATGCTTTTCTGAATGAGAAAACTCTGCATATTGGTTCTACCTTTCTTCTGGCTCTCTGATAATTTGCCCAAGATTAAAGCGGATGTACAAGAGGAAAACAGCCACACTTGGGATCCAAAGCCAGTTGCATTAGAAGTAGAGCTTCAGCCAAGTGAACACTAATTGAACCTGGGCTTTAGAATGGCTAAATGATTGAGGAATTGTTTTAACTTCTACTTCCTCCACCTGCTGCAAGTTGAATAAATTCTACTGCAACCATTGTGATTGAAAGCAATGATATTTACTGCTGAACTAACCTGGTGTGCTCTTTTATAGGTAATGCCTTTGTGGTAAGCCTCGCCATCGCTGACCTTCTTGTAGCCATCTATCCTTATCCTCTCATCCTAATAGCAATATTTCGCAATGGATGGGTTCTTGGCTACATCCACTGTCAAATTAGTGGCTTCCTCATGGGGCTCAGCGTGATTGGTTCCATTTTTAACATCACCAGCATTGCAATCAACAGATATTGTTACATCTGCCATGGTTCGAAGTATGACAAAATCTTCAGCAACAGGAGCACGGCGTGCTTTGTGGTACTGGTCTGGGTGTTGACTTGTTTAGCAATCGTTCCTAATTTCTTCGTGGAATCCCTTCAGTATGATCCTCGCATCTATTCCTGCACATTTGCTCAGTCTGCCAATTCCTTCTACACAGTCATCGTGGTGGTCATTCATTTCATTCTGCCAATCAGCATTGTCTCATACTGCTACCTGCGTATCTGGATCTTTGTCATCCAGGTTAGGAGGCGTGTTAAGCCCGATAGTCGATCCAAGATAAATCCCCATGACTTCAGGAACTTTCTGACCATGTTTGTAGTGTTTGTGCTCTTTGCTGTTTGTTGGGCACCATTGAACTTCATTGGCCTGGCAGTAGCGATTTACCCACATTTAGCTAGCATGATACCAGAACAGCTGTTCATTGCCAGCTATTTTATGGCATATTTCAACAGCTGCCTGAATGCTATAATATATGGTGTTTTAAACCACAACTTCCGAAGAGAATATAAACAAATAATAATGGAAATGACCAAGCTCTCTTGTTAGGATAACCATTCTTCTAAAGTCGACAACATGGAGCACATTTATTGGATGTTAGAACCTTTCAGATGTTTGATCCAAGTGTGGTAATCAACGATATGAAGGATTAATCATTGGCTTGGAAAGAAACGGCGTGAAAAAGCTTTTTGGAGCACTTTTCGACTGTGCTCAAGTCTATTTTGCCTGCTGTAGTTTTGCTGAAATTACAATTTTCAGATCAAAACTTAGCATGGTAGTCCGGAAAATGAAACAAGATACAAGATGGAGGCTATTAAAAAGATCCACTGATGCTGCCTGTCCAGTCATCAGGAAAATATGGAGACACAACCACTCATGCCACAGTATAGTAAGAGAGTATGACAGATGCTGAACTGTAATGAAGGAGCCGTGTGCAGCTTTTGTTTGGCATTAAACTAGAACAGCGATAGCAGTGTACGAAGCCTTGAACATGTTAGCATCCAACTAGAAGATCCATCAAACAGATAATTGCAACACAATTGAATATAATGAGTATGGCATTCCCCTTAGATTTGATTTTAAGTAAGCATTGCCTTCGTAAAAATGTATTTTGTTTCAGATATGTGTCTTTGCTGTGATTGTATTAATCATTGTTGATGCTCTGGCGGCAGGTAATTTGAACTTGTGACAATTGTGTGATGTGACCAATATTGAATCAACCACACATATACACTTTGCCCCATGGTGCCCAATCTGATTTGATGTGTCCACTTTACACAATTTGCAATTCTTAAAAGTAACCCCAATGTATTTGATCTTGATTTATGCCACTGTGCCATACATTTGTAAACCAAATAATAATGTTTGCCAAACTTGCTTCATGGAGACAGTTTTCTTTTAAAATCGGACTTGCATTTATTGATCTGTTGACCCAGTAAAGCTACACATTGATGCCTTGTCTCTTGGTGAGTGATTTGAAAAGGAAAGGATTGGCAAGTGGGTGTTTACTATTTCTCCACTCTGTGTGGAAGAAAGGCCAGTTAATGCAAAATAAACACTTCTGTCCTCCAAACTGTTCATCGCATCTCATTTCTACAAAGGAAACACCTTGACTATCTCCTCCAAGAAATACATTCACAGAGCTGGAAGGAAGAGAGATCAAAATGGTAGGCCTGAAAACTGGCAAAGCTAGCCAGCTCAGCATGTCCATTGGAAACCTCCACTGCTAACCTCGCCAGAGAGAGGGCTATCAGGAGAGCACGTCTAATTCAGAAGCTCCTCCAAGGCATCCATACCTCTGGGGCACCTTGCTGGGCAGCTGACTTGTCTCGGAGAACTGCATACTCTGATGAGTCGCGTTGGTTACGGGGAGCGAATGACATTGTGCAGAAAGAGCGAGGATTCACGATACGGTTCTCAGTCTGAACTCCTGACGTGAGCCTCGCTCCTACTATTTGACAAAATGGTATGATTTTCCTCAGAATTTATACTGCCTATTGTACAGTTTCCCTGATCTAATTGGCCTCATTACTATAAACATCAGAGTTATTACAATGCAGAATAGGGTCTTTATTAAGACATCACACTTCACAATCCAGTATGAGTGCTCACGTTTTTAATGAGATACCATGTGACACAATTAGAATCATTACTTAGGTATGATAATTCATTATTGCTGGATATGTACAACATACAGTGGGTCACTCACATCTTACATTAATTCTGCCTTTGATCTCAAAACTCCATTCATCCTATTGCTAAATCATAACACAGCAAAGATACAGAGCCAGCAAATGCATTTCCCACAATCTCTCATAAATATCCTACTACCTCTACATATTACCCACAAATTGTTGTCATTATTTTAATTCTATAAACACAAATGACTGGATTACCAGTTTCCACACCAGGCATGGATGAGTGAATTTCATACATCCCATCAATTCCTTAATCTTTAAAAAAAATAAATTTAGAGTACCCAATTATTTTTTCTCCAATTAAGGAGCAATTTAGCGTGGCCAATCCACCTAGCCTGCACATCTTTGGGTTGTGGGGGTGAAGCCCACACAAACATGGGGAGAATATGCAAGCTCCACACAGACAGTGACCCAGGGCTGGGATTCAAACGCAGGTCCTCAGCACTGCAGTCCCAGTGCTAACCACTGCGCCACATGCCACCCTTTATAAATTCCTTAATCTTAATCAACCAAGTGAGCCCCTAATGCATAGCGATGTCCCGACAGCAAGTGAGCCACCCCTCTCCCCCACATAACTCTTACCAAGATCTCATCATGTGTCTTGTCTTTGTCTTGCAGGATCACCACCTTACGAACCCCGCCCATCTGGGCTACTCGTACCCATAGCTCAGAACGTCCCAGAGGACCAGACTGGGGGTCCCACTGATTTATCGGCATTACACTCACCTGAACCCTCCACCATCCCAGAGACTATCACCTCAGTGGGTCATGTTGGTGAAGGGGCTGCTGGGACACTTTCTGGTGTGCATGTCACACATGCTGCGTCAGATCAGGTGGAGCTAGGAACTCCCTAGGGAGCGGGAAGTGGGAGGGCAGCCCGATCCCACGAATTAGCTGTAGTCCAGACAGGAATCGCACTTCTGGAAAAAATAATCCCGTCAATGATAGAAATGCAGACGCAGAGCCAGGATCTACAGGAGGGGGTATCAGCAATCTTCCAGCGCCTGCAGATGCCGTTGGGGAGTCCAATCGCCTTCAGGTGCAGGTGACCCTGCTGACAATGCATGGTACCCAGGACAACACCGATATAGTGGCATCCACAGTGGAAGCCTTGGGTGAGAAAGTCGTAGGCATGGGTCAAGACAGCAAAGGCTTGAGGCACACTGTGCAGTCGATGGCTGAGGCTCAGGACAAGGCAGTCACAGGCAAACGTGCACCAGGCTCCCAGGGACATTGCTGCGGTGCTCCAGAACCTGGCTCAGTCACAAATGGTCTTGGCTGTCGAGAGCATTGGCCGGGTACTAGCTGACCTCGGCCTGTCTCAGAGGGAGATTGCACAGTCTCAGAGTGAGTGGCACAGTCTCGTAGTGATGAGGCACAGTCTCGGAGTGATGAGGCACATCTCCGAGTGATGAGGCACATCTCCGAGTGATGAGGCACAGTCTCAGAGTGACGAGGCACAGTCTCAGAGTGACGTGGCACAGTCTCAGAGTGACGGGGCACAGTCTCAGAGTGACATGGCACAGTCTCAGAGTGACGAGGCACAGTCTCAGAGTGACGTGGCACAGTCTCAGAGTGACGAGGCACAGTCTCAGAGTGGCATGGCACAGTCTCAGAGTGGCATGGCACAGTCTCAGAGTGACATTGCACAGTCTCAGAGTGGCATGGCACAGTCTCAGAGTGGCATGGCACAGTCTCAGAGAGGCATGGCACAGTCTCAGAGTGATGTGGCACAGTCTCAGAGTGGCGTGGCACTGTCTCAGAGTGACATTGCACAGTCTCAGAGTGACATTGCACAGTCTCAGAGTGACATTGCACAGTCTCAGAGTGGCATGGCACAGTCTCAGAGTGGCATGGCACAGTCTCAGAGTGGCATGGCACAGTCTCAGAGTGGCATGGCACAGTCTCAGAGTGGCATGGCACAGTCTCAGAGTGACATGGCACAGTCTCAGAGTGGCATGGCACAGTCTCAGATTGACGTGGCACAGTCTCAGAGTGACATGGCACAGTCTTAGAGTGGCATGGCACAGTCTAAGAGTGACGAGGCACAGTCACAGAGTGGCATGGCACAGTCTCAGAGTGGCATGGCACAGTCTCAGATTGACGTGGCACAGCCTCAGAGTGACATGGCACAGTCTCAGAGTGGCATGGCACAGTCTCAGAGTGACGAGGCACAGTCTCAGAGTGACATGGCACAGCCTCAGAGTGACATGGCACAGTCTCAGAGTGGCATGGCACAGTCTCAGAGTGACATGGCACAGTCTCAGAGTGGCATGGCACAGTCTCAGAGTGACATGGCACAGTCTCAGAGTGACATGGCACAGTCTCAGAGTGACGAGGCACAGTCTCAGAGTGGCATGGCACAGTCTCAGAGTGGCATGGCACAGTCTCAGAGTGACATGGCACAGTCTCAGAGTGACGTGGCACAGTCTCAGAGTGACATGGCACAGTCTCAGAGTGGCATGGCACAGTCTCAGAGTGACATGGCACAGTCTCAGAGTGGCATGGCACAGTCTCAGAGTGGCATGGCACAGTCTAAGAGTGACATGGCACAGTCTCACAGTGACATGGCACAGTCTCAGAGTGGCATGGCACAGTCTCAGAGTGACATGGCACAGTCTCAGAGTGGCATGGCACAGTCTCAGAGTGGCATGGCACAGTCTAAGAGTGACATGGCACAGTCTCACAGTGACATGGCACAGTCTCAGAGTGACGAGGCACAGTCTCAGAGTGACATGGCACAGTCTCAGAGTGTCATGGCACAGTCTCAGAGTGACATGGCACAGTCTCAGAGTGGCATGGCACAGTCTCAGAGTGGCATGGCACAGTCTCACAGTGACATGGCACAGTCTCAGAGTGTCATGGCACAGTCTCAGAGTGACGTGGCACAGTCTCAGAGTGACATGGCACAGTCTCAGAGTGGCGTGGCACAGTCTCGTAGTGATGAGGCACAGTCTCAGAGTGACATGGCACAGTCTCAGAGTGACGTGGCACAGTCTCAGAGTGACATGGCACAGTCTCAGAGTGACATGGCACAGCCTCAGAGTGACATGGCACAGTCTCAGAGTGGCATGGCACAGTCTCAGAGTGACATGGCACAGTCTCAGAGTGACGAGGCACAGTCTCAGAGTGGCATGGCACAGTCTCAGAGTGACATGGCACAGTCTCAGAGTGACGTGGCACAGTCTCAGATTGACGTGGCACAGTCTCAGAGTGACATGGCACAGTCTCAGAGTGGCATGGCACAGTCTCAGAGTGGCATGGCACAGTCTCAGATTGACGTGGCACAGTCTCAGAGTGACATGGCACAGTCTCAGAGTGGCATGGCACAGTCTCAGAGTGACATGGCACAGTCTCAGAGTGGCATGGCACAGTCTCAGATTGACGAGGCACAGTCTCAGAGTGACATGGCACAGTCTCAGAGTGACAAGGCACAGTCTCAGAGTGACATGGCACAGTCTCAGAGTGACATGGCACAGTCTCAGAGTGACATGGCACAGTCTCAGAGTGACATGGCACAGTCTCAGAGTGACATGGCACAGTCTCAGAGTGACGAGGCACAGTCTCAGAGTGACATGGCACAGTCTCAGAGTGACATGGCACAGTCTCAGAGTGACGAGGCACAGTCTCAGAGTGGCATGGAACAGCCTCAGAGTGGCGTGGCACAGTCTCACAGTGGCGTGGCACAGTCTCAGAGTGGCATGGCACAGTCTCAGAGTGACGTGGCACAGTCTCAGAGTGACATGGCACAGTCTCAGAGTGACATGGCACAGTCTCAGAGTGACGAGGCACAGTCTCAGAGTGGCATGGCACAGTCTCAGAGTGACATGGCACAGTCTCAGAGTGGCATGGCACAGTCTCAGAGTGACATGGCACAGTCTCAGAGTGACGAGGCACAGTCTCAGAGTGGCATGGCACAGTCTCAGAGTGACATGGCACAGTCTCAGAGTGGCATGGCACAGTCTCAGAGTGACATGGCACAGTCTCAGAGTGGCATGGCACAGTCTCAGAGTGACATGGCACAGTCTCAGAGTGACGAGGCACAGTCTCAGAGTGACATGGCACAGTCTCAGAGTGACGAGGCACAGTCTCAGAGTGACATGGCACAGTCTCAGAGTGACGAGGCACAGTCTCAGATTGACGTGGCACAGTCTCAGAGTGACATGGCACAGTCTCAGAGTGGCATGGCACAGTCTCAGAGTGACATGGCACAGTCTCAGAGTGACATGGCACAGTCTCAGAGTGACATGGCACAGTCTCAGAGTGGCATGGCACAGTCTCAGAGTGACATGGCACAGTCTCAGAGTGGCATGGCACAGTCTCAGAGTGGCATGGCACAGTCTCAGAGTGGCATGGCACAGTCTCAGAGTGGCATGGCACAGTCTCAGAGTGGCATGGCACAGTCTCAGAGTGACATGGCACAGTCTCAGAGTGACATGGCACAGTCTCAGAGTGACATGGCACAGTCTCAGAGTGACATGGCACAGTCTCAGAGTGGCATGGCACAGTCTCAGAGTGACATGGCACAGTCTCAGAGTGGCATGGCACAGTCTCAGAGTGGCATGGCACAGTCTCAGAGTGGCATGGCACAGTCTCAGAGTGACATGGCACAGTCTCAGAGTGGCATGGCACAGTCTCAGAGTGACATGGCACAGTCTCAGATTGACGTGGCACAGTCTCAGAGTGACATGGCACAGTCTCAGAGTGACATGGCACAGTCTCAGAGTGACATGGCACAGTCTCAGAGTGACGAGGCACAGTCTCAGAGTGGCATGGCACAGTCTCAGAGTGACATGGCACAGTCTCAGAGTGACATGGCACAGTCTCAGAGTGGCATGGCACAGTCTCAGAGTGACATGGCACAGTCTCAGAGTGGCATGGCACAGTCTAAGAGTGATGTGGCACAGTCTCAGAGTGATGTGGCACAGTCTCAGAGTGACGTGGCACAGTCTCAGAGTGACATGGCACAGTCTCAGAGTGACATGGCACAGTCTCAGAGTGACATGGCACAGTCTCAGAGTGGCATGGCACAGTCTCAGAGTGACATGGCACAGTCTCAGAGTGGCATGGCACAGTCTAAGAGTGATGTGGCACAGTCTCAGAGTGATGTGGCACAGTCTCAGAGTGATGTGGCACAGTCTCAGAGTGACATGGCACAGTCTAAGAGTGATGTGGCACAGTCTCAGAGTGATGAGGCACAGTCTCAGAGTGACGTGGCACAGTCTCAGAGTGACGAGGCACAGTCTCAGAGTGACATGGCACAGTCTCAGAGTGACATGGCACAGTCTCAGAGTGGCATGGCACAGTCTCAGAGTGATGTGGCACAGTCTCAGAGTGACATGGCACAGTCTCAGAGTGACGTGGCACAGTCTCAGAGTGACGAGGCACAGTCTCAGAGTGACGTGGCACAGTCTCAGAGTGACGAGGCACAGTCTCAGAGTGACATGGCACAGTCTCAGAGTGACATGGCACAGTCTCAGAGTGGCATGGCACAGTCTCAGAGTGACATGGCACAGTCTCAGAGTGACGAGGCACAGTCTCAGAGTGACATGGCACAGTCTCAGAGTGACGAGGCACAGTCTCAGAGTGACATGGCACAGTCTCAGAGTGACGAGGCACAGTCTCAGATTGACGTGGCACAGTCTCAGAGTGACATGGCACAGTCTCAGAGTGGCATGGCACAGTCTCAGAGTGACATGGCACAGTCTCAGAGTGACATGGCACAGTCTCAGAGTGACATGGCACAGTCTCAGAGTGGCATGGCACAGTCTCAGAGTGACATGGCACAGTCTCAGAGTGGCATGGCACAGTCTCAGAGTGGCATGGCACAGTCTCAGAGTGGCATGGCACAGTCTCAGAGTGGCATGGCACAGTCTCAGAGTGGCATGGCACAGTCTCAGAGTGACATGGCACAGTCTCAGAGTGACATGGCACAGTCTCAGAGTGACATGGCACAGTCTCAGAGTGACATGGCACAGTCTCAGAGTGGCATGGCACAGTCTCAGAGTGACATGGCACAGTCTCAGAGTGGCATGGCACAGTCTCAGAGTGGCATGGCACAGTCTCAGAGTGACATGGCACAGTCTCAGAGTGGCATGGCACAGTCTCAGAGTGACATGGCACAGTCTCAGATTGACGTGGCACAGTCTCAGAGTGACATGGCACAGTCTCAGAGTGACATGGCACAGTCTCAGAGTGACATGGCACAGTCTCAGAGTGACGAGGCACAGTCTCAGAGTGGCATGGCACAGTCTCAGAGTGACATGGCACAGTCTCAGAGTGACATGGCACAGTCTCAGAGTGGCATGGCACAGTCTCAGAGTGACATGGCACAGTCTCAGAGTGGCATGGCACAGTCTAAGAGTGATGTGGCACAGTCTCAGAGTGATGTGGCACAGTCTCAGAGTGACGTGGCACAGTCTCAGAGTGACATGGCACAGTCTCAGAGTGACATGGCACAGTCTCAGAGTGACATGGCACAGTCTCAGAGTGGCATGGCACAGTCTCAGAGTGACATGGCACAGTCTCAGAGTGGCATGGCACAGTCTAAGAGTGATGTGGCACAGTCTCAGAGTGATGTGGCACAGTCTCAGAGTGATGTGGCACAGTCTCAGAGTGACATGGCACAGTCTAAGAGTGATGTGGCACAGTCTCAGAGTGATGAGGCACAGTCTCAGAGTGACGTGGCACAGTCTCAGAGTGACGAGGCACAGTCTCAGAGTGACATGGCACAGTCTCAGAGTGACATGGCACAGTCTCAGAGTGGCATGGCACAGTCTCAGAGTGATGTGGCACAGTCTCAGAGTGACATGGCACAGTCTCAGAGTGACGTGGCACAGTCTCAGAGTGACGAGGCACAGTCTCAGAGTGACGTGGCACAGTCTCAGAGTGACGAGGCACAGTCTCAGAGTGACATGGCACAGTCTCAGAGTGGCATGGCACAGTCTCAGAGTGGCATGGCACAGTCTCAGAGTGACATGGCACAGTCTCAGAGTGGCATGGCACAGTCTCAGAGTGACGTGGCACAGTCTCAGAGTGGCGTGGCACAGTCTCAGAGTGGCATGGCACAGTCTCAGAGTGGCATAGCACAGTCTCAGAGTGGCATGGCACAGTCTCAGAGTGACGTGGCACAGTCTCAGAGTGACGAGGCACAGTCTCAGAGTGACGAGGCACAGTCTCAGAGTGACGTGGCACAGTCTCAGAGTGACGAGGCACAGTCTCTGAGTGGCATGGCACAGTCTCAGAGTGGCATGGCACAGTCACAGAGTGACGTGGCACAGTCTCAGAGTGGCATGGCACAGTCTCTGAGTGGCATGGCACAGTCTCTGTGCTCCATGGCTGAGGGCATCGAGACCATAGTTGAGATGAGAGTGGGTCTCCAGGACTGGCAGAACCAGGTGACAGTGGAGCACCTGGAACTCACGCCGGCCTCACCTCCATCCCCTGGAGTAGTCTGGGGGCCTTCACGCACCCCAAGGGATGAGGAAGTGATGGGGCCCGTGCCAGTGCCTCCCACAAGGGAGGTGCTGGAACACCTTAGCGCTTCTGAATCCCTTCCACCTGACACTGGTGCGTTTCATGGGCAGGCAGCAGAATAGGGCGGCACCTCGTCGCCTGTACCACCTAGAAGGCGGCCAGGTTCATCCAGGGCCAGGCCCTCCAGAGAATGGCCGTCAAAGGCTTCTCAGGTCACAGGGCAAAAAATACACCAGGCCGCCTCCACGTCTGATGTGCTGTCTGGGAAACATGTAGAAGGAACGGTTGGCCATGAAAGTTGAAAACGTTAGACACCAGTTAAGTTGGCATGGGTACAGCACAGAGTTAGGGTCAGGGCACAACAACTGTATATAGTCACTATTAAACTGTATATAGTCACCAACATTCTGACTTGCCTCAATCCTCTGTCCAAAAAAGTGTGGGCTGGGTGTAGAGGGTGTGCTGGGCGGGGTGGGGGAACAGCGATGGGAGGTTTTAGTGTGGGGTGTGGATGTTGCAGGATGGCATAGGGCAGGGTCTCCAGGACAATTGCACATACCGCCTGTTGTCACCTTCAGAGGCGGCAGGGAATGGGGTTAGATGTGTGGGGGCGCCATAATCGCTCACCATCTCCATCACTGTCCCCCCTCCCCCCCAATCACAGCCCCATCCCTGCCTCCCCCGAGAATATATGAACCCGTGAGGTGGAATGGGCAGCAGACAGAATGACCTGGGCAGTCAGTGGAATGTGATCCCGAAGGCAGTAGCCAGACTTTGTCAAACGAAGAGGAGCAACAGAGTTCATCTCACAGTGAGCCTTCATCATCCTCTGTCCTACAAGACCCGCTGAGACTCCCAACCCAGGGCCAACAGCATATGGTGATGCTGGTAAGAACCTCAGAGTGGGTGGGGGAGCTGGGGTGGAGGGATGGAATGAAGGCAGGAGGGACATGGAGGATGTGGGTGGCTGTGGGGGGTATGGAGAGGTGGGACAGGGAGGCTGAGCTGCCGATGGCCAAGCCTTCTGATTGGCAAACCTGAGGATGATCAAGTTGCAGCGGCCCTGGAGCACCCCACTTGGGCCCCAGGCCCTCGTCACCCTGGCCAACCCCATATCCCCCATGTCGGATGAGGCCTAGCATTCTTCCATCTCCTCCTCCAGCATGTCCGCTCTCTGCTGCATAATGTTGTGCGGGACATAGCAGGCCACCGCAATGTGCACGGCCCTCCTGGGGCTGTACTGGAGAGCCCACCAGAGCAGTCCAGGCAACTGAACCTCGTCTTGAGAATGCCCGTGCATCGCTTGATATTGGTCCTGGTTGCTGCATGGGTGCCTTTATAATGGTTCACCATGTCGCTCTGGGGCCTCTGGACAGGCATCACTAGCCACGACCTCAGCAAATAACCCTTGTCACACAAGAGCCAACCCCTCACCCGAGGGAATGCCTTGAAGGTGTCAGGAACTTATGAGTGCACCGGGATGTAAGCATTTTGCGTGCTGCCTAGATATTGGGCGCAGACATGCACGATCTGCAGGTGGCATTCACACAGCAACTGCACATTGAGGGAGTGGAAGCCCTTTCTACTGGTGATGAGCCGATATTCCGAGGGAGGCATGTGTCCCGTCTGTCCATCCCTGGATCTGGAAAATGCCAGCGACGGCAACGAATTCTGCTGCCAGACCATCCTGGTGGGCTTGGTCCTGACTGAAGTTAATGTAGTTGTAGCGCACAAAGACTCCGTGAGACGAATAGAGTGAAGTCGATGAGGCTTTATTAAGCGTGTCTGTTCCCCCGCAGCTCGATAGTAGAATGGCCTGCGGGGGAGGACTCCGGCATCTTTTACTCCGCCTTCAGGGCGGAGCTAGAGGTCAACGGCCAACCAGGACCCGGGATCTGTCAGCCAATGACATTAGGGCTTCCAGTCCCACATGACCCCTAATACATACTACCACATTCACCCCTTGTCAAAAATGAACCCGGCGAGGTGATGCTTCGCATGGTGGTAAGGGTTTACAGGGCTGGTCCTGGGAGGAAAACATTCACATGGCAATACAGTATGTACAATTTTGTCCTGTTTCAACTATTTACAGAAGGTATCGGGAGAAAAGCAAAATGTTCTTGTGAAAAGTCCATATATTGATTTAGATCGACGCCACGAGTCGGTCGGGCGGTCTGGTCGTCCGTGTCGATCGCCTCGGCCCCAGTGGTGGTGGTGGTGCTTGTACCGGTGTTGTCATTTCCGGGAGCCTTACGGTTTCAGCTTGGGCTTTATCCTTGGTCGGGCCTGAGGGGAGGGGAACCGATCCTCCTGGGAAGGGGGCGGTCGCGGGGTGCGGCGGTGGCAGGAAGGGGGGGGGTTGGGTGAATGGTGTCGGGGGGGTGTGTGTGTTGCCGGCGGGCGCCATATCCCGCAGGGAGACCGTGTCCTGTCGGCCGTCGGGGTACTCCACATAAGCGTACTACGGGTTCGCGTGGTGGAGGTGAACCCTTTTGACCAACGGGTCCGCCTTGTGTGCCTGCACATGCTTTCGGAGCAAGATGGGTCCTGGGACCGCCAGCCAGGTCGGCAGCGACGTTCCAGAGGAGGACCTCCTAGGGAAGACAAGGAGACGCTCATGAGGCGTTTGATTAGTGCTCGTACATAATAGCGACCGGATGGAGTGGAGAGCGTCCGGGAGGACCTCCTGCCACCGTGAAACTGGGAGGTCCCTGGACCGTAGGGCCAGTAGGACGGTCTTCCAGACCGTGCCGTTCTCCCTCTCTACTTGCCCGTTCCCCCGGGGGTTGTAGCTGGTCGTCCTGCTTGAGGCTATGCCCTTGCTGAGCAGGAACTGGCGCAGCTCGTCACTCATGAAAGAGGACCCCCTGTCGCTGTGGACGTATGCGGGGCAACCGAACAGTGTGAAGATTGTGTTCAGGGCTTTAATGACTGTGGCCGCGGTCATGTCAGAGCAGGGAATGGCGAATGGGAAGCGGGAGTATTCGTCCACCACATTAAGAAAGTATGTGTTGCGGTCGGTGGAGGGGAGGGGCCCTTTGAAATCGAGACTAAGGCGTTCAAAGGGACGGGAAGCCTTAATCAGGTGCGCACCATCCGGCCTGAAAAAATGCGGTTTGCATTCCGCGCAGATGTGGCAGTCCCTTGTGACTATACGGACCTCCTCTAAAGAGTATGGGAGATTGCGGGACTTGATAAAGTGGAAAAACCGAGTGACCCCCGGGTGGCAGAGGTCCTCGTGGAGGGTTTGGAGGCGGTTAATTTGTGCGTTGGCACATGTGCCGCGGGATAGGGCATCGGACGGCTCGTTCAGCTTTCCGGGACGATACAAAATCTCGTAGTTGAAGGTGGAGAGCTCGATCCTCCACCTTAAGATCTTGTCGTTTTTGATTTTGCCCCGCAGTGCATTATCGAACATGAAGGCTACCGACCGTTGGTCGGTGAGGAGAATGAATCTCCTGCCGGCCAGGTAATGCCTCCAATGTCGCACAGCTTTCACTATGGCTTGGGCTTCCTTTTCCACTGAGGAGTGGCGGATTTCTGAAGCGTGGAGGGTTCGAGAGAAAAAGGCCACGGGTCTGCCCGCTTGGTTAAGGGTGGCCGCTAGAGCTACGTCGGAGGCGTCGCTCTCGACCTGGAAGGGGAGGGACTCGTCGATGGCGCGCATTGTGGCCTTTGCGATATCCGCTTTGATGCGGCTGAAGGCCTGGCAAGCCTCTGTCGACAGAGGGAAGGTCGTGGTCTGTATTAGGGGGCGGGTCTTGTCTGCGTACTGGGGGACCCACTGGGCGTAGTATGAAAAAAACCCCAGGCAGCGTTTCAGGGCTTTTGAGCAGTGCGGGAGGGGAAATTCCATGAGGGCGCGCATACGTTCGGGGTCGGGGCCTATTATCCCATTGCGCACTATGTAGCCCAGAATGGCTAGCCGGTTGGTGCTAAAAACGCACTTGTCCTCGTTGTACGTGAGGTTCAAGGCTTTGGCGGTCTGGAGGAATTTTTGGAGGTTGGCGTCGTGGTCCTGCTGGTCGTGGCCGCAGATGGTTACATTGTCGAGATACGGGAACGTGGCCCGCAACCCATGTTGATCAACCGATCGGTCCATCTCCCGTTGGACAACCGAGACCCCGTTTGTGACGCCAAATGGGACCCTTAGGAAATGGTATAATCGCCCGTCTGCCTCGAAGGCTGTGTACTTGCGGTCACTTGGGCGGATGGGGAGCTGATGGTAGGCGGACTTGAGGTCCACGGTGGAGAAGACTTTATGTTGGGCAATCCGATTGACCATGTCGGATATGCGGGGGAGAGGGTACGCGTCTAGTTGTGTGTACCTGTTGATGGTCTGGCTATAGTCTATGACCATCCTTTGTTTCTCCCCTGTCTTCACTACTACCACCTGTGCTCTCCAGGGACTATTGCTGGCCTGGATTATGCCTTCCTTTAGTAGCCGCTGGACTTCGGACCGAATGAAGGTCCGGTCCTGGGCGCTGTACCGTCTGCTCCTAGTGGCGACGGGTTTGCAATCCGGGGTGAGGTTCGCAAACAAGGACGGGGGTTGCACCTTCAGGGTTGCGAGGCCGCAGATAGTGAGTGGGGGTATTGGGCCGCCGAATTTGAACGTAAGGCTCTGTAGATTGCACTGGAAATCTAATCCCAGTAAAGTGGGGGCGCAGAGTTGGGGAAGGACGTGTAGTTTGTAGTTTTTGAACTCCCTCCCCTGCACCGTTAGGGTAACTATGCAGAAACCTTGGATCTGTACGGAGTGGGATCCTGCAGCTAGGGAAATCTTTTGTGCGCTGGGATAGGTAGTCAAGGAACAGCGTCTTACCGTGTCGGGGTGGATAAAGCTCTCCGTGCTCCCGGAGTCGACTAGGCATGGTGTCTCGTGGCCGTTTATTAGCACCGTTGTCGTCGTCGTCTGGAGTGTCCGGGGCCGAGCTTGATCGAGCGTAATTGAAGCGAGACGTGGTTGTAGTAGTGGAGTGGGGTCCGTTGTTGCCGTCCAAGATGGCGTCGGGGATGAACAAAATGGCAGCCCCCATACATCGCACATGGCTGGGGGGTCACAAGATGGCGGCGGGGGTGGACAAAATGGCCGCCCCCACGCGTCGTACAGGTCTGGGGTGGTCCAAGATGGCGGCGCCCTTCCTCACCTCGTGGTGGCCGGGACCCGAAATGGCGGCGTCTGCGGGTCGCACATGGGGCGCTGGGGGGGTTGGGGAGCGTTAGGACCGCGTGGGGCTCCCTCATCTCTGGGGACAGCGGTGGTCGGGACCCAAGTTGGTAGCGCCGGCGGGTCATACATGGGGCGCCGGGGGGGGGGGTTGGGGAGCGTAAGCGGCGTGCAGGGCTCCCTGTTCTCCCGGGACAGCGGCGACCTCGCGGGACCGGCACACAACCGCGAAATGGCTTTTTCCCGCAGCTCTTGCAGATTGCTGTGCGGGCCGGGCAGCGCTGCCGGGGGTGTTTCGCCTGGCCGCAGAAATAGCAGCGGGCGCCCCCGGTGCGACTTGGCGTTTGGACCGCGCAAGCCTGTGGGATGTCCGGGGGGGGGGGGTGGGTTTGTCGCGACGGGTACGTACGGAGCCCAATGGGCTGCCGTGCGGTCGGGGCCGTAGGCGCGGGTATTACGCGCGGCCACGTCTAGGGAGGCTGCTAGGGCCCGGGCCTCTGAGAGTCCTAGCGACTCTCTTTCTAGAAGTCTTTGGCGGATTTGGGAGGAATTCATACCTGCCACAAAAGCATCGCGCATTAACATGTCCGTGTGTTCATTTGCCTTCACCGAAGGGCAGCTGCAGGCTCGTCCCAAAATCAGCAGCGCGGCGTAGAATTCGTCCATCGATTCTCCGGGACCTTGCTTTCTCGTCGCGAGCTGGTAGCGAGCGTAGATTTGGTTAACTGGGCGGACATAGAGACTTTTCAGTGCTGCGAACGCCGTCTGGAAATCCTCCGCGTCTTTGATGAGGGAGAAAATCTCCGTGCTCACCCTCGAGTGCAGGACCTGTAGTTTTTGGTCTTCTGTGACCCGGCCGGTGGCCGTTCTGAGGTAGGCCTCGAAACAAGTCTGCCAGTGCTTGAAGGATGCTGCCGCATTCACTGCGTGGGGGCTGATCCTCAGGCATTCCGGGATGATCCTGAGCTCCATAGTCCTTTTTAGGCACGCTTAATAAATTGTAGCGCACAAAGACTCCATGAGACGAATAGAGTGAAGTCGATGAGGCTTTATTAAGCGTGTCTGTTCCCCCGCAGCTCGATAGTAGAATGGCCTGCGGGGGAGGACTCCGGCTTCTTATACTCCGCCTTCAGGGCGGAGCTAGAGGTCAACGGCCAACCAGGACCCGGGATCTGTCAGCCAATGACATTAGGGCTTCCAGTCCCACATGACCCCTAATACATACTACCACAGTAGTCCACTGCCCGAGCATATAGGGCATCCGTGACTGCACAGATGTACCCATGTGTGGATATCTGCAATAGCACAGACACGTCCCCACTCGGTGCCAGGAAAGACTCCGAGGTACCGAGGTTCAGCGTGACCATCGCCTTGATGGTCACTGGGTGTGGGTATCCCCCTCCATTCCACCCCCCCCCCTCCTCTCTCCCTCCCTCCCAGCGGGGGCTGGCGAGCATGGGGCTGGTGAGCCTTCATTTATGACGAGAAGACTGTGAGGCCTCGTTAAGTGGACCAGTTAACGTTGAATAGCATTGCCAGCCTCTCTGGGCCGAGCACCGGGAACCCCATGGCAGTTCCCGCTCGCTACCACACTGAGAAAGGTTTCTCGAGAAATGCGCCCTAAGTGTTGGCACCGGGACTGAATTGCGTGCGGTTCGCATTACCTCTGGGGCACTATTCGTGGAGCAATTCAGTCTATAGTAATGGGCCAGAATTCTGCTGGCACGAATTCCAAGCAATTCCCTGAGAGCGGGCATTCTAATTGTTGGGGCCAGGGTTAAAACCAAAGAGACTGGCTGTTTTTAAGCACTCCACTTACCACACATTTCCTGCAGCCACCAAGGTGGCTCAGAGACCTGCCCCCCAAGGCCAGGAGTCCGAGGTGGACCCACAGCTCCATGCCAGTGAGGAGCGGTGGGATACCCTCTTCCCCAGCATGGGTTACAGACTGAAGCCTGGCTTCCTGAACACTGCCTGAGAGGTGGTGGCAGAGGCAGTCAGCGCTGCCAGCCTCAGCAGGAGGAGACAGCTGGTGATCCGTAGCATGGTGGATCACTGGTTCGTCCTCTGCCCTGAGAGGGGCCGAGAATCAGGGAGGGTTCTGTAGGCTGCAGTGCAGGTGTCCTCTGGGCTGAGCTCTGCTGATCCCCTGCTCCCTCTGCAATGGGGCAGCGCTTCTGAGGAGTGCCAAAACCCAGTGGGCTCCTGATTGACCTGGGCCCTTGATGATATAACTGTGGTATGAGGGTGTCCAGAGGGGTGGGCTCCTGGATGACTAGAGGTTTTCTGAGCACTTCTAGGACACAGGCAGCATTCAGCAGTGTGAGCAGCCAAGAGCCTGTAAGTAGCACCAAAGAGGTGCGTTTATTGGGCAGCACAGTAGCATTGTGGACAGCACAATTGCTTCATAGCTCCAGGGTTATGGGGATAGGGTGGAGGTGTTGACCTTGGGTAGGGTGCTCTTTCTAAGAGCCGGTGCAGACTCGATGGGCCGAATGGACTCCTTCTGCACTGTAAATTCTATGATAATCTATGAAAATACAGACTGCAGCAATGACGGCCTGAGGCAAGCCTTCCCGATTCTGAGGGGAATAATCTGAGTCCATGGACTTGGCACCAAGTTCCTACCCGCTTCTGCTGCTGTTCCCATCCTGGGCAGCCATCCCCAGCAAGCCCAACAGTTTTCAATGGTGCTTGAGTGTTTCTTTCGCCTCCATTTTCCCCTCCACAGCCATGGCGCCCAGTCCACATTCGTCAATACTTGTAGTAATTCCCACCCGTGAGAGATCTGCCTGAGAGACATGGAGCATTGCAGACACATTCTGTGTCCAACCCGCTAATCATATTAAATACAGCAAATGGTGGATCTGCATGCTGGCCTGGGGTGCAAACCTCATTATCGCCATCAGCAAGGGACCGGAGCATGGTGCCCGAGTTGGCGGCAGGCACCGATCTCGATTTTGGCCGGACGCCCGATTCTCCACCCAACCGCAATTCGCCTTGCGGCATCGCGAGGCGGAGAATTTCGCCCACTATGTAATAAATTGAAATAATTATGTATCTCGTGTCTGCGTGGGTCTCACCCCCACAACCCAAAATGATGTTCAGGATAGGTGGATTGGCCACGCTAATTTGCCCCGTAACTGGAACAAAAAGAATTGGGTACTCGAAGTTGATATAAAAAAAGAAGTAATCAGGTATAAATGTAATCAAATTCTCACGCATCACTTAAGATGTGAAATTGTCTTTCTTCAAGTTCCTGTAGAGACCAATAGAAAGTTACTGATCGGATAAGGGTCATCTTCACTTTTCTTCAGCTTCAAAAGATGAGTCAATACAATTTAATTTAATGACTGAAATTGATTTCCCTTCATGCAAACTCGGAAGGGAACTGAACAAAGGAAAAATAGAGACTTGCACTTACATATGGCATGCACACCTTTCTCAGAAGCTTCTTCAAATGATTCACATACAATTAATTACTCCTGAGGCGCAATGATTATAGTTATGTGGCAACTGTTGCCATGCATTCCAGAGAGATCACTGTTAAGTATTATTTAAATAATTTCATGGCTTGCACGAAGTATGACATGATTGGATAGAATGAATTTCAAAATCATCATCAATTATAACTGAACATAGCTATTACTGAAATGTTAACGGTTCATCGAAGCTCTGTCAGGTGATCCCAGCATTTTCCAGTGATGGACACTTGGCGAATAGGATGGCGGAGGACTCATATTACTCAGTGTGCTAGAACATATCAATGCTCCTTCATGTAAGTTGACATGGGTAACCATCGGAGCTGACACCTAGCAAATTAAGCTCAGGGGTAATACACTCCTGGAGTACAATTAAACACTCCTGGAGTACAATTAAACAATGAAGAGTTGTTATTCTCTGTGTTGTCAACATTTGAGGAATACATTTATCCTTATTCATGGTGCCAACTGTTATTTGGAATATTATCAGTAATAATTGGCAAGCCCTCACTTAGTTCCCAATGTTGATGGGACAACAGTGAAGCCTTCAGTCTGACACTCTGGGATCTGAAATGTTCTGTGTAAAAAAAAATGTTGTAATTCATGACAATAGTCCTGCTTGCAGAACTGGAACCTTTATTTTGCACTTATCTGTCCGTGCAAACAACACAGCTTCATCTTCATTTGTCCACTAGTTTGGTCAATATTCTACAATCCTCGATTTGTTGTTTTTTGGGGGGTAACGCGGCTGTGAAGCAGCTTGGGATGTTTTATTAAACATACTATATAAATGCAAAGCTTTTATTGTTCATTGTTTTATTGCCAGTCTCATTTTTCAAACCCTTCGACTACTTTCATTGCTAATCTGTTTTTGCATCCATCGTACTCTTGGAATTCACATTTTTAAACATCACTCGTACTGATCAAACAACCTTTCCCCTTTTCCATTTTCAGAGTACATACCCTCCTCTGAATAAAAGAGGTCAAATAAACAGGAGATCAAATTCTTCGCAGAACCACACTGGATCCATCAGATCTCAGATACCAAACTTGCACCTCATAATTTTTCCTTATGTTCTTTGGCTATGAATCAGACTTGACTTAATGGCAACAGGACAGAGCAAAATAAAACACTTATGGCATGAAGCTCAGAATGCAGTTTGAAAGAACATGTTAAAGAATCCAGCAGCTTAACATCACCATTTTATTTCAGATGTAATACTAAAGCTGGCTGTCCTAAATTTAAGATGACAGTAATGGCTTGTGTAAAATGAAACTAGATAAGTACATGATAGAGAAAGGAGTAGAAGGTTAAGCTGCTCGCGAGATAAAGAGGGGTCAGTGGAGGTTCACGTGGAGCATAAACACTGACAGTTGGGTTGAATGCCTGTTTCTGTGCTGCAAATTCTAAGTAATTTTATGTATAATTCCACAGGCTCCAGTAGTCTTTGAGAAGTCACTAAATTGGCCACTTAATGGTCAGAATTTTATGCAATATTTTCAGGCACGTGGCTGACCCGGAAGAATGTTAAATCGCGCAAGAAGACGTTGGGTGAGACTTCCAGTGGCGGGTTTGAGCTGAGCGGTTTCATGAAAGGTGGCTCTCTCTTGGGAACTTCAACTTAGGCCTTTTAACCTGTCAATCGGACACAAAAAGTAACCAAACCCCTCCCATCCTCACCCAAACTAACCACCAAACAAAGAACCGCCATTGAACCAGCCAGAGGGCCGGACAAATTATGGGAGAGGAGGACCCCAACCTCAGAGCGGGGGGGAGACGCGGAGCGAGGCTGAGTGGAGCATGGCAGACCAAGCAGGATTGCCAATGCAAATTTCGGCCCACTCATCGGTGGAGCAGTTGAGGGAGCTTCTTTCAGTAGAACTCCAGAAACACCAGGGACCCTATAAAGGAGGACCTTATGTCGGTCATGAGGTCTGCCATAGAAGCCGTTCTGGCCCCCATTAAAGAGGCTTTGGACAGAAAGGAGAGGAGACTTGGGCAAAAGCAGCTTTATTTAAGAACAAGGTACGGTTTGGAATGTTGTATCTGGTTGTGAGACTTCGGGTAATCTGTGACAACAAATAACATTAACACGTCTGAGGAGGCGAATGAGTTCATCAGGAAGAACGGGCTGGGAAGAGAGCAATAAGGGACAATCAAGAATTCACAAACAAGACTTCATTTTGGTTCTGAATGCTTCCACGATCTGGGTGGGTGGGGGTGGAGGGGGGTGGGGGGGGGGCAAGGGGCGGCACAGGAGGCAGAGGTTCATTGAAGCAAGAAGGGAGGGGGGAGGACGAGCACAAAAAGAGCCATCATGCTGGCGAGTATGCTCGTACACAGGAGTAAAAAGAGAGAGGGGTGCGCGACCCACCTCCCGAAAGGGGGAGACCACCTGGTAAAGGGAGGGGGGACAAAATAACGAACTGGGGGAGGGGGGTTCGAGGGGTAAAGGGAAGGCAATCGAGGCAGGGGAAAAGGGAAGAAGGAATGGCAAGGGCAGTCGGCCAGGGGGTTGTGCGGTCATGGATTAGGTGGGGGAGGGTAGAATGCTGGTCACAACAGGTCACACGTGCAACGGTTGGAACAAATAAGACAACAGTGGCTATCTTGGATGGCCCATAATCAAAGGGAAACCCTGGCGTGCAGGGGCACATCCACGTGGTAAGTATGGCAGAGGGAGGGGCAGAAACCCCCCATCAGAGTAATCACCTGGAACGTCAGGGTGTCAATGGCCTGGTGAAAAGATCCAGAGTTTTCACCCACCTAAAAAGCCTGTGGGCCGACATAGTCTTCCTTCAAGAGACACACCTCAGGGAGAAGGACTGACTGAGGGTAAGGAAGAGCTGGATAGGACAGACGTATCAAGCGTGCTTCAGTACGAGGGTGAGGGGGGTGGCCATGCTGTTTAGCTAAAGGACTATCTTCACAGTGACAAACACAGTGACAGACCCGGGGGACGGTAGTAATGGCTAGCAGTGTCCTTGAAGGAGCACCGGTGGTGCTTGTAAACATATGCATCCCTAACTGGGGCGGCGCTGACCTCATTAAGAAAACCATGGTGGAGATTGTTGACCTAGGCTCCCGCCAACTGATCATGGGGGGAGACTTCGGGCGCGATTCTCTGTAACAATTTCCAAGAGTGGTAGCGAGCGTGAATTGTCGCGGGTTTCCCGGCGCTTGGCCCAGTAAGACCGGCAACTCTATTCAACATTATTTGGTCCACTTAACGAGGCCTCACGGGCTTCTCACCCCGAATGCCGGCTCACCAGCTGATTCGTCGTGATTGCGCTCACCAGCCCCCTGCTAACAAGGTCGAGCAGCACTTAAGCTGCACTTGCTCAGCCAACGCCAGCCAGCTCGCAACAATGGCGCCCAGGAGACAGGCCCCAAGATTGGGGGATGCTGACCTAGAGAGGCTCCTGGACGCAGTGGAGGCCAGGAGGGATATCCTGTTCCCCCGAGGGTCCTGGAGGGTGAGCCACAAGGCAGCCAGTGCTGCCTGGGATGAGGTGGCGGCAGCAGTCAGCTCGGGCAGTGTGAACAGGAGGACTGGCTTCCAGTGTCAGAAGAAGGTCAATGACCTACACTGGGCATCATGAGTAAGTATACACAGACATTCCACTCCCCAACCCTCCCTCCATCCCCCTCCCCCTTCAATCCTCCACCCCAACACTCACTTCACCTCCCCGCCCCCCACAACTGCCGCAGAGGTGAGGAACCACTAGGTCCTCACTCGGCACCCATACGGCCTGTGTCATTCGGCAGAACCAGGGACTAAGGTGGATGGTCAGTGGGGTGCGTAACAAGATGGCTGCCTTTTGGGCTGTGGCAATGGCGGCCCTGTGAGAGTCCGAGCATCCGTGAAAGCGTCCTCCAAAGAAGGAGGAATATGGGGGACCTGGCCCTGGCGAACCTCCCATTTTACCACTGGACAGTGAACACAGAAAGGGTGCGGGGGTGGATCAAAAAGGCGGAAGCGGAATGGGTGAGAACAGAGGAGGCCTCCTGCACAGGGACATCTCTCCGAGCACCCATTCCCCCAACCGAGTACTCAAGAAACCCGGTGGCAGCGGCCATGCTCAGGGCATGGAATCAACTCAGGCACCAAAGAGGAAGGAAAGAGGGGGTTGGGGGACAGGAAATGGGGTGACACCAGCCGGAAGTAGGGCAGAGGAACCAAAGGGTACTGAGGGAAAGAAAAAAATCTCATGGGTGTGGCCACAGCAAACAACAACAGTGCCTTGGTGGCCTCAAACACACCCGGGTATGTTTTCGTATCAGGTATAGTTAAACAGTACGGTTGTGGTAACTGATTACCGGGAGCCCAATGTTAATATACATCGTATCTGTATATATGTTTCCTATATATTCATACTTGTTTATTTCTTCCCTTTTTTGTGTTTCTTTTCTGGAATTGTTGTTGCAAATAAATGCAAAACCAATAAAACTATTTTATTAAAAAGGAGATGTCGGATGTGCGCACAATATTCCAGTAGGAGGAGTCAGAAATGCTCCTGCAGAAAATTAATCAGCTTGTTAAGACAATTAAAAGGGCAATCGACTGGAATGTTACGCTGTCCTCCTGAGGTTTAGATCAGTGCACGGGCAACACGAGCAGGCGGCCATCCCGTTTTTTCACTTCTTTCATCCAAATGCAGGATAAAAGGGAGCTGGGGCAGTGGCTGTGTGAATTATTGCGAGTTCAGGTGAGAGTTTGTTGTTGGTTTGGCCTTGAGATTTCAGACCTTTTCCTCTGTTTCCTTCTGAAGTATTTACTTTGTTAGATTTGTACTGAAGATTCTTTTGTTTTGCCAACTCTGCTGGAGCATTTCTGCCCATTGCAACCTTTCAGTGCACGGGGCAGTGCCATCTGCACTGTGAACACCGCCCAGTCCATCACATGAACCTGCCTCCCATCCATTGACTCTGTCTACACTTCTTGCTGCCTTGGGAAAGCGGGCAGCATAATCAAAGACCCCTCCCACCCAGGTTATTCTCTTCCATTGGGCAGGAGATACAAAAGTCTGAGAACATGCACTAACAGATTCAAAAAACAGCTTCTTCCCTGCTGTTGCCAGACTGCTGAATGAAATGAAAATGGCTTATTGTCACAAGTAGGCTTCAAATGAAATTACTGTGAAAAGCCCCTAGTCACCACATTCCAGCACCTGTTCAGGGAGGCTGTTACGGGAATCGAACCATGCTGCTGGCCTGCCTTAGTCTGCTTTCAAAGCCAGCGATTTAGCCCTGTGCTAAACAGCCCCTCTCATGACCCTCTCATGGACTGAACTGATGTCTCCACACATCTTCTCTACTGAGTCGCATTCCACTCCATGTACTTCATCCAATATCTGTGTCTAAGTGTTCATCATATATCCTATGCTTTTCACAGTAACTTCACTGAAGTCTACTTGTGACAATAAGCGATTATTATTATTATTATGTTTTTTCATGTATGGAACGATCTGTCTGGACTCTATGCAGAACGATACTTTTCACTGTAACTCAGTACACGTGACAAGTCCAAATCCAAATACAAGTTTGAGATTAAATACAACTACTTTTGGAATAAAGACATACGATTCTATGGATTTTGAACAAATGCAAACAAACTTTACACGTTCAGAAAAATAAAACAATTTACAATATGTATCTTGTACTCTAACATTCAGTAAGTATGAGGTACACGTGAAGTAACAAACACACTGTGAGTGGACACACCACAGAGTAATGACAGATGCAAACAAAAGAGTCCTTGGATTTCTCAAAAGTCTCCCAAATGTTAGTCCCACTGCGAGTCAGCCAAACTCACTGAACTTTGGGCTTAATTCAGCCATTGCGTTGCGCCCAGTGCAGAGCTGGGCATAAACAGTGAATCGCGCGAGAGCCTCAAATTGGGCTCTGCCCCGGATGCCAAGCCAACCACGAGTCACCAGACTCGCTCTGCCCGTCGCGATCTGGATCACACCCTCGCTGGGCCTGATCCAGATAATGAGATAATAACCGGATACCACTCACCAGTGCTCGGGAGGCAATTGTTGCGACTGCGAACCATCAACCAGGCGCTGTTTAGAACTGTTTTCCACAAATGTGGACCAGACACGTCGGGGCACTCCCCCTTGTCATGATATTCAAACACACACATCATGATGGACACACCAACAGGCAAATCAGAGCACACAACACCACAACCAATCACAGTCAAGAACACCAACCACATAAAAAGCACGAGCACGACACCTGGTGGTCAGTAGGTCTGGGGACAAAGACACAGAGAAGAGCTGTTACAAAATCACAAGCAGGGAACCCCCACGTGCAGAGTGTCAAGACAAAACTGTACATAGTAAGTTTGAATAAAATAGCGTTGTACCATATACAACCGTGTTGGCTCATCTGTGTGTCAGAACACCCAACACCACATGGTACAGGAGTGGATCGATACCTGCCTACTAACCTGCCATTCTGGACATGGACCGCACCGACAAACCGCAGCCGTTGCAAGTCGCGGGGAACCTAGGTACCAATTGGAAGCTCTTCAGGCAGCGATTTGACCTGTACATCCGTGCCACCGAAAAACAGAGTGCCTCGGATGAAACGAAGATTGCAATGCTCCTCTTCTACGCAGGTCAGCACGCCGTCGACGTCTTCAACTCACTGGTGTTCGAAGAAGGCGAAAACCAATCCAAATATGACACGGTCATCCTCAAACTGGACCAGCACTTTAAAGTTGAAGTAAATGAAAGTTTTGAAAGATACCTCTTTCAGCAACGCCTGCAAGGTAAGGAGGAGCTTTTTCAACCCTTCTTGACGCACCTCCGGATTCTAGCGCAGTCCTGCGGTTACGGCACCACCACAGAGTCCATGATCAGGGACCAGATTGTTTTTGGCGTTGCCTCTAGTGGCCTACGCCAGCAGCTTCTTAAAATAAAAAGCCTCACCTTAGCGTCTGCTGTGGAAGCCTGTGTCCTCCACGAAAATGCTACCTGCCGTTTTGCCCGATTTCAGGCGTCCGAGTTGGCACGGAGGGGGTCCCCAGCCGTCGAATCGGCAAGCCAGGCCGCCCACGACGTCGAACGCATCCAGGCCGTCGATTACTTCCCGACCCACGGCCCGGACGACAGCGGCCGCTTCCCGCGCTTTTCGCGGTCTCCCGCGCAGGTGCGCGCCAAAAATAACGGCCACAACGAGGGACGCACTGCGCAGGCGCGCCCACCGCAAGATCGCACTGCGCATGCGCAGTGGCGCAACGAACGCCGTGACGTCATGACGTGCGGCAATTGTGGAGCTCTACATTTAAAAGGGCAATGTCCTGCAAAAAACCGACAGTGCCTCAGATGTGGCAAGATGGGCCACTACGCTGCCCACTGTCGTTCGGCTCAACCCATGGATCCGGCACATCCTCGACAATCTCGCAGACAAGTCAGGACCGTCCAGCCCACGCATCAAGACTTCCAGTTAAGTGATGCAGATGACCAGGATGCCTTCCGCGTTTCCGTCATCGATGTCAACAAGGTCAATGCCATCAATCCAGCCGATGAGTGGTGTGCCACCTGACGGTCAACCGATCGCGCGTCACCTTCCGTCTGGACACCGGCGCATCCGCCAACCTGATTGCATATTCTGCAGTCCAGGCCATGAAGGTCAAACCACCCATCACGCCATCCCGGCTCAAGATGGTTGACTATAACGGGAACGTCATCCCGTCCATAGGATCTTGCCAGCTACAGGTAACTCACAAGATGCACACGGCCACACTCCCCTTCGAAGCTGTCGGCTCATCAAAGGACTCGTTACTGGGCGCACAGGCGTGTAAGGTCCTTCACCTGGTACAGCGCATTATGTCTCTCTCTCCAGATGAGATATCCGACTTCCCGGATGCTGAGTTCCACGCAAATCTCCATTCCCTCCTTGCTCACAACCAGGAGGTTTTTGAAGGCATGGGGACATTGCCATACACGTACAAGATTCGACTCAAACCGGACGCCATCCCTGTCGTTCATGCACCTCGCAGGGTTCCTGCGCCACTCAAAGACCGCCTCAAGTTACAACTGCAGGTTCTTCAGGACCAAGGGGTCCTATCCAGGGTCACGGAGCCCACGCCATGGGTCAGCTCCATGGTCTGTGTAAAGAAGCCCTCTGGCGAGCTCCGCATATGTATAGACCCTAAAGATCTGAATAACAACATCATGCGGGAACACTATCCCATCCCGAAACGAGAGGACCTCACCAGCGAGATGGCGCGAGCCAAAATATTCACCAAATTGGATGCGTCCAAAGGATTTTGGCAGATCCAACTGGACCCGGCCAGCCGAAGACTATGCACATTCAACACCCCTTTTGGCAGATTCTGCTACAACCGGATGCCATTCGGCATCATTTCAGCATCTGAAGTTTTCCACCGCATTATGGAGCAGATGATGGAAGGCATCGAAGGGGTACGTGTATATGTGGACGATATCATCATTTGGTCCACCACTCCGCAGGAACACATGCATCGTCTACGACGTGTCTTCACCCGCATACGACAAAATGGCCTGCGTCTCAACCGTGCGAAGTGTGCCTTCAGCCAGACGGAGCTGAAATTCCTCGGGGACCACATCTCAAGGTCAGGGGTCCGTCCCGATGCAGACAAAGTTAGCGCCATCACAGCCATGCCACGACCGGCTGACAAGAAGGCTGTCCTAAGATTCCTGGGCATGGTCAACTTCCTTGGGAAGTTCATTCCCAACCTGGCTTCTCATACAACAAATATGCGCCATCTCGTAAAAAAATCGACAGAATTCAACTGGCACCAATCGCATCAGCGGGAATGGGAGGAGCTCAAGCACAAACTGGTCACGGCACCAGTGCTGGCGTTCTTTGACACGACGCGCCCTACAAAGATCTCAACAGACGCCAGCCAATCTGGTATTGGAGCGGTACTCCTGCAAAAAGACAGCACGTCGTCACGGGCCCCGGTTGCATATGCTTCACGAGCCATGACCCCTACCGAACAGCGCTACGCGCAAATAGAAAAAGAATGCCTGGGCTTGTTAACTGGACTGGACAAGTTCCACGACTATGTGTATGGCCTGCCACGATTTACGGTTGAAACTGACCACCGCCCCCTGGTCAACATCATTAACAAAGACCTGAACGACATGACTCCTCGCCTCCAGCGCATCTTACTTAAACTCAGGAGGTACGATTTCGATCTGATCTACACTCCGGGGAAGGATCTCATCGTGGCGGACACTCTTTCCCGAGCAGTGAGCACACCACCAGATGCGGAGGGGTTCGTGCGTCAAATTGAGGCACACGTAACTCTGACAGCAGCAAATCTGCCAGCTGATGATCCTAGTCTGGCCCACATACGCGCAGAGACGGCGACTGACCCCCTTCTGCAGCGAGTGATGCGCCACATGACGGAAGGGTGGCTCAAAGGGCAGTGCCCCCAGTTTTATAATGTGCGAGATGACCTTACCAACATAGACGGGGTCCTTATGAAATCAGACAGGATCGTTATTCCGCACAGCGTGCGCCAGATGATTCTTCATCAACTACACGAAGGCCACTTGGGCGTCGAAAAATGCAGACGAAGGGCCCGGGAGGCGGTATATTGGCCGGGTATTAACGAAGACATAGCCAACATGGTGCTCAACTGCACAACCTGTCAGAGGTTTCAGCCGGCGCAACCTCCGGAGACACTTCTACCACACGAGATGGTGACGTCCCCCTGGGCGAAGGTGGGTGTTGACCTATTTCACGCGCTCGGCAGAGATTACATCGTTATTATAGACTACTTCTCAAACTACCCGGAAGTCATGCCTCTCCATGATTTGACGTCGTCCGCAGTCATTGGGGCCTGCAAGGAAACATTTGCTCGCTATGGCATTCCAAGGACTGTCATGTCAGACAATGGACCCTGCTTCGCCAGCCGTGAATGGTCGTCCTTTGCCGCAGCATATGGTTTCACTCATGTGACATCCAGCCCTCTACATCCACAATCGAACGGGAAGGCTGAAAAGGGCGTCCACATCGCCAAGCGGCTCCTGTGCAAGGCGGCTGCTGCCGGATCGGACTTTAACCTCGCCTTGCTGGCCTATCGATCGGCCCCGCTATCCACGGGTCTCTCGCCAGCGCAGCTACTAATGGGTCGCTCCCTCAGGACGACGGTACCTTCCATCCTGGCACCAACAACAGACCATGAGACGGTTCTTCGGAACATGCAAATGCAGCGTGATCGCCAGAAAAGTCGGTACGACACACGAGCGACGGACCTGCCCCCCCTGTCCTCCGGAGACAAAGTACGCGTCCATCAACCGTATGGTGGCTGGTCAGCACCGGCCGAAGTCCTCCGACAAGTGGCTCCCCGCTCGTTCCTGGTTCGCATGCCGGATGGTTCAGTGCGTCGCCGCAATCGGCGCGCCCTTCGCCGACTTCCACGCTCACAGCCACACAGTACGCACACGCCAGATCCTCAACAGGCTTCCGAGGATGACTTTGTGGAGCTGCCGCACATCACGCCCTTTCCATCGCCACCCATGGCCATGCCTGCACAGCAGCCGGTGGTTCTTGATCCGCCCTTGAGGCGGTCAACCCGAACTCGTCGCAAGCCCATTAGACTGGACTTATAACACCGTTCATATGTCTAACAAGTTGCACAATTTTACATGATAACCTGTTGTTGTTTATCGTTCCAGATGTCGTCTGACTGGACAACTGTTCAAGTTTTTTTTTTCTCTTCTCTCGTTCGCATTCATGTTATGTTATGGTAAAACTTGGTTCATGTGACGCACCCGACATCGCCCCATGTACATAGTTCCGTCATATGCACATGCTGCACACGACACACACACACTCTTAGATGCACTCACGACACGATCATATTTATTACCACGTAGGCACATATCTTTGTAAAAAGGGGGGATGTCATGATATTCAAACACACACATCATGATGGACACACCAACAGGCAAATCAGAGCACACAACACCACAACCAATCACAGACAAGAACACCAACCACATAAAAAGCACGAGCACGACACCTGGTGGTCAGTAGGTCTGGGGACAAAGACACAGAGAAGAGCTGTTACAAAATCACAAGCAGGGAACCCCCACGTGCAGAGTGTCAAGACAAAACTGTACATAGTAAGTTTGAATAAAATAGCGTTGTACCATATACAACCGTGTTGGCTCATCTGTGTGTCAGAACACCCAACACCACACCCCTGACACCTTGGCAGTGCTACTCAGGCACCCTGGCAGTGCCATATGGCAAGCTTTGGGGGGCCTTGCCCATGAGGGGAGGTGAGGGGGGGGGGGGGGAATGTGAGGGGCCAAGAAAAGGTTGGGTTGAGAAGGAAGGGGTCCAGAAAGAGGGGGGGGGGGGGGCGGGCCTGAAAAGGCGGGAAGGGGGAGGTGGCTGTAGACATCGGGGCAGTCATTCAAAATGACGCCGCGATCTGCTGGCGAGCTCAGCTCCTGTCCCAGTCTCTGCGACACTTGTTGGCTGGCAGTCTCTCTAAAAACTGATTGCCTCAAAAAGAGTTATCCACTGACATTTGAATAGATCTGGTGACCTATCAAATGACACCCAGAGGGTCCCACTCTCGTCACTAGGAAGGAACCAATGTGACAAGCATCGGAACATCCTGTATCTTAAATATTACAATCTCTACAGACTGCTAATTTAATGTCCAGGGACGCACAGACCTTCATGACGCACAGCAGTTCCATTGCGCTTATTAGGGAGTTGTGAAGTTCAACCTTTTAATTTGAATTGAGCAGCTTTCCACAACGGACTGATAAATAATCAACTAACATATAGGGAGTAGAGCAGTTAGCAGAGATGGGCAAATTAATGTTAAACACACTCCACACTCAATAAAACAACATATGCTGTACAGGATATGGGAATAGCGCACAAGAAAGTTGTGTCACAGGAATCGATGGGTAATTCACTAGAACTACATAAAAGAGATAACGGAATTTAAAGTGGAATTCTTAATGGCAAGACAATGAACCTGGGCGGAGTGCTCATGAGGGCTGGAGCCTCGAGGCTGAATGAGCACTGCCGATAATGGAGGGAGACAAGGGAAGAGCATGTGTCTGGTGGCACAACTCCAAGAACAGCAGCAACATTGGAAATATTTGTATGAATAGCCCTCATTGGCTCTTCACAGGCACATTATCAAACAAAGCTGGAGGCATTTCAAGTGACTTAGAAAAGGCGACGGTATGTTTAGTAAGAGGTAGGTCTTAAGGATCAGAGGGTGTGTGTTTCAGACAGAAGTCTGAGGTGGAATTGGACACAACCACAGAGAGATGTGAAACTGACTTGCTGGGGCAGAGGGAGCCAGGGATGGTTAGACTGAACTAGTGTGGTGGCAGGGCTGATGAGTCTGGTTGTGGCATTTGGGATGCATTAAAGTTTGAGAAGGGTTGATGCAAGAGACGCGAAATAAAGACATCAGAGAACCTTAGCTTTGTGAGCCAAGGTTTCTCCAGCAAAGAAAAGAGAAGGGTAGAGGTGGAAGACATGGTTTTGATGATGAAGTAGATGTATGGAGGTCATCAGCATACACTTGGAAGCTGACCCCATTCTTCTGAATAATTTTACCACGGGGAACATGGATAGAAATGAGCTGAGATAATCCCCTTGATTGCAAAGCAAGTGATCATATTAGCAGCGTGGAAGCCATTCTATAAAACTGAAGGAACGAACTGTACTTTTGACTTTTCACCACTTCAATATGTCCTTCAGGTAATTATTATAATAATAGTATCTTTTTGTCACAAATATGAAGTTACTGTGAAAAGCCCCTAGTCGCCACATTCCGGCATCTGTTTGGATAAGCCGGTATGGGAATTGAACCCACCCTGCTGGACTTTGTTCTACATTACAAACCAGCTGTCTAGCCCACTGAGTTAAACCAGCCCATGCAGTGTTAGCATCAAGCCATGTTGGATAGGTGGTGAAAAGCTTGGCCAATGAGGTGTTTTAAGGAGTTTTTTTAAAGAAAGAGTTGAGAGGAGAAGAGGTTTAGAAAGGGAATTCCAGAGCTTAATAAGAACATAAGAACCTGGGGCTGGATTCTCCGACCCCCGCCGGGTCAGAGAATCGCCGGGGACTGGCGTGAATCCCGCCCCCGCTGGTTGCCAAATTCTCCGGCACCGGATATTCGGCGGGAACGGGAATCGCGCCGCGCCGGTGGGCGGGCCCCCCCTGGGCGGGCCCCTCCCCTCCCCGCCCCCCGGCGATTCTCCGGCCCGGATGGGCCGAAGTCCCGCTGCTGGAATGCATGTCCCGCCGGCGTGGATTAAACCACCTCTCTTACCGGCGGGACAAGGTGGCGCGGGCGGGCTCCGGGGTCCTGGGGGGGTGCGGGGAGATCTGGTTCCGGGGGGGCCCCCACGGTGGCCTGGCCCGTGATCGGGGCCCACCGATCTACGGGCGGGCCTGTGCCGTGGGGGCACTCTTTTCCTTCCGCCTTCGCCATAGTCTCCACCATGGCGGAGGCGGAAGAGACCCCCTCCACTGCGCATGCGAGGGGTGCCGTGAGCGCCCGCTGACGCTCCTGCGCATGCGCTGCCCGGCAAAGTCAGTTTTGCGCCAGCTGGCGGGGTACCAAAGGCCTTTCTCGCCAGCTGGCGGGGCGGAAATCAGTCCGGCACGGGCCTAGCCCCTCAAGGTTAGGGCTCGGCCCCTCAAGATGCGGAGACTTCCGCACCTTTGGGGCGGCGCGATGCCGGACTGATTCGTGCCGTTTTTAGCGCCAGTCGGCGGTCTTCACACCGATTGCGGAGAATTCCGCCCCAGGAGTAGGCCATTAGGCTCCTCGAGCCTCCTCCAGCACCAATAAGATCATGGCAGAGCTGATTGTGGCCCTAAATCCACTTTCCTGCCTGCCTACCTCCCATACCTCTTGACTCCAGTGTAAATCAGAAATCTTTCCAACAGACTCCTCTGCTCACCGAGCAATAGAACCATAGAGTCACTACAGTGGAAAAGGAGGCCATTTGGCCCATCGGGTCTGCACCAACCCTCAACACGACCTTGGCTCACTCCCCTGCCCTATCCCTGTAACCCCATAACCACCTTCACATCTTTGGTCACGAAGGGGCAATTTTATCATGGCAAATCCACCTAACCTGCATATTTTTGGACTGTGGGAGGAAGACGGAGCACCCGGAGGAACCCCACACAGACACGGGGAGAATGTGCAAACTCCACATGGACAATCACCCAGGCTGGAATAGAACCCTGCTCCCTGGTGCTGTGAGGCACAGGCTCCACTGCTCACCGAATAGTGAACCATAGAATCCCTATAGCGCAGAAATAGGCCATTTGGCCCATCGAATCTGCACTGACCCTCCAAAAGAACACCCTACCTCTGCTCACTCCCCCGCCTTATCCCCGCAACCCCACCTAACCTGCGCATCTTTGGACACTAAGGGGAAGTTTTAGCAAGTGGTGCACAAACCTCTGCGAAGAAATACCTCATCATTGTAGCTTAGTGCCAAGGCAGCTGGAGGCATGGCTACCAATGGAGGTTTGAAATCAACACAGGAATCAACAGTTGGATGAGTGCAGATATCTCAGAGGATTGTAGAACTCATGAAGGTTACAGAGATAGGAAGGAGCAAGGATGTGGTCTTACTACACTGCAGGCAGAGTAATATTTCATTATGTAAGGCAATACAGCAGCCATTTTAAACGCAGCAAAGACCCACAAACAGTTCATTTGTTTTGCATTGACAGAGTCATCCAGACTCGAAAGGTTAGCTCCCTTCTCTCTCCACAGATGCTGTCAGACCTACTGAGAACGTCCAGTATTTGCTGTTTTTGTTTCAGATTCCAGCATCCGCAGTATGTCAATTTTGTGAAGAAGCGCGCGTGTGCCATCTCACTCGTGATTTCTTCCCTCTTCGGGATGGGGTAATGTTCCCGCATAATGTTTTTGTTTAGATCCTTGGGGTCAATGCAGATGCGTAGTTCCCCTGAAGGCTTCTTTACGCATACCATCCGAGCTGACCCAGTCGGTTGGTTCAGTGACCTTGGAGATGATGCCTTTTTGTTGTAGACTCGTGAGCTCTGCCTTCAGGCGCTTTCTCAGTGGAGCAGGGACACGTCGTGGTGTGTGGACCACTGGCTTGGCATCAGGCCTTGTAGAATCTTGTACTCGTACGGCAGCGTGCTCATCCCTCTAAATACATCTGGGTACTGGGTTAGGATGTCGTTGATGCTGGCCTGAAAATCCGAATGGGACGGGGTGATGGTGTAGACCCTTTGAATGGGTTCAGTTGCTTGCAGGCGTGCGCACCTAGCAGGGACGCCCTGTCTGGTTTAACAATCTCGAAGCGTAAGCTTGCTTGTGTGTGTCGGCTGGACACCTGCAGATGGCAGGACCGCAGTGCCTTGATTGTGTTTCCATTCTAGTCCAGGAATTTACAGGCAGCTGGAAGGATTGTGGGGGGCTTCTTGATTCTCTTGAAGTCCACCTGCAAAATCAGGTTGGCGGAGGCACCTGTGTCCAGTTTGAACTGGATGGGGCAGTGGTTGACCTTCATCACTGCATGCCATTCATCATCGGAATCCACGGCCAGGATTGATTTTACTTGCGATGTGTCCGGTGTGGCGTATTCGCACTTCGTAATAATGCCCACTCGGTAAGTGCTGTCCAGGTATTCATCATCTGGATCCGTCGCACTGCCTGGATCAGAGTCATGCATTCGGTGTTGCACACTTCTGATGCGCCGCTGTCGGAAATGGGAGCAGGGCAGTTTTTTAAAAATGGGCGGTGCTGCAGTTCGCACACATCATGACGTCGGCGTCATGACGCTCTGTGCGTCGTTGCGCATGCACGGTGCGGTGCTCGGACGTCTGCACCTGCGCAGTGAGGTTTTCGGCCGCTTCCTGTTCCCGATCACATTGCGCATGCGTCGGGCCACGGGACGAGCGTGCAAAATAACCGCTTTCGTCAATGCGCTGCATCCGGGAGATGGCCTGAACACTCTCCACCTCGTGGGAGGCTTGTTTTTCACTTTCTGCCGTTTTGTACTGTGAATTGCGGTTTTTAGAGTGCTCATGCACAGTACACATTTAAATCACGACTGGCAAGGTCATGTGCCTGATTTTCAACAATTGCTCTCGCAGAGGTTCAGAGTGGACTCCAAAAACGATTTGGTCTCTGATCATGGAGTCAGTGATATCACCGAAGTAGTAGGATTGCGCTAGCAGTCTAAGGTTAGTTAGATAGGAGGTGAAGGATTCGTCTTTACCTTGCATCCTCTGCTTGAAGATGTTCGAAGATTTCATTGGTGTCCACCTCACAGTGGCTGTCGAATTTGTCCAGGATGGTTTGGTACTTAGTTTTGTCCTGCCCTTTGGAAAAGTGAAAGGAATTGAAGATCTCTATCGCATGGTCACCCACAGTGGTGGGTAGAAGAGCTATCTTCCGCACTTCGGTCGTGCCATTGAGGTCGGATGCTTCCACGCATAGTTGAAATTTCTGCTTGAATGATCGCCAGTTGGCACTAAGAATGCCGGTGGTCCTGAGCTGATGAGGAGCCTGAATCTTTTCCATCGTGCCTGTATGCAGTATCTGGTTGTCACGGATCTTGCTGAGTTGAACTAAATAGATTGAACAGTCACTCCTGGTATCATGATGTGTTATCCTGCTTCGGATAACACAGGCTGCTACTTGATGCAGTCTTAACTAAAGGATGCTCCAGACTCTGAAATGAGTTCAACGTGTTTATTGAACTATTAACACAGTTCTCAAATGAGTTCGAGTCTCTGCTAATCTAACTGTAGTAACTCAGTCTAACTGTACCAGCTTGCTCTAAGCCACGTGCCGGGGTGTGATGCTGCTGATCAACCCTGTCTAACTCTCTAGATGTCTGTCTGTGGAAAGAGGCAGGGTGTGACTGCCTCATCCCTTTTATAGTCTTTATGTCCTGGCCCCTTGTGGTGATGCCACCTCTGAGTGTCCTATTCTGAGTGTTCATTGGTTGCATGTTTGCATATCATGACACTCTTCTTAAAATAGCATAAATGGAATGCTTATATCCACTTGATCAGGCAGCTGGGCGCTTAACGTAGTGTTTCATCTCGCAGGTAGCCTCTCTAGCAGTTCAGTCATTTCTCCGTACTCCATCAAAGTGGCAGTCTAGTTTAGATGTTCAAGTTCTGGAGTGAGACTTGATCCACAGTGTTGTGAGGTCATCTCTGAGCTTATTGCAGTTATCAGAACACTTGTGAAATGATGATATTATAAACAGGAATTCTACAAAGGAATTCCAGGTGCTCTACATAATGTGGGACAAATAAAACAATTGTTCAGATATTTCATGCCATCATACATGAGGATTTCCTTCTTTTGAATCTGAACTCATAAATGTAAGGTTAGGTCCTCACTAACCTTTGAAGCAAGGTCCATTGTGTCAATTTCTGAACAGACACAATACACCACTTTACACAACAGATGTGACGAAACCTCAGCTATATCGAGTCTGCATACTTTGGATTAACGCCAAGGAAATTAGATGCAGCTATTCTTCAACACTGCACAAGCGTTATCACAATCACATTGAGCTTGATTTTCATCCTCGAGGTGGGTAGCGGGAGTTAGGAAAATTCCCAGCTTAGCGGATCTCCCTCAGGAGTAATTGCCCGGAAGGACAGGTCTTTCATTGTGCGGGGGTGGGTGCAGACTGTAGTCAGACCAGACGACCCCGGGAAGCGTTTGGAGGCATCCACAGGGGCTGCTGGGTATGGAGCTGGATGTTTGAAAGGACCGTTGGAACATCAGTCTAGCTATAATGAAAACAAGAACCCCTCAAACTCTCACTAGTCACACCCCCTCCACCCCAGACTTCCCATAACACATCCATGGCCTCTCCTGCCCAGGTACATACCCTCTACCCAATACCCATGGCTCTTTCTGCCCCTCTGACAGCCTACAGTGCTTCCATCTCCATACATTGTACAGAACCAATGAATTCTATCATGCCAATTGGACATATTAAAAAATGTTTTGAAACAATCAGCTTTGCCTCTGAGCCGTAAGGTTCTGGGTTCAAGTCCCACTCCAGGGCTTGAATACAAAAATCAAAGCTGACATCCAGTGCAGCACTGAGGTTGTGTTGCATTGATTGAGATGTTGGCCGGGATTCTCCATTTGGGAGACTATGGGCGGGATTTTCCGTAGCCCGATGCCAAAATCAGGAACAGCGATAATGCGGACAATGGCTCCTGACGCCGGAATGGGGGCAGGTGCTGGTTGGATATGCGGGTCACGATGCTCCGCCCCCTCCAAATTAGCATCATCGGGACGCGCGGCGTGCACACCCGCAACGTCATTGGTAGGTCATCAGCCGGTCCACCCACGATGTTCCGCCTCCGATGGGCCGTGTTCCCGACGCCTCGGGCCAAGTGTGGTCCCAGCAGTCGGGAGCCTCGGGTGCCGGCTGCGGACAGTGTCCAGTGCCGCCACACTCGGCCGAGAGCCGTGCCGCTGGCAGGGGGGTTTCTGCCAGGGCTGGGGGGAGTGGTGGGGCGTGGCCAGGAGATGGGCTGTGGGGTCAGGGTGCGCGGGTATGCGGTTCAGCACGGCCGGCGCCATTTTTGCCGGTGCGACCGGTGCATGTGTGTGGTGTATAAGAGTGCACGGCTGCAGCATGTCAGCCCTGCGCATGTGCAGCATGGGACCCGACTATTCTCCAACTATTTTCCGCGCATTCCGCCGGTGTTTCACGTGGCGCCGTTGCTAGACCCTCACCGGTAGCGGAATCAGTGAGGGTTTCGCACCGATCTTCCTGTCGTGAAACACCAGGGATCCTCCGTTGGCATTGGCACTCAGCCTCAGGAACAGAGAATTCAGCCTAATGTTCCCCCCCCCCCCCCCCCCCAGTGCTGAATTGCACCAGTTTTATACCTTGCAATTCTCAGAATTATGCATGGTGTGGAATACGAGGGATTTCCAGGGAATAATGCTATCGGGCGGCCAACTTAAGCGGGCAGCCTGACAGTGAGGTCCTGTTGCTGGCCATGCCCACTCCCCCCCCCCCCCCCACTACACCACACATCGGCCCCGTCACCCCACCCCCACTGCACAGCAGCCCCCCCACCCCCGATAGCCTGGGTGCCACCCCACCCAAGGGGTGACCACTTACATTTATTTACATCCCCCGCCGGTGCGGATCGTGGACCCCGTTCACAATGTCATCGTGCCATCGGAGCATCGCATTCGGGTCGACGCAGAGCGCTGATCCTGTGTTTCCCCCGATGCCCGATTGTCTGTCCCATCGTATTCCGGGCAGCCTGGGGTGGAGAATCCCACCCCTCATCTTTAACCAAGATTCCTCAGAGGGGAATTACACCTGGTTCCTGGTCAATATTTATCCATCAATCAAAAATAGATGGACTGGTCATTATCACATTGATTTCTGTGAGAGTTTGCAGTGTCCAAAATTGACTGCCATGTTTTTGGTATGACAATAGTGACTGCACTCCAAAAGTACTTCATTGGCTGTACCGTGGTTTCAGTTGTCTGGTGGTTGTTAAAAGTATTATAAAAATGCAAGTCTTTCTTTTTATGACTAATACTGACGGCCAGCCTGGGCATTCATAGTAAAATAAGTGGTCTCAGTCAATAATGGCACAACACTAATCACAACAGATGCCTAATTATGAATTATCGAGGAGATTTTATGAATTATCGAGGAGATTAAAAATTGATTCTGACATTTCCTGCTGATTGCATTTCTTATTAAATGTTAAGTTTAAATGTTACAAGTAGTGATGTTGATCTACACATAATATGCTAATCAATATTGCACTGAGAGAAAAGCATGCAGTTTATAATATTGATTGTTTGAATGTTACAAAGAAATTGCAAAGATCCAGAAACATGATGGCAGTTAATGTCATTGCAACTCCAGGGAGGAGAATTAAGTTACTTGGATGGACTGTTTGCTCATGTCAGTCTTCTGTACACTTAGCAGAAAAAAGAGAGCATGCATTGTCAGAGAAATAAACAGACCAGAAAGACTCTACAAATTGATGGCAGAAACGGTTGGATTAGTCTTCCTGCAAAGGAGGTTAACCAACTTGTTTGCTGACACTTCTGAGGGTCTACCATACTTGGCCAGCTGTGTAAATAGTCTGAGAGGAATATGCTACTTCATATGGGAGAGTGTACCGCTAAGGTTGACTCTCCACTGTCCCCTCGTGATCCAGTAATCCACTCGTAGGAATATAATTGTGGCAGGGGTAGGCAATTTGGGCCCTGGAACCCGTTCTGATATTCAATAAGACGATGGCCGATCTTTAAGGTGAACTCCCCTTGCCCAGCCGATCCCCAGGTTCCTTGATTCCCTTAGTATCAGACAATCTATCAAACTCAGTCTTGATTATACGCAATGAGTGAGCACCCACAGCTCCCTGCGCAGGGCATTCCAACGTAGCCAAAAAGAGGACAGTTCTGAGGAAGAGAGTCTCTACACAAAGTATCTTGTCCAGTCTCTCTTCTTGAAGAATTGAATTGTAATTGTTAAAATAGGGGAGGTTATAGGATAATTTGGTAGAGATGTTTAAAATGATGACAGGTATTCAAAGAAATGGAGAAATAAAGCGATGTAGGAACAAAGCAGGTTTTTCTTTATTCATTTATGGGATGTGGGCGTTGCTGGTTAAGCCAGCATTTATTGCCAATCCCTAGTTGCCCTTCAGAAGGTGGTATTACAAAGAACAAAGAAATGTACAGCACAGGAACAGGCCCTTCGGCCCTCCAAGCCCGTGCCGACCATGCTGCCCGACTAAACTACAATCTTCTACACTTCCTGGGTCCGTATCCTTCTATTCCCAACCTATTCATATATTTGTCAAGATGCCCCTTAAATGTCCCTATCGTCCCTGCTTCCACTACCTCCTCCGGTAGCGAGTTCCAGGCACCCACTACCCTCTGCGTAAAAAACTTGCCTCGTACATCTACTCTAAACCTTGCCCCTCTCACCTTAAACCTATTATTGCTTTCTGTGTAACAGGTAAACACAGGCTATTCATCTACACAACCTGTCACTGTGTTGTAATTCAACCCATTAGCAACTGAAGTGTTCCAGAACCACTTAAAATTGTTAGCTATGTGGTGGCACAGTTCTATTTTATTCCAAGTTCAAATAAATAACCCTGAAAGGTAATTGGGCTTGATCACAACTTTGTTACACTGAAGTGTGATCGAACTGCAGGAAACCATAGCAACAACCTCATCTGTCTTTGATGCTGTCTGTTGATCAGTGAAATTCTTCAGGAGGCCTCGCGGCTCAGTGCTCGCACCCCTACCGCTGAACCAGGAGCTCTGGGATCAAATCCATCACCAGGGCTTGTTGGCCACGAAAGAAGCATTCAACAGGCTGATAATCAGCCTGCAAATCCATCCACTACTAAAATGCAAAGGGTTAAAAAAATATATACGAGTGTGAAGATATGCTAACAACAAGTAAAATCCTTTCAATTTTCATTATTTCTGGGAATCCAAAGTGAATTCAATTAGCTTGGTACTGCTTTGTGTAAATTTCACATGGTTCTGTGTTTGGGGCTGCTTTCATTATTTAAGTACCCACATAATGCCACACATTCAGATATCACAAGTGTGTGCCCTGAGTGATATTCAGCAGCAGTACGCCTTGATAGCAGAACGGCTGTTATGCTGTTTTTATAGAATCTCTATGGTGCAGGAGTCCATTCGGCCTATCATGTCTGCGCCAACCCTCTAAAATAGCACTCCCCTCAAGCCCACTTCCCCACACTATCCCAATAACCCCTTAATCTAACCTACAAATTCCAGGACACGAAGGGGCAATTTAGTGCGGCCAGTGCATCTAACCTGCGTATCTTTGGACTGTGGTTAAAAAATCAGAGGATCCAGAGGAAATCCACACAGACATGGGGCGAACGTGTAAACTCCAACCAGACAGTTACCCAAGGCCTTGCGCTGAGAGGCAGCAGTGCTAGCCACTGTGCCGCCCCTGATGTATCCTTTGGAGTAAGAATAAGCAACAGAATTGTTTCATAGTGTTGACTCCAAATTAAACCCTGGTCAGGAAATTTCATTCAGGCATCCAGGCATTCCAATGGCAGTTATATTTTTAACATCTGAGAAGACAGTCGGCCATAAAAAGTTTAAAGGTAACTTTAAACCACTGAAAATGTTGACTCTCTTACATCTGAAGTTTATTTTTCCCACACCTTTTATGAATTGGTTGCACCCCATTCAATGTGTTCTTAACTAGAAATACTCTCCAAGGTACCATATAATCCTGGCAGAGTGTGTAAATGAACTCAATTAATCGAATGAGTTATTGGAAAGAAAAAGAATCAGAATGTCATGACATACCTTCTGCAAGCATATACTCTCCGATTGGTGAAGGCAGGGCAGTGAATGTTGTCCACGTGGACTTCAGTCAGGCCTTTGACAAGGTCCCTCATAGAAATAGGTACAGAAGGTCAACTCACATGGGATCAGAGGTGAGCTGGCAAGATGGATACTGAACTGCATTGGTTATATAAGACAGAAAGTAGCAATAGAAGGGGGCTTTTCTGAATGGAGGGATGTGCATAGTGGAGACTTGGGCGAAAAGATAGCAGATGGAGTTTAATCCAGACAAATGTGAGGTATTGCATTTTGGAAGGTCTAATACAGGTGGGCCAGGATCGAACCCGGGTCCTTGGCGGTGTGAGGCAGCAGTGCTAACCACTGCACCACCGTGCCGCCCCTAGAAGTCTACAAAATTATGAGGGGCATGGACAGACTGGATAGTCAGAAGCTTGTTCCCAGGGTGGAAGAGTCAATTACTAGGGGACATAGGTTTAAGGTGTGAGGGACAAGGTTTAGAGGAGATTTTCGAGGAAAAGTTTTTACACAGAGGGTAGTGGGTGCCTGGAACTCGCTGCCGGAAGTGATGGAAGCAGGTACGATAGTAACGTTTAAAGGGCGTCTTGACAAATACATGAATAGGATGGGAATAGAGGGATACGGACCCCGGAAGTGCAGAAGGTTTTAGGTTACATGGGCAGCATGGTCAACGCAGGCTTGGAGGGCCGAAGGACCTGTTCCTGTGCTGTACTTTTCTTTGTATTTCCTAATCTACAACACCCTCAACACTTGCTCTCTCCAGGATCTACATATTTTTTCCTCTCTTTGTCGGGATCTTAGGTCTGTCAGTCCCCCACTTGACGTCAATCCTTTCTCACAACTCTGGACTGCATAGTCCTGAAGGGAGAGAGGATAAATTCACAAATTAAATAAAAAGCAGGCACCTGCATGCAGTCCATAATGGGTACATTAAAATACATATACAAGCTTTTAGTATCATAATTGCGTATAAGGAATCAGTGAAGAGACACGTTGTGGCAGGCTGGGGGCAGAGAGGGCACAATATTACATTATTACATCCTGGGCACAGATTGTAAGCCACTAAAGATCTCCATCATGGTGTGAAAATGATGCTGACTGGAAAATATGCTTATTGTGGTGCATTTTTACACATCCCGCTGACTCCTAGCTGCATTGCAAACCTGGAGATCTATAAATTAGTTCCTGCTTTTCAGAAATGTGTGGGTTCATTGAGCTGGCTGTGACTGACCCTCTACTCAATGGAAAAAGCAGTAAAACTAGGTAATGAAGGGTAGCAATAAAATTTGCCTGAAGTGGTCTTGCATACCTGAAAATAGAACTCTGGCATTACTGGTGTCAGTATCACTGATTTTTACTGAGATTTGAAAATTTTGAATTGGATTTTGGACCCACCCACCTGTCTAAACTAAACGTTGGCGGGATTGTCTGTTGCCAGTCTGCCCTGTTACTGCTACCGCTTACTAGCGAGGAAGAAGAATTTGGCAAGCGGCCAAATCTGTAGGCCTTTAAAATATGTAGCAATGGGTTATTCTCTATGCGAAAGCAACTGAGCTGCCAATGTGAGACCCAGAGCTCGTCTAAGTAATGTGAGTGCTGACAATTCTGATTTGGCACAGACAGCATGAGTACCATTGAACAGACAGAAGTCTTGCCTCACTCTGCTGCTGCACCAGGAAGTAAGCTGCAGAAAATTCAGCCTCCAGCAACTAGCTCAAGCATTTATCAAAACGCGACTGGCCTTCTGTAAAGATGTGCTTTCACAGTGGTGTGGTGTACATCTTCCAAATAACCACAGGACACCCAGGGACAGATTGTAATAGTTTATTCGTGATTCAAGCATCAACAGTGCTATCAAGCGGTACTTACTCAGCAATAACCTGCTCACAGATGCTCAGTTTGGTTTCCACCAGGGTCACTCAGCTCCTGACCTCATTACAGCCTTGGTTCAAATGTGGACAAAAGCGTTGAATGCCAGAGGTGAGGTGAGAGTGACTGCCCTTGACATCAAGGCAGCATTTGACCGAGTATGGCCTCAAGGAGCCCGAGCTAAACTGGAGTCAATGGGAATCAGGGGGGAAACTCTCCATTGGTTGGAGTCATACCTGGCACAAGGGAAGATGGTTGTGGTGGTTGGAGGTCAATCATCTCAACTCCAGGACATCACTGCAGGAGTTCCTCCGGGTAGTGTCCGAGGCCCAACCATCTTCAGCTGTGTCATCAATAACCTCCTTCCCATCATAAGATCAGAAGCGGGGATGTTTGCGGATGACTGCACAATGTTCAGCACTATGCGCGACTCCTCAGATAATGAAACAGTCCATGTCCAAATGCAGCAAGACCTGGATTATATCCAGGCTTGGACTGACAAATGGCAAGTTACATTTGTGCCGCACAAGTGCCAGGCAATGACCATCTCCCACAAGATTGGATCAAACCATCGCCCCTTGACATTCAATGGCATTACCATCATTGAATCCCCCACAATAAACATCCTGGAGGTTACCATTAATCAGAAACTAAACTGGACTAGCCATATTAATACTGTGCCTACCAGGGCAGGTCAAAGCCTAGGAATCCTACGGTGAGTAACTCACCTCCTGACCCCCCAAAGCCTGTCCATCATCTACAACATCTACAAGGCACAAGTCAGGAGTGTAATGGAATACTCTCCGCTTGCCTGGATGAGTGCAGCTCCAACGACACTCAAGAAGCTCAACACCATCCAAGACAAAGCATCCCGCTTGATTGCTCCCCTTCCACAAACATTCAAACCCTCCACCACCGGCGAACAGTGGCAGCCATGTGTACCATCTACAAAATGCACTGCAGTAACTCAACAAGGTTCCTTAGACAGCACCTTCCAAACCCATGACCATTTGACGAGTATGTGATTTTACTCTAATGCAGGGGTGTTAGATAGATCCCTTTTCTACCAAAGCCATTCATTTCTCATTTCACTCAGACATTATTAGTGAACAAAAAATATATTTATTATTAATAATTGTACAACAGCCCCATGCCTGTGGCAAGCTCCCAAAATATCTCTGTCTCCCTCACCATGTGGCGATACCACACTCTGAATACATATTTTTTAAACTTTGGTCTGTCATGAGGATGTTAATCCCATTAAAACATATTTTATAAAGTGAGTTTGGAGTCACACAAAGTGAAAGAAAGATTTTTTTTAAACTTTGGTTGTTATGAGGCTGTTAATTCAATGAAAGGAACTATAGAATGTGTTTGGAGTGTATGCAATCTTCAGCAATCACTCGCTGACGAGTATGATTGTCCACCTTAGAAACTCCGTGTTACTGATCATGGATTTATGGGTCTTTGCGTGGCTGATGAGCCCGATCCTAGAGCCGTATCATCAACCGCACACTTGACAGGTGTTTCCGGAAGGTGGGTTTGATCCTTGGACTCTAGATCACTGCTATTCCTTTCTCAGGCTCCTTTTCTGGCCTTCCTCCTGCCGTTGGGTGTTCTCAAAGAATTGTGTCCCTTCAATCAGGGTGTTCCTCCGAGTAGGTCACTTCTGAGCAAGGATCTCCCAGGCATTGGTGTCCATGTTGCATTTATTGAGGGAAACCTGCAGGGTGTCTTTGAATTATATCCTTTGTCCTCTTGATTGGGAGCTGGCAGTAGAAAATTTGCTTTGGCAGCGGGAACTCTGACATCCTAAGCACATGACTGGCCCAGCAGAGTTGGTTTCGGATGATCATGGCCTTGCTAGTGGTTCTCTTGGCGCCTTCAAGGATGCTGACGTTCGCACGCCTGTCCTCCCAGCTGATTCAGAGCTGAAGTACATTTGGATTTTGCAATGGAATTTAAGCTGTGTTGTTTAAGAGTCTCCCAGATGTAATGTTGATCCTTACAAACCTCAGTGATTACTTCAAATGCTTCAGGGACGTTTAATGCCTTAGTTAACACATGCAAGCCTCCTGTAAGCTAATGTGATCTATCTCTCTGACTGGTATTGGAGAATTCATTGCGGATTTAAAATCTGGGGCTGGAGCAATGATTCTGGGGCTATGTCCCCACGCCGGCGTGGGGACGGTGGCGTTTTACCCCAGAAACATTGTCGAAAAACGGCCACCAGTTCCCCGTTTTGCTGGGGGCTAGCAGGACAGCAGCACAGAGCACCCGGCTCTAGCTGCCAATATGCCCCGGAGAATTGCTGGGTCCATGGCCACGCATGCGCACGGCGGCAGCCTGCAACGGTCGCACCATGCTACATGGCGGACGCAGCACGCGGACCCGGCCCGCGAGATAGTGCCCCCTCTTTGGACAGGCTCGCGCGTCCCGGACCACCCTCCCACAGTGCTCCCAGCCCCGAATAACGTCGCCTCTGCCTGCGGATCAGTCCCGACTGTGGCGGCGTTGGGCTGAGTGCGCAGCAGCCATGCTCAGTTTGCGATGGATGAGACCATGAGAGACCCACGCAGTTGGGAACTCAGCCGGTCGGGGCGGGCCTCCTAGAGTACGCTGCTTTGGAGGGGGCGGAGCATCGCAAAAGTAGCACCCTCCTCGATTCTGTCGTAAACTGGAAGTCTGTAACTTCCCCCTCCCACCTTCTGGCACTCATACCCATTATTGGCTGTCTTATCCTTGGGGACACAGAAAGATCATAGTGAGACGATGGTATGTGAGTTCTATGGGGTGCCTGCAGCTGGTGGCATGTGTGTACAAGGCTCCTGTCCAAAGAGTGCAAACATGGGGGCAGCACGGTAGCATTGTGGATAGCACAATTGCTTCACAGCTCCAGGGTCCCAGGTTCGATTCCGGCTTGGGTCACTGTGTGCGCGGAGTCTGCACATCCTCCCCGTGTGTGCGTGGGTTTCCTCCGGGTGCTCCGGTTTCCTCCCACAGTCCAAAGATGTGCAGGTTAGGTGGATTGGCCATGATAAATTGCCCTTAGTGTCCAAAATTGCCCTTAGTGTTGGGTGGGGTTACTGGGTTATGGGGATAGGGTGGAGGTGTTGACCTTGGGTAGGGTGCTCTTTCCAAGAGCCGGTGCAGATTTGATGGGCCGAATGGCCTCCTTCTGCACTGTAAATTCTATGTGTTTGGGTTTGGTGGAGGGTGGGATGTAAGGCAGATGCAGGCAGGTGGGCTGATGTTGGGCCTCTAGGGGATTGTGGGGTGATGTGAGGATCGGGAGTGATGCCAAGGGCTCAGAGGTGGCGACTCACCCAAGCTGCACCAAGGAAGTCATTCATCTTCTTGCGCCATTGTGTGCGGTCCTCCTGGTGATACTGCTAACACTCACAGCCTCTGCCACTTTTTCCCAGGTGCTGTTCAGTAAGGTATGGTTGAGTTTCCGCCCCACCCTGGGGAAGAGGGTGTCCCTCCTCTCCTCAATGGCACCCAGCATTCAGTCAATTTCAGACTCCTGGAAACGGGTGCAGTCACCTTCTTGGCCGGAATGCCAGTCTGTGGTGGGTGGGGCAGCCCCAGCGACCCGGATGCCAGCGAGGCTGGGCATTGTTTGTGTTTCACATGGGTAGAGTGCAGACCCATTTGCACGACCTGAATTTTATCTGCTCAGCGGCGCTGCAAGCAATTCACTTCCAATGGGAGAAGATAAGAGTCCCGAATGAAGAAACCAGACCCGGATGTTTCGAAACACATTTTACATCAAGACAGTGGCCAGCTGCACAGAACAATTTAAACAGGAGCAAGGTTACAGCATTTTATGACAGCTCAAAATGTTAGCAAACAGACATCAGTGTGTGTTGCTAAGATTGCATTCGACACAACAAAAGCTGAGTAGGCAAAACAACCGTTATTCCCTTTCTTTTACAGTCAGAAACTAGCATTTTACATTTTAGCAATTACTTTATCTATTAAGATATATACACACCCTGTATCATCCATGGCCTTCTGTCTTCTCTTCACTGCTACAGCTTGAGTTGCCATATGTTAAATTAAATATATGAATACTTCCAAACACGCCACACGTAAAGTTTGAGAATAACATACTGCCAATTTGTACAGTAGTTTCGCAGATTTAAAGCAAATGACAAAACCTATGTTTATTTATAAATATTGAATAAAAATCATCTTAAATCACAAAAAATAAAAATTACACTTTAAATGAGCCAATAATAATGGCATTAATTGTTTAAAACAATAATGAAAAAAATTATAAAAAGCTTCAACGTACCTTAATAATAGCAGGGAATCCTATGGCTGCGTCTGTCTTCACTTTATAATGGATTTTCATAACTTGTCCTCAATGGGCGTTCTCAAACTGCCCCCATCATAAGGTTGCACTCCTCCTGTGCCACACTGGGGCCTACGGATACTGTCCTGCCAGAGGCCCTAGGCTGCTGCTATTATCGGGAATTCCATCAGGAGCTTTCTATGGAGGAAAGTAAGCAACAAAAATTCTACTTTCGGCAGCCCATGGCTTTCCGCCACTGGTCGAAAGTCACAGGCCATTATGTACATGAGTTGGATATAAATGGAGTTTTTGAGGGGTTTCTCTGTTTCTTGTAGTGTGGTGTTGTGGTCATTTTAAAATCATACTGCAGTCAAACCTCAGGAAGTCTGTTGTTCGTAGCCCAGATCGAGCCAGACTTTCCGTCACCGAGAGTATCTACTGTTGCCTTATATGGGAAGGTCATGTGCAGCCCACACCACCAGAGATGGGACACCCGGGGCAGGCTCAGGTTGCCTGTCAAACGGTCATCAACCGGACCATTTGCTGCTGGGATCCCCTCCCGAGACCTCATTGGCCGTAAGCCAGAGAAGTTTCTGGAAAGGCGGGGAGGGGGATATAAGTAGGCATCTCAGAGACACCAGAACCAGAAGGTTAGCAGCAAAGACTCAAAGCAATGACTGGAAGCAAAGTCTCTGGTGTGTGAGTGACTCTGACCAGACCAGAAGGAAGCAAGCAAGCAAGCAACAGCCAGCGCGAATTACCTTTGCAAAGAGGAACCAAAGAGACTCAGGGATCGGATTTACAACTTACTAAGCCACTTTTGCGGATAGTATAGTCGAATCTTTGATGTTTCTTGTATGTATAGTGGGTAATTTACAGGTTAACTATTTAATAAAGTGTGCTGCATTATATCCATGCCTGTACTTTGTTCTACTTATAAATAAAGACATCTGGGTAAACTTTAATTAAGGAGCTGGTTGAAGTATCTTAATTGGACAGATACAACAAATTCTGTAATCTGAGATGCTTTCACAAGATCGATGTTAACGGGAACTGAAATAACGGGTATCTCTTCTGGCAGAGGCGATTCATCACTTCCATGGAGACATCAGTTATGGTATAACAGGTTGATCAGGTACTTCGGATTATATTTCTTGATGGCAACACTGACTGCTGGAGCATCTCTCTACTCCTTAAGTGGTTCACGTGTTTATGGACAATCCATCCCGCCATATACACTTGAATGAAAGAAGACAAAATAGTATGTGGCCTTCATAGCAAGAGGATTTCCGTATAGGATTAGAGATGCAATTGTATAGAGCATTGGTGAGGTCACACCTGGAGTATTGTGTGCAGTTTTGGTGTCCTTATCTGAGGAAGGATGTTCTTGCTATGAAAGGAGTGCAGCAAAGGTTTACCAGGCTGATTCCTGGGATGGTGGGACTGTCATATGAGGAGAGACTAAGTCGGTTAGCATTAAATTCATCAGAGTTTAGAAGAGTGAGAGAGGATTAGTTATAAAATGATAACAGCATCAAACAGGATAGATTCAGAAAGAATGTTCCCGACGGTGAGGGAGTCCAGAACTAGGGGTCACAGTTTGAGGATAAGGGATAAACCTTTTAGGACTGAGGTGGGGAAAATTTCTTCACCCAGAGAGTGGTGAATCTGTAGAATTCATAACCACAGAAAGTAGTTGAGGCCAAAACGTTGTATAATTTCAGGAAGCAATAGCTCTTGGGGCTAAAGGGATCAAGGGATATGGGGGGAAGGCGGGATCAGGGTATTGAACTTGATGATCAAAAATGAATGGCAGAGCAGGCTCGAAGGGCCGAATGGCCTCCCCCTGCTTCTATTCTTATGTATTTTCTATGTGTGAAAGGGGTCCCTTAGTGACTCCTTTCCGGAGATCCAACTAGATCCACCACCGGCATTTCATATTATGTATTTAATATGTTTTTTTGATGTTGCAATGGTGATGGCCAATACGAAATGAAATGAAATGAAAATCGCTTATTGTCACAAGTAGGCTTCAAATTAAGTTACTGTGAAAAGCCCCTAGTCGCCACATTCCAGCGCCTGTTCGGGGAGGCTGTTACGGGAATATATAAGATTTTGAGGCTTGTACGTTCAAACATTTTATTGGTTGGCTTTAACTATGTACAGTTCCAAATATGGTTTTGCATGGATTTGTTCCACGCAGACTTGATGCTTTCCGAGTTCTGTGCTGGACTGTTCTCTCACCATGTGTTAACTTAATTCCATTCTGCAATTCTCTGGTTGCCCTTGTTGTGGGGGTTTTCATTGCCCACCCTCTGGGGTCTTTCATTGCCCTCCCTCTGGATTCTTTCATTGCCCACCCTCTGGATTCTTTCATTGTCCTTCCACTGGAGTCTTTCATTGCCCCCCCCTCTGGACTCTTTCATTGCCACCTCCCCCTCTGAGGTCCTCCATTGCCCTCCCTCTGGAGTCTTTCATTGCCCTCCCTCTGAAGTCTTTCATTGCCCTCCCTCTGGATTCTTTCATTGCCCACCCTCTGGATTCTTTCATTGTCCTTCCACTGGAGTCTTTCATTGCCCCCCCCTCTGGACTCTTTCATTGCCACCTCCCCCTCTGAGGTCCTCCATTGCCCTCCCTCTGGAGTCTTTCATTGCCCTCCCTCTGGAGTCTTTCATTGCCCTCCCTCTGGTGTCTTTCATTGCCCTCCCTCTGGACTCTTTCATTGCCCTCCCTCTGGGGTCTTTAATTGCCCTCCCTCTGGAATCTTTCATTGCCCCTCCCTCTGGGGTCTTTCACTGCCCCCCCCCCCCCTCTGGGGTCTTTCATTGCCCTTCCTCTGGGCTCTTTCACTGCTCTCCCTCTGGACTCTTTCACTGCCCCCCCTCTGGGGTCTTTCACTGCCCCCCCCCCCTGGAGTCTTTCATTGCCTTTCCTCTGGGGTCTTTCATTGCCCCCCCCTCTGGGGTCTTTCACTGCCCCCCCTCTGGGGTCTTTCATTGCCCCCCTCTGGGGTCTTTCATTGCCCTCCCTCTGGGGTCTTTCATTCCCTCCCTCTGGGGTCTTTCATTGCTCTCCCTCTGGGGTCTTTCATTGCCCTCGCTCTGGACTCTTTCATTTCTCTCCCTCTGGGGTCTTTCATTGCCCCCCTCTGGAGTCTTTCATTGCTCTCCCTCTAGACTCTTTCATTGCCCCCCTCTGGACTCTTTCATTGCCCTCCCTCTGGGGTCTTTAATTACCCTCGCTCTGGGGTCTTTCATTGCCCTCCCTCTGGGGTCTTTCATTGCCCCCCTCTGGGGCCTTTCATTGCCCTCCCTCTGGGGTCTTTAATTACCCTCGCTCTGGGGTCTTTCATTGCTCTCCCTCTGGGGTCTTTCACTGCCCCCCTCTGGACTCTTTCATTGCCCTCCCTCTGGGGTCTTTAATTCACCTCGCTCTGGGGTCTTTCATTGCCCTCCCTCTGGGGTCTTTCATTGCCCCCCTCTGGAGTCTTTCATTGCCCTCCCTCTGGACTCTTTCATTGCCCTCCCTCTGGGGTCTGTCATTGTCCTCCCTCTGGAATATTCTGAAATTCAAAGACACTTTGCTCAGTTATGTAGACTATTAAGAGTCAGTTCAATCAGTCAGCAAGCGAACATTGCAAATATCAAGTCGTCATGGGTGATGGATGTGGCCGCTGAGTTTGCCGCATGGGGGCTGATTCGCAGACGCTCCGGAATGATTCGGAGCTCCATGTCCTTTAAAGTCTGCGTAATAAATTGTAGCACAATCAATCACTCACGAGACGAGGTGAGAAGGAGTCGAACGATGGCTTTATTACGCAGACTTGTTCCCCAGCAGCACAGTTACAGAATGCGGCTGCTGGGAGAACCCGGGCTCTTATACTCCGCCTTACTGGGTGGAGCCAGTAGTCGGCTGATCCAATCGGGACCCAGTGTATATCCACCAATAGCCTCTCGGCATCACAGGGTACCTTAATACCCCTAATACATACCACCACACAGGCCCTTCAGCCCAGCTTGTCCATGCTGCCCAGTTTCTATCACTAAGCTAGTTCCACTTTCCCGCATTTGGCCCATATCCCTCTATACCCACCCTGCCCATGTAACTGTCTAACTGCTTTTTAAAGGAAAAAAATTGTACCCGCCTCCACCACTACCTCTGACAGCTCGTTCCAGATGCTCACCACCCTCTGTGTGTAGAAATGTTCTCTCTGATCACTTTTGTACCTCTCCCCTCTCACCTTAAACCTATGCCCTCTAGTTCTAGACTCCGCTACATTTGGGAAAAGATGTTGACTATCTACCTTATCTACGCTCCTCATTATTTTATAGACCTATATAAGATCACCCCTAAGCCTCCTGCGCTCCAGGGAAAAAAGTCCCAGCCTATCCAGCCTCTACTTATAACTCAGACCATAAAGTCCTGGTAGCACCCTCGTAAACCTCTTCTGCACTCTTTCTAGTTTAACAATATCCTTCCTACAATAGGGTGACCAGAACTGAACACAGTATTCCATGTGTGGTCTTACCAATGTCTTGTACAACTTCAACAAGATGTCCCAACTCCTGTATTCAATATTCTGACCAATAAAACCTAGTATGATGAATGCCTTCTTCACCAACTTGTCCATCTGCAACTCCACCTTCAAGGAGCTATGAACCTGTACCCCTAGATCTCTTTGTTCTGTAACTATCCCCAAACTCCCTACCATTAACTGCGTAGGTCCTGTCCTGATTTGATCTACCAAAATGTATCACCTCACATTTATTCAAATTAAACTCCATCTGCCATTCATCAGCCCACTGGCCCAATTGGTCAAGATCCGATTGTAATCTTATATAATCTTCTTCACTGTCCACTATGCCACCAATCTTGGTGTCATCTGCAAACTTACTAACCATGCCTCCTACATTCTCATCCAGATCATTTATATATATATCACAAATAACAGTGGACCCAGCACTGATCCCTGAGGCACACCGCTGGTCACAGGCCTCCAGTTTGAAAAACAACCCTCCCCAACCACCCTTTGGCTTGGTTGTCAAGCCAATTTTGTATCCAATTGGCTGCCTCACTCTGGATTCCGTGAGATTTAACCTTTGCAACAACCTACCATGCGTACCTTGTCAAAGGCCTTGCTAAAGTCCATGTAGACAACGTCGACCGCACTGCCCTCATCTTGGAGAGCTTCCAAGATTTTAGAAAATGTTTATGTCTTGTTTCCTATCACAGTTAACTTGTGCCAAAGCAAAACTGAAGTGATATTCAAAACTTGCTAGACTTGTGCCTCTCCTGCATTCTGATTACTGGCCACTTAATATGCCTGAAGTATATTGTTAAGCAACATCAAAGAGACTCAGCAAAGCAAAGTAAGAGGAATTTACGGTTTGTACTGGGGACGGAGCAAGGAAGGAATGAAAATCTGTTAAGATGCGTGTTCTGTGGGATTTTTTGACAGTGGAATGATGACAGACTCTGCAGCAAAACACAAAATTAGGGATCTCTGAGGAGCCTTGGGAAAGATTATTCATGATATGGTATTTACAAAAATGATGATCAAATATCCCATGGTATTAACTCCCTCATTCTTGATCCGTGACTTGAAATTAATTGGAAAACTGTTTTTTAATGAAAGTTGAAAAAATGTCAATGAAGTCACACTTAACTACAGTCACTTAATTTAAAG